>NW_006297145.1:1138878-1171113 GCF_000327345.1 Myotis davidii | reverse complement strand
GTGGCTGGGATGCTATCAGCCTTCCGGGTGGGGGGTGGGCGGTGGGCAGTGGGCCGCCCTTGCTGGCCCAGGATCCAGATCCATCCAGCTGACATTCACGCAAGTTGTTGGGAGCCACCTGGCAGCTGCTTTTATATCATTTCTTCCTTGTGGAGCATCTAGGGAGGGGAAGTGGCCTCGGCGCCTGAGGCCAACTTCCAGGAGGCTGACAGGCTGTTGGGATCCTGTGGGCAGTGCAGGTCCAGCGCTGGAGACTGGACCTGCAGGACTACTGTGGGAGTGGCTGCCGCCAGGCTGGTAGGTCGCCAGGTCAGTCAACTAAGTGGCACTCCTGCTGCGGGAGTGCACTGACCACTAGGGTAGCTCCTGCATTGAGTGGTCAGTGCGTATCATAGCGACCGGTTGTTCCACTGGTCAGTCTGCCATTTGGTTGATTTGCATATTAGGCTTTTATTACATAGGATTATCAGATTCCTTTGCATTACAAGGATATGATCAATAGATTATTAGAATAAGGCTTAAAGTAATCACAAATAATCCTGAATGCCTGCCTATTAGCTGTTGGATATTAGGAAAGCATTTTCCCTCTGTGAGCCTCAATATGGTTTTCTATAAAAGAGGAATTTGTAATAACCAATCTCTAAAATCCTTTCTAATTCCAATAGCCTAGAATGATAGCCTTATCAGACTGACTTTTATTATTCATTTATCTGTTCATCCAACAGATATTTCAAATAAAATATATTGTATATCAGCTCTTATTGCATATCACATATGTGTACATATAGCATATAGGCTTATGGATATAGGTGATATCATGTAGTCCTCATAATAATTTATTATCCAAAACATTTTATCTTCTGTTTTAAGGTCTCATTCTCTTCTATTCAATCTATCTCCTTTGACATAGAGATGATAGCTTTATATATGAAGTAACTGAATAAAGGAAGATAAAATAATAACTAATATTTATTAAGTTCTCCTATGTGCCAGACACTGTGATCAATTATTTGCACGCCCTATTGGATGCATCCTCTACGCTGGATTGGATTTTGCATTCTTCTGGTCCTCAACTGCTAATTCCACATCCATCATCCCAGCTCTTCATCCAGGACTGACTGTTCACAAGCTTGTCTCTACGGCCAACAACCTCTGCTTGAGTATGTGTGGTTGTGCCTCTTAAAACTGGCCAGAAACTTCCCCAGGAGGGTGGGCCTCTACCCTTTGGTTGCCCATGGAAAGTCAGACTGACTAGCTGCATGTCCTGAATTTCATGTTTTCCCTGTTACTTACAGACTTGGATGACATGCACAGCACAGGCTGGGGGATCAGGATTTTGGAACAGCTGCCCAAAGAGCCAGATGCAGCAGTCCAGACATGTGGGCTGGTCACCGTGAGAAACAAAGTGCAGGAGGGTCAATCCCATGTCCTTCTTCTGTTACATGGACCGTTCTGAGGTATGGATTCTCCATACTCACTGATTGGAGATGGCCCATCTGACCAAATGGACCCCTCTCTTATGGTACAATTGTGTCCCTTCATGGTTGATCACAGAACAGTGGATAGCAGAAGAATTTATCACCTTGCAGTTACTAGTATGTGTATCCTTTCATACTTCACAGAAAAGCTACTGTGATGGGTATCTGCCCCCTGGTGGTCAGTGCATGTCATAGCAACTGGTCATTCCACCTTTCAGTCGATTAGCATATTATCCTTTAATTATATAGGCTATCCCATACCTATGACCAAATAATTTGTAATGAAACATTCAACCAATAAATACTTATTGAATACCTCTTATGAGCCAGGTGCTCTTTCAGACATTAGAAAATTATGGATGAATAAGACAAACACAACCCTGATCCATATTTTATAAACACAGATAGTAGGATAAGCAGCATTAGTTGCTATAACCAACATCATAATCTCAGTGATTTAATAGAATAAAATGTATCTTTTCATTCATATCACAGTGTAATGAGAGTATTCCTAGTCATTAACCTTACAAAAATAATAACCAAATCAAGAACAAGTTCAGGGTGGTCTGAAACCATACAGAGGAACAGAAACAGTGTTTATACTGAGATTCCGAAGAATGAGTTGGAACTGGCCAGGGAAAAGGGCTGGGTAAAGGTGTTATTATTTTAGATCGTCTTAAAATTAATAGTATTTTTAAGAGCAGTTTTAGGTTTACATAAAAACGGAACAGAAAGTTATTATATACCTCTTCTTCTCCCACCCATAGTTTCTTCTATTATGAACATCTTACATTCCTGTGGTACATTTGTTGCAACTGATGAGCAAATATTTATAAATTATTATTAATGGAAGTTTCTAGTTTATATTAGGGCTTACTCTTTGTTTTAAAGTGTTCTATTTTAACAAACCCATGCCAGGTAACCTGCATGCCACACAGAATTACGAGGTACTTCATTTCAGTCTCTTCTAAGAAGCTTTTGATGCTTTAGTGTATGTGTTATGCACTGCCAAACTTACTCTCCCACTGTACTGCTCTAATTATGAATTTTTACTCTTCATTATCTATTCATATCTACCCACTGGTTTGAGTTTCAAGTCCCCCATCCTTGTTTGTTGAGACTTGAAGATCCTCTACTGCTGCCTGTTTCTCCAGGTTTATCTCCTATGGCTTCTCCATTTGTATTTGCGACTATAGCAAAATTCCACTTTTTGGAAATCACATATCATCATTTATGTGAAACTATTTTTTTCCTCCTTATTGTAAGCCATTCCTTCTATTTGGAATACCTTCCTCCCCACTGACATCTGCTGATATGCTGCCCATTCTTGAGAAGTTACCTCCAATGTTAATTCTCCGATTTTTGAAATTTTTCCATTTGATGACCTCTCTCTCCTCTGGGCTTTCCTATACTTCATCTTCCTGCCTCTTATGAGACACTGAGTACATTATGCCTTGTATTTTCTTAAGTCCGTTTCACTCATTATCTTACCAAAGATGGAAGCCAAGTTTACATATCTTTGTTGATTCCATAATACTCATCATAGAACAGTTTACTTAACAGGTTCACAATATATATGTACTGGCTTGTGATCAGAAGCTCCTGTGTCCTTTCCTCTGGTCTCTTTTATTGGATGCTAAAGTATAATTCTTGCCCTGATTATACTAGGATATAGAACGCAGAATGGCTCCCTCTGGTTTTCATATCCCTGGTGCCTGGCATCATTATTAGCAGAGTAGACACTCAATAGAACCAAAGAATCAATTCCTCTCATTCTGAACTTTCAGCACTCTGTGATTCTAACTTGCCCCGCAACAGATTTCAATTCCTATCCAGTAGTTGCTGTTGGTGCCACACAGATCCCCTTTCATCCCTTAGCAGTTGTGGGCCTTGGCTGCTAACAGCTCATAGTGCACTCACACTCGCAGCCACAGAATTCCCCTCAGACAACCTTGGAGGTAGCCCTTGCATTCAAACTCCTTGGAAATCTTGCAGCCAAGAATTAGCTGATACAGGGCCATAAGACTGGACCTGCTTGCCTCGAGATGGGGCAAACCTATGCCTCTCAGGATGTTTCAGAGTAGCCCATTAGACCAGAAGGAACCTTTGCCTAGATTCTTCCTTTGCTCTATTATCAGATATTGTTATGCCTTTTCCTCAGAGGAAGGCCTCTACTCTTGAGGTATTTTAGTAAAGAAAGAAAGATAAATTACTAGGAAAATACACACACACACACACACAGCATTTCAGTGCACCTCAAACACAAACAAAAATGACTATACCCCAAGGTTTGTATAATATCAACTTGTCAACCTAGAAATATTCTTTAATTCTCTGCATCCCCAAAGAACTAGCCCAATCTTTGATTTGTTCCAGCCATGATTTCTCATTCCTCTTAGAATCAGAAATTTAGACTGATTGTCCCACTGATTTGCAACCCAAGGCCATAAAATGCATTTTGCATTTTTTCCCAAGAGTTAGTTCTTCATAGTATAGCTCCTATATTTATTTCCTTTATATCATCCCCCCACCCCCGGGGTCACAGCTGAATCTCTACTGGCTCTCAGGGACCATGGAGCAATAATTCGAAGTGGCTTGGTAGAGAGTTCCATGGCAGAGGGCCAGCTCTTCCTTCCAACAGCTCAACCCAAAGAGAATGGAAGCAAAAGTATAGAGCACCCTGGGGGCAAGAATCCTTGCAAAGCCCCTTCTCACTGAGTGAGAATGAAAAAGTTTTATTCATAACTTTTACCGCCAGGTTTAGGCCTCTACTGAAAAACAACAAGGAATTTGGAATATCTGTTTAAAATGAGTGTAAATATTTACCCACATATGCTGAAATATTCTTGTGACATTTAGCCTGATTAGCATTGCCAGGAGAGAAGCAAGCTCCTGAGCCAAACACAGGAATTTTTTTAAATCTTCCCTGGGAGTAGAGCAAACATTTGCAATGATATAAAATGTATTAAATTTACTGACCCTGGAATTCATAACTGGTTATGCATCAAGTACTATCATCTTGTTCAGAACCCCAATGTTTGCAAACTCCAAATTCCTTAGTCTTATTATGCTTCAAGAACATGAACGGGGTTATTGATATTATTATCATTATTATAATTAAACAAGCAGTAGTGTATACACGTATTTGTCTCAATATTGTATCAATACATTATGATCATTAAATGTATGCCTCTATTTCCAGAGGGCTTACTTGCTGGCAAAGTATTTTTATGTGCTTGATCCAGGATGTAGTAGGTGCTCAAATGTCTGTTGAGCCAATCATTCACACTTACTATACAACAAGCTCTTCACTAAGCACTGTACGTACATTTCGTGGTTTAATAGGAACATGGATGAATTAAGTAGGGCAAGTACTCTTTATTTCCACAGGTGAAAACACTGAGTCTGAAAGAGAACAAATGATTACAAAAATAATTTGATTAACAAATGTGCCTTGAATGCCCATCATGCATCATGCACTGCACTAGATGCTGGGGAAAAATATGTATACAGGGATGGGCAAAAGTGGTTTATTCTTGCATTATTATTAATTGTGGTATTATTTCCTATAAAAACTATAAACTCTTTGCCCATAGATTAGTGAGAGAGGAAGCCGCATAAATAATTAGAAAATATGCCAACAACTGCTACCAGTGGCTTAAGTCCAGTGATGGGACCACAGGGAATAAGGCAAAAATAAGGTGGAGACAAGTTTAATGAAAGAGATGGAGATCCATGTAAAGATTGGGTAGGAGCTGCATAGAAGTGTGTGTGGGGGGCTGAGGGTAGAGACAGGTCCACAGTTGTGATGGTAGTAGATATTAAAATCCTGTATAAAAAAAAAATCCTGTATAAAATAAAGAATGCACGAGGGACACACATGGGACCTTAAAAGCTTGCTGTAGCTGTAACAGAGGGCACATGCAGGAAAGAATGGTGGAAGGTGCTCAGCTCTCAGATTTCGGTATATTCCAACCAATGAGGGGCTTTAATACCATTCTAAGGAGTTTGGATCTCACAACCAGCAAATAGTGGAGCCAAGGCCTGAAATCCTTACGTCTACTTAATAGCTCTCTTAGATACCACCATGATACTCTCCTACTGTGCATGTGCATCTCTGTGCACATACATGTGTACACACATACATGTGTGTGATTGTGTGCTGAGGTGTCTACATATGCAAAATATTTCCGCATTTTTTATTTCACTATTTAAACTTAATTTTAACACATTACATGTAATGGAGAAAACTTCAGTTCTTGAATATCATAATGGGGGTATGACTAAGGAAGGTTATGAGAGCTTTTAACAGTTCCACTTCAAGGCTCTAATATGGTAACTACGAGAGGCAGATGGTTTATGTCTATTTGGCAGATGACAAATTAGAGTTTGAGGGAAACTAAGTGACTTGCCTAAGCCTCTGTAGTAATAAGCAATGAGGCTGAGAATCAAACCCAGATCTCTCCAACTCTGTGTTTATCAGTCATCCTACATCTGGGCTCAAAAAGGTTTGCCTACTAGTATGTTAGTTTTAAATGAAGGCACACATAATATCAACTCCCTTTTTTGCACTTTCCAAAGTTATGCATGTCTCAAGTGCATGACCAATAATAATGATTCTTTATAATCTGTTAAAGGCTTCATATACTGTCTAATCATTCAGGACCTTCAAAGAGTCTAGCCTGGTAGGTTTTATTTCTTTCATTTTGCAAATGAGAAGAATGGGGTTTGGAGGAAGAAAGCAGAGCTTGCCTAAAGGACTCAGTGAGTGGGCAGGTGACTTAAGTTGTGAAAATGGGTTGGCTCTACCCAAGGTCACAGGTGTTTTCCTTAAAACAGAGGCAGGGACTGGGGAAGATCTCATGGAGTAGATGGGGATCGATATTGTAGCAGTAGTCTTCCAACATGACTGTGGGTAAGAATCAACTAGGCAAAGAAAAACCTTCTGCTCCCTTAGCTCTGCTGGGAGCTGGAAGTGGCTAGGCTCCTGTGTAGTAGTGCATAGAATTCTAGCTTTTTTCCCTCCTTTCTCTGTATATTGGGCTCAGAGATTAAACTATGTCTCTATGTGAATATGGACAGTTAGCATTTACCAACATGTATCTGTCTACTTTCTTTTGTTTAAAAAAAGAAAAAAAAAACTTAAAGGGGGGGGGGTTATAGAAGGTCAGCAAAGGGTAGGTTTGAGATGTCTGGGTGGGTTAAGTGGGCATTTTGACAACATGGCTTCTCCTTTGGCATGTTTAATTGTGATGTTTAACAGACATCCTTGCAGTCTAAGATGACACTTTTAAAATAAAATTCTCTCCTAATGATGACTTGAGCCCTGCCACTCAATGGGAGAATCAGCAGAAACCTGTAGGATCTTATTCGGAATTGACATTTCTCTATTGTAATTTTGTTCTGTTTATTTTTAAATTTTCTTTTTGCTTCACTGGAAAGATAATGCTCAGTTTTAAACGTTAGAAGTGTACAAGTTGCTTTGTTACAATAAAACTAAATGTGTACACACAAAAAAAAAATCAACTAGGCACTTGTTAATAATACTAATGGCTGAGCCCAAATTTAGAGATTCTGATTCAATACTTCTAAAATGATAATTGGGAATCCACGTTTTTACTAACTTCCCAGATTAGTGTGCTGCAGGTGAACTCCACGTTTAGCCCCTACCAGCCACCAGGCAGGGCTCCGAGTCTGGCAGTTAGCAAGGCCCCGCTTTGAAATCCCTTATTGCTATTCCCAGCACTGAGGGAGAAAATGACACATCTCATTCTGGAAGGAGACGGAGGCCTGAAGCTCCCAGGCCTGAGCATTCTGCACTTGGCTTCCGTTCTCTGTGTCGATTAGGCCTTTCAAACCAATTACCATTATATATTGCTGAGATTTATAGTCTTTGGTATTTGAGGTTACAGGACTTCCGTTCTCAGGAAGAAGCTCCATGCCATCACTTCTAATCAGCTCAGCACAATGTCTGATTTCCCCTCTGCAGGAGGGCATGCTGTTCCATTAGAGTATTAATAGCCAGGCACAGCAGCCTCCATTGCAGTGCTTGGGGAAACATAAAAATTGGTTTTGGGGGGATTCAAATTTTTAAAGAGCTGTCCTTAACAAAATTAATTATTCAAAAAAATGACTAAGGGAAAAAATATCCCTGACTTCCAATAGGTAGAGTATACTACATAGAAAGTTAATCTCACCACAGGGGGGCAAGAGGCTCTCTCTGAGCTTACTTCCCTGGGCTTACTATACAGAGAGGAGAATCACTGTCAAGTTCAAGGCACAAATAGCATGTAGCACAGTTAATAAATATCAATATATTTAATATTTACTAAATACTGAATGAGTGAATGAATAAGTCGATGAGTACAAGACAGCTGGGTGAGTATGTTCCATAACTATTACTTATGTGTACACCCACCCACCAATTATGCAAGTAATTATTACATGTTAATTGAGATCACAAGAAGTTCGGATATAAAACTAAATGTCCTGTCTATAGAGAAATTACAGTCCACTCAAGAAAGACGTGTAATTCTTCTCCATTGCCTACAGATCTAAGAATTTCTAAGACATTGATGTTTTAGCCTACATTTTCAGCCTCATTTCCTAGTTGTGTCATTGCACGTAAACTAGTCTACTGTATCTTTGTACTTCCTTCTTTCTCACACTAACATGGCTGTCCTTCTTCATTCAATCTGTGCTTGTCCAAACTCATGCTTTCGTCCAGAGCTGTCCAAAACTCCTTGTTTCATGAAGTCCGTCCTGACCTTCCCATTAGGTAAAATAATTCCCTCCTTGAAAGGCCAAAAAATCTCTTAACATTAATGAATGTAATTACTCTTTGCTCTATCTCACACTGCTTTTGTAAATTGTCTTCTCATCACATAAATCTTGAGATTCTGTGATTTAAAAAAAAGCTTCAATACTCTTTGTGTTTCCTTGCCAATATTAAGAGCTCAGCAATTTCAATGAATTAAATTGAGGCATCTTCCCTAAATCCTGCTGTCAAATTTCTAGCTAACTCTGTTGGCAATAGTTTACTAATAATAACAGTACTGATATCTACAATGTAGTGGCTACTTATTCTTGCTCAGTACTGGTCTAATTATTTTTTCATTTCATATATCCTATTGCCTCCTTGTTCAAATGGCTATGGTCACCTTCCTTTCAAAGATGAATATCTGTTATCTACAGTGATCTATTCATTGTCTGAGGTTCAGGTATGCATGCTTCTGGGCTCTTCTTGACTATAAGAAATATACACCTCTGCCTCTACTCTACTGGCTGGATTTCACACACGGTAAGCAACACCTAGAAAATAATTTTCTCTTTTGAGACATATTTCCTGAGGTCATTCTGGTTCTGAAAGAGCAGATGAAGAGGAAATTCATTCTAAATTCCCTGATGAACCTAAAGAGCTAAATTAATGGGCTATATATTTCTCAATCTGAGCAAATGCCACTTATGAATGGAAAGATGCTGTGGGATTCCCGTTGGAAAAAGAATATACTGCCTTCTTAGAAGGCAATCCTCCTTCAGCCCCAGCATAATTTTTATTTCATTTTGATTTTGGAATTAGTCCAATAAGACACAGCTGGTCTGGCTGAGAAAGAAAATTTTATGCATGGATCCTACACCCAGCAAAGTATGTAAACTCTGAGTCAAGGAATTCAAAATATCTAGCACAGCAACCCTGTTTACGTACCATGCTACTTCATATAACATAAATGTCCTCATTTTTTAGAATCGTCAGAATAGAAAAGAAGACATACATTACATGTGGCTTCCAATATGATGAAACTTATCAGAAAACCATATCAGTCTTTTCTACCATTTACAATAACTTCTGGATTCCTCTATGATAGCTTATTAATCATTGTTGACTACTTAGCATGAACCAGTGGTGTCTACCATAAAGATCTGGGATAGTCCGGCTGGCATGGCTCAGTGGTTGAGCATCAACCTATGAACCAGGAGGACAAGGTTCAATTCCCAGTCTCGATTCCTGGGGTCAATGCACACGCCTCCTGTTTGGGGGCTTGATCCCCAGTAGGGGGCATGCCGGAGACAGCTGATCAATGATTCTCTCTCATCATTGATGTTTTTATCTCGCTCTCCCTCTCCTTTCCTCTCTGAAATCAATATATATATTTAAAATAGATCTGTGATAAAGCATTTTTTATCACCCTGCACTATGGAGTCTGTACAAAGTTGTCTTTGGCTCAGATGTGCCCTTGTTCATCTGGTGTGCAATGCTCCCAATCCTATGTGGCAGCTCATCACTTTCCTGCAAAGGGGGAGATTACTTATTTCTTCCCATGGGCAAGTCCCACCACAGGGCTCCTTGGGTCTCTAAGTGATATGGAGCTTACAACTCTTCCTATTCTACTGACCCTTTTACTCCTCAAGCACTCCTGTCATTCCAATTCCTTCTTCTTTTATCATGCATTCTTTTGTCTACAAATCCATGGTCCAATTCTTCCTTCTAATCCAGTTTTCAGCTCTCCTTTCTTTCTCATCCCTTCCAAACAGACTGTTATCAAATTTGTCTGTATGTCTATACTTAAAATGTGAGTGCTAATTTTTCTAAGTAGACTCCTTAGTCCCCATTTTACTAGATTATATAAGTAGGGACTTGGGACAAGCAGTGTGGCTTAACAGCATATTCCAGATCTTAGGTCAGTTATCAGCACTCTGGCTATCTATCTATATAAAACCCTAATATGCAAATAGACCAAACAGCAGAACCACCAAACTGAACCAGTAGCTATGACATGCGCTGACCACCAGAGGGAACATGCAGACCATGGTGGGCAACAGCCATGGTGTGTTGGTGGAGCAGGTGAGCGGTGGTGCCATACCAAGGCAGGGTGCCAGTCACTGTCATTGGGGTGAGCCTCAGGTGGTCACTGAAAATTCTTTGCTTCTGTGTGCTATGGTCCCACCGAGCGCTCACACCCGCTGACAGCACAGGAGCTGCCACTCACACCCACTATTGGTGCCGACCCCACTTGCACCCACAGCCAGCACTGGAGCCACCGCTCGCACCTGCTGCCAGCACCCAGCACCGGCCCCGATCGCTGGGTGCTGTCAGTGTGTGTGAGCTGTGGCTGCTAGCCCCGATTGCCCCTGAGGGCTTCTCCACCTCCCCCTGCTCCTGAGGGGCAATCGGGGCAGAAGCTTCCACTTGCATCCACTGACAGTGCCAGCCCTAATAGCTCCGCGCCATCAGCAGGTGTTAGTGGGAGCAGCGGCAGCGGGAGTAGGGCTGCCAGCAGACAGGGGACCAAAGGCTGCAGCGAGAGGGGCCTGGCGGGGGCGCAGAGGATGGGCCAAGACTGTCCCTGTGCTCACCGCAGCCTCGCGGCCCACAGTTCCTTTCAAGGTGCACAAATTTGTGCACTGGGCCCCTAGTACTATAATAATACCTCCTGTGCTTAAGGGCTTCTGTGGACATCGGATGAAATCACACTCAAGATTTCATCAGGTGCCCATGAAAGCCCTATGTACAGCACAGCAGCTATTATTATCCCCATTTTATTTTTATTTTATTTTATATTTGTTTCATGTGTACAACAGAGTGGTTAAACAATGATCAGGGGAATAACTTCATAAATTATATAATTATTATCCCCATTTTAAGTATTAATAAAATCTGGCCAGAAAACATTGAGTAGTTATGATATACTAATGTCAATACTAGGAATTGGGGATACAGATGTGAATATACCACAGATGGTCTCCTGGGAATCAATAGTCTAATGAAGATGGCATGATTTATACCATTTCCTCTTTCCCATCACCTTTTCTTCTCTCCTTTCTCCCTAACTCTCTCCTCTCCCTTTCCTTTCACCCCACCCCTTCCTCCCTCCCTCCCTCTATCCCTCTCTTTTCTTTCTTTCTTTCTCTCTTTTTCTCCATCCTTCCCTCCCTCCCTCCCTCCCTCCCTCTCTCTCTTCCTCCTTTCCGTTCTTTCTTCCAACAGGACTTCTCCAAGCTTATGCTAATTAAGGAAATGGAAGGGAAACTAAAATTTCCTAAATCTGAAGATTATACACAGGAAGATATTTTCTTATGTGCTCTAATGAATGGTTTAACCTTCTAAAGAATCTTCATAAGTAGACATTATCATCACCAAGTTTTCCTCCCTTTATAAAATTAAGCATGGCTAAATGTCTTGCTCAAGGCCATATACTTGAGGGGGCAGATCCAGGGTTTCAATCCAAAACTCCCTCTAAACCTCAGATTATCTCACTTTACAGAAGCAGACCAAGCACATAATTCCAATCCAATGCAGCAGTAGCAGTTGGATGGTTGAAGTTAATCCAAGGTCAGTAGGAGCAGCTGCTAGAGGAGGGCAAGGAGGCTGGGGGATAGATACAATGGGAAGAGAAAGAACTTAGGCCCAGAAAAGCGGGGGCTAATGTTCAGATGTTCTAAAGTCAAGTCCAATCCATGTGAGACAGTCCTGGGCTGCTCAGTCTCCACCATTTGAATTTTTACATTCTAAACTTTCAGGACTTGTTTCCATACCGGCTCAGGTGACACTAGAATTTTATTTTTAGAAAACACAGTGGATCCTACAAATTGGAGTCAAAGCTCAGCTTTCTATATTTTTGTATTAGGTATTTATATCTGGGTATGCATGTTTGTAGGGAGGTTGGTTTCCCTAGAAGCCGAAAATATACTCTGATTTAGTGGGGGAAAGCTCGAAGTTCAGAGTCCCCTAAGGGATAAAAGAGGATGAGAGATTGAGAGCCGGAAGGTATGTGCCGCTTTCTGTGCAGTTATGTCTCTGAAATCCTAAGCGTGGTTTCTTTGGGTGGGATAAGCTGGAGGGATTAGAGAGTGGAGGGGAGGATTCTGTCCCTCCTCCGCCCCTCCTCTGCACATCTGCACATCTGTCCAACAATGCTCACGCCTGCTCAAGCTTCTTCCCATGTGTTACAAGTATGTTTGGCCTGGCTGGTTCCTCCCTGGATTAAGGCAGGGCTCCTTTCTAAAATTCTCCTTTATGTAATATAGAACCTGGCAAGCTCAAGGAAAAAAAAAATAGCCACATCTTCACAGATGAGTAAAAATCTGGGGCTTATTTACTCCTTGTGCAGACAACCATCAATTAGAGAAAGGCAAGAAGGGCTGGGCTTTGCCTTCTAACTCGAGAACATCTATGAGGAATCCACAAGTTCTTCCCGTGGAGGGTGGCTAGAGTTGAGATGTTGTGTCAAGCCCACATAAAGCTCTAGAGGTCCCATCTGGGTCATTTCTTACGGAATGGAGGAAATCTTAGTTCCCTAGTAGTTTGGGTTTTGCTTCAAAGAATACAACACATGGAGACACTGCTGAGCAGGTAGTAAGTCTCTTCTCTATTAAACTAGAAGATACCAAGTCTGAATTTAGTTTAGAACAATAAAAGCCATGGAAGGAAAGTCAGAAAATCTAGGTTCTGCACCTGATTGACATCTGTCTAGTCATTATCACTCTCTGACATTAGAAAAGGAGTGCATCAGGTCAGATCAGGAATGGCATATGTCTGACCCATGTGCTGCCACCAATACCTTCCGTACACATTAGACATAACTAATCTATTGTGACCATCTTTCATGATTTCTGCAAGAGTGTAGCTTCAGGATTCTCAACACATCCAAGTAGAGAACAGCTGTCTGCTAAGCCTCTTGTTCATCTCCAGAATAGATCATTTTTTATATCCTTTCTAGATTTTTTTTTTTAAATTCCATTGCCAGAGAAGAATATTTCTTCTCTTCATCTACTAGTACATACATATTTTTCTTTGGAAGGCATGTCCCAACCCCACCCAACGAATGAAGACCTCCTCCAGTTGCATCTTCTTCAGGCATGTCTGAATTTATCCACAATAAACTTTCAGCAACTTTATAAAATTTGGAATTAGTGTAGATAAGAAACCAAATGTTTGGATACTGAGCTGAAAACCATTTGAAGTGTTGCGTGTGATCCATCCGAATCCAAACACTCTGTTGGCAACCTCATAACAGACTCTCAAAACACACATTCTGCTGGTATTTCAGATCCAGCCATACAAATGAGCAAGGAACATGCTCCAAACATGATGCAGACCATTTTTGATCTCTGTAAATTTGCGACTAAAATGGATCAAGATTCAGGAGGTGGAAAATAATATATATATTATTATTTTAATATATAATACTTAAACTTCCCTTTCACATACCCAAATGGAATAGGATAGGATGCAGTGACCTGGAGGTGGAGAGGACTGGGTATACTGACAAAGCAGAAGTCTCAGAGTGGACTGGGAATTGGGGAATGTGAATGTTCATCCACATTCTATCCCTATCTTGGTATAATACTTTGGACCTCTCTTCTCTTCTTCAGATGTCCAACCCTTGGATGCTGAGCAGCATATCTAGTGCCTCTGCTCTATGATCATTTTCTTGACTTTTGAAGGGTGAAGAGATGATCCTGGGATTCCCTAGAGTTGCTCCTGTTGACATTTTCTGAATCTTCAATTGTTTAGAATTTGAAGAGGGAAAGGAAGACTCCAAATACCACCCATTTTCTTTTTAATACTTAGTTTTATAAATAAAAGCTTTCGGAATTTTTAATTTTATCACTGTAACCCATACTCTGGTACTTTTGCTAAGAAACTTGCTATGAGATCTACAAGATTTAGGTTTTCTCAGTTTACTCTCTCCCACCAAAGTCTCACTGTCCAGAACATTCTCTTTCTATTCTTCATATATGTAAATCACACACACCCCTCAAAGCCCAATGTTTTATCTCCTCTACAAACTCACCTGATATCAAATTCTTATAATCTGTTACATATTTGATCATGGACAATACCGTTATCTTTATTTTTATTTTACCCTTTTATCATTTGTCTATCCATGCATTTATTCCCCACTTTCCAATAGGATTTGAAGAGGCACAGATATAATTGAGAAAGCATTCCCCTCTTAAATTTCAAGCATTGTAGTAGGTATGCTTATGTATATGCTTTTTTGCACTTATAATATTATAATCACATTTAGTTGACATATTTTGGTTTTTTTGGGTGTTGGGATAACTGAGAGTAGAGGCAACTAAGGTATAAATCTGGTAACAGACAGAACTAACTTTGAAATTCAGTATCATATAACTCTAAAATGCATGCTGCTTCTTCTACCACACACTTCATTCTCTCCTGGTTCCAAATCCTTTAATCAGTATGTGGAAAACATCACATATTAAAAGCTGAAAAAAGAGGTAGCAGAGTTAGTAACAGAAAGAGAAATGAAAATAAAAGTATATTTTAAAAAATATCTTGGTTGAGCAAAGTTATAGAAATTAAGTGCCAAAAGCAGTTTTGAGTTTCCTGGAAGTCTAAGCAAAGAGAGAAACATGATGAGTATCTATCTCTTGGCATCTCATAGAAGAAAACATAGATGGATTCACATGTTGTCCTGGACTTTACTTCTGAGATGAACTTGTCACAAAAGACACTGAGCAATACATTGGAAGATGTTCTCAGTAGCACTTTGATCAAGATTCCAAAAGATGTTCTGGAAACATCTGTTTTTTATAATCGCAGCAGTCTGGATGAACAAAGATAGAATAGTGCAAAATCATAATTACAAAAGACAATTGGTAAGGGGGCTCAAAGAACATGGTCCAGGGATGTGACTTTCTCCTGGTCTGGCTTAACGTAAGGATACAACGTAGAGAATTTTAAGGTTTGACTAGGTAGCATGTTCTTAGGCCAGTACTTCCTTGAGAGGGTTAAGATTTTGTTTTGTTTGTGCATGAAGAATGAAATGCATGGTATTTTTTTCTTAATTTTTGATATGGGAAATTTTTCATTGTTTCACAGTTACATAAGGATGTGGTTGTTTTGCAAAGACTTGTTTATAAGACTCAATGAACTATAACTGTAAGCAGGAAGAAGATGCAAGAGAAATAATTTGGTGTAGAAATTCATGCTTTGGGAGTTCTTCAGGGATAGGAAGTGGTCAACAAAGCATTCTCTATAGAGGTGATATTTGAGCTGGTAACTAATACAAATTTAAGAGAAACCATAAATAGTTCAAGGTATAGAGACAGTTCAGAAGATGAAGTGACCTCTCTCTGAGAATGGGTCACAGTAGATGTGACATTTGAAATAAATATTGAAGAGTGAATTTTCCTAGTAGGCAAGGGGGAAGGGGCTTCTTAAAAGAGGAAATTGCATATGCAAAAGCACGGAAGCACAAAACATGAAATAGCAACTGTGAATTCAGATCATTTTAAGTTGTTTCATGGGGTCAGAGTCTGCCGTGTAGGAAAGGGGCCAGAAAATCAGGCTAGAGGTCAACAGAGTCATATGATGAAAGGGCTCACATGAAATGCCAAGGAGTTTTGGTTTTGTTCCGGGCAGGATTGGGTCTGTATGTGGGTAGGAGACTTGTGTCTGATTGTGGAGCGTAGCTGGCAGGAGTGTGAATATGGAACCAGGAAAATGGTGAAGATGTGGCTGTGGTGATACAGTGAGACATGATGAAAGGAGAACTGTAGAGTTGGTGAGAGTGAGATGGAGCAAATGGGTAGAATTGAGAGATGTTTAAACAAAAGACTCAACTGAATTTACTAACTTATTGGCTGGGGAAGGGGTATCAGAGAGGAAGGAAACCAAGATGACTCCGTAAATAGTAAGAACCATGGGAGAATCAAACACATCTGGCCTGGGGTCATATCTCCCAATAATTTGCACAATGCCTGAATCATAATAGGACCCTAATGACTCATTGTTCAATAAGTAAACATTTCTGTCTTGAGTGACTGGGAGAATAGGAAAGTTGCAGTCAGGATTCAACTAATGAAGCAGAATTGGGGACACTATCTGATGTACAGGAGGCTTCTCTCAAACAAGGACATATTTATCTAGTTATCATAATAGTGGAACATGAATTGAGGTCTTCCAATGAGCTGGGCACTTGGTGAGACACTACATTCTGGTATTGCAATCAATGCTCATGATGCCTCTATGAGCAATGAGCAATTACTGTAATAGTCATCCTAGAGATTAAGAAATCCAGGCTCTGAAAGTTTAAGACAATAGTCTAGCCGTGGGCAAACTATGGCCTGCGTTTGAAATGAATAAAACTATTGAAAAAAAAAGACCATACCCTTTCATGTAATGATGTTTACTTTGAATTTATTTTAGTTCACACAAACACTCCATCCATGCTTTTGTTCCGGCCCTCCAGTCCAGTTTAAGAACCCATTGTGGTCCTTGAGTCAAAAAGTTTGCCCACACCTGCAATAGTCCAAGGTCACAAAATTACTAGGAGGCAAGCCAGGATTTGAACCCAGGTCAGTGTGATTCAAAGCCTACAGTTTCAATGATGATACTTAGAGGTTGAGAGAGAACAACTAGGTCAAGATCACTTAATGAGCAAAAATTTAATAGGGACTGAAGCTATCTCATTCTCTCATACCACATCTTTTAACTGAGAAAACTTGGGAAACCCTGGTGATACTCTACTCTAAGACTTATGCTATAGATGTGTGAAAACCACTTTGAAGAAAATTCAAAACTGTGCAATTCACAGGGAAGATACCAGTAAATCCTCTATTTCTGTTAAGTCTCCAACCAATGAGCTGCCTACTCCACTGATTTGAGGACTAAAGATGGCAATGAATTTAAAGAAGAAAGAGGGGACAATCTGTTGGGTTTCCTTAATGGGTACCAAAATAAAAGAAGTGATTTTATTCTTACTGAAATTTGCTGACAACCAAAGGATTTGGGATCTGCAAATTATATGAGTAAACAAGAGTTTTCACAGAACACTGAAATCTTCACTCTTCATCAACTGATATTTATAAGGAATGTTGGGGTTCATTTTCTCATAATTGCACATTAATATAATATTCTATATTAATGGAGGAGACTGTTGGGAGGTGAGGTCTTAGAAGCCATAGAACAATTCTTTCTAATTATCTCTGTTAGTGACAAGCAGAAGAGAGGTGCGTTGACAGAGGAAGGTCAAGCACCAATAACAGTTCAGGGGTGATGTTATCCAGAGTCATATTTCACTTCCATATGTCCTTCCAGCCTCTTCTTAAGCACTTCATGTATGTAGTGCTCCATGAGGAATCTCATTATTTGTTGGATAGTTCTAGCTTATAGAGCCAAGTTCATTTATTGGCCAGATAATGTTTAATTTTAATTATTTCCTAAGTGAATCCCCTTCCTCCACAAAAATGCTTCCTCACATATCGGAGGACAGTTCTTGTATCTCAGGATATCCTTTCTCTATATGGTTTCAGAGTGAATAGCTGAAGTCACCAATATGACAAGAATGTAGATAAAAATAGTGTTCCTTTATGGAGCACATTAAATTCTATTCTAGATGTGCTCAATAAAATACCCTACCTGGTATTCACTGCAACTAAGAAAGGGAAGTCATGATTATCTCCGTGTTATGGACAAGGAAATTAATCTCAATGACGTAGTATAAAATGTCCCCAGATATTCTAGGAATAAATGGTGGTTCTAGAATTTGAATTCAGTTAGGTCTGATTTCAGAGATAAAGATTTTTTTCATATACCAAACTGTCTTTTGAGTTTTACCTACTTTGGTATTTTTCATCTTTCATTTGCCTCCCTTCACACACATAGTTATACACATAGAGAAGAAAGCTCCACTGTGGGGAAAATTCTGCTTCATCTTCAGAGAGTTTTATGTCACACTTATTTTGAGTCACTTTCTAGGGAAAGTTTTAACCAGATGAAACATCTAGTGTGTTTCTTTCCTAATCAGTGGCACTTTTAAAAAACATTATTTTGTGGTGATGTTAAGAAAATAAACATGAAAATAATCTGGGCCAGTCAAGTTAAAACTATCCCCTTGAATTCTCTGCTTGTAGGAGTAAAGGTAAGATACACTTAAAGAAAAAAAAGAGGAAAAAAAGCCAATTTGGCAATAGATATCAAAAGCTTTCATATTCTTTATAGACTTTGATAAAACAATTCATTCTTTCATCTATACATCAATTAATATTTTATTGAGCATCTACTAATCCAGATATTTTTCTAGCTCTTGGGGCACAGTGATGAAGGATTCATGAAGCTTAAGTTCTAGTGTGGTAAGACAGAAAAGTACATTTATGAGAGAATGTTCTAGGGTGATGGACTAAGGGGAGGTGGACTAGGGTGATGGTTTAGGAGACGATGGATAGTGGAAGTGGAACTGGTGAGCAGTTCTGGGATTTGGGATATATTTGAAGTTGGGGCTAGCATGATTCTCCAAGTAATCTATTGTGGAGATCTGTGACACTAATTTCACTCCTATAAATTTATTCCAAGGTAATAATCATGGATCTCCTCAAAGGTACTATAAGATTGTTCATGGTTTAAAAAGCCAAATGTTAGAAATAACTTGCATTCCTGAAACGTTCAACCTAGTTAAATAAATTACAGAAAGTCCTGGGATGATGCAAATAAAAAATTAGCAGATATTCTGTCTTGATTGTGACATTTTATAGTTATTATTTTGCTTTCTTTTTAAAAAAATTATTTATTGATTTTAGAGACAGTGGAAGGGAGAGGAGGAGAGGGAGAAAGAGAGAGAAGTAGAGAGGGAGGGAGAGAGGGGAAACAATGAATGTATAAGTGAAACGGCAAATCAATGTTTTTTCTATTTGTCCTTTTTTTTGTTTGAATTTTTAATCTGCCTGAAATGAGACAGTTATATTTTGTAGAACAAAAAAAAGTCAAAGTTGTTTTAAAAGTAAACCTGTCCTTATTTGACTGCAGTTTTGCACAGCATGGTCCACTGACTTTCTGTTTAAAATGTGTCTCAAGAACTCAATTCAGTTGGACATCCTGTGAGGACTTCACAAATACTCATGATAGATTTACTATGTAGCAATATGAGTCCAAATGAGGCTGACACTGGGATTCATACATGTCTGGAGAGCTGGCTGGGTGCATGTTTATTTATACGTGCAGTTTGCACTGGTTAGAGGGGGTGGAGTGGGGAAGGCCTCAGAGAAAGGGGAAAGGAGGGTGGTGAGAACAACTGGGTACCTATGATGTGTCTGAAGGAGCTATTTATTCAACGGTTTTGTGGGACACGAAAGTACAAAAGGGCATGCTTGGTCCCAGGAGATAAAACATGGCACAGAATGGGCACAAAATAAGCTCCTCCTCACTCAGGAGAGAACACATTCCAACCTGAGTATTTTGAAGATGCCTGGAAATTTGCAGGAAGAACCATTTCTGGGAGGATCCTAAGTACCCTCAGAATTCGCCATCATCCAACATAAAAGAGGAGGCACTGGCGAAGTGAAGGAGGGGCTCAAGGCCACCGTAATGCACCTGGATGAGTGGGCTTGTGAACCTGTGCAGGACATCTCTCTCCTGCAGTCTTCAGAGACCTAACAAGTAGAGGTTTGGAGTTGGGATTCTTTGTTATGCAGAAGAAAAATGGGTCAACATGGCCATGTGCCCCTGTCTATATGTAAAGGGAAGTGTGATGTCAGGGAACTGGGGTTACAACACAAGAAAGAGTCTGAGCCCTGAAATCCTAGAGATGAAGACAGCGCTGGAGGTTTTCTAATGCCTCCATTCAACTCCACAGCCACCCAGAGAGATGGTTTCAGTCGCTGAATAGCATCTTTGATGGGACCCAGTGACTCCCTTTTGGTAGAGCAGGTAATAGCTCTTCTCTCACTAATGTTGTTTGGAAACCAGACAGCATGGCTGAGAAGAGGAGTATGAGTGGGGCTAAAACCCACCTGGGCTCTGCTCTCCCAGTCATGTGCCTGGGCTGGGCGAAATGATGTGTTGCTGTCATTGCTGTTTTTAACCCATCAATTTGAAAAATTAAATTTCCCTAAATAATGCAATTTTTCTCTTGTTAAAAAAATTATTCACTCAAAGCCACCACCACGTGTGTCAAGGGCAGAGTTGCACATGGGCTGGGTTCGGTGATGATCCTCACTTTTGTCTTTTGGGGCACGTGGCACATTGCTAAACAGTCTCAGTTCTGACAGTCCCAGAAAATATCTCAATTCTTCTATGTAGTCATCTTTATCATTTTATAGAGGTGATCTTTGCAGCAATCCCTGCAGCTCTAAGTTCTTGACCCTATCATTCAATTCCTCCACAAATGCTAAGACATTTTAGCAATTGCCCAACATAATTCTTCCCTCTTTTCAAACAAAAGTTCTCTTCTATCCTTCCATGGGTGTATGGCCCTGGTTCTATCCAATATTTATTTACAGCCCCATTTCCCTCCAGAAATCCCAATGGAATCCCACGAGCAGCATTACTCTACATCTCTTTGACAGACATGCACACAAACAAATCTACATGACTACAGAGAATTTTTGCTTCCTTTTCCCTCTACAGTTGGTGTCCAATTGTGTGCGTGTGTGTGTGCATGCGCGTGCGTGCATTTGTTTTCTTCCTTCAACTAGACTATAAATTCCTTGATGGTAATTCTGGGTATACAAAAGTCATGCAATAAATGTATGCTGACTGGTTGAATTATTTTGGTATTCAGCGCCCCCTGCCCACTCACTGCCTCTCCCTCTCCTGGTCACCTAGTTACACAGACTCTTGATAAATACTTACTGAATGAAATAATTAACCAGCACCAACTAAGTAGAAGGTGTCACTGTAATAATTGGCTGGGTCAGACAGATACTTGGATACCGTGTGGAACTCTGTGGCATCCCTGGAATGCCACTGGATATATGGAGGTCTGGCAGAGAACAAACTGTGGTTGGGTTTGGGCACAAGAGGGTGAGAGTGGGAATGGGAAAAGCTGAGCAGGAGTCATTATGTCTGGGATGAAATGGAAGGGCTGAGCGGGGAAGAAAGCAGCTGAGCAGCAGACTAGCCCTTAGTATTGAAAAATCAGGTGTAAAAACCATCACCAACAACAGTAACAATATTAAAAATAGACAATCCCAAGGTTAAATGTTAGTTTATTTTATGAGATTGCCATAACTTCATCCCAAATAGGAACCTGAAATGCATTTTGGAAAAAAATCACAAGGTATATTAAATTCTAATTAATGATATGCACACTGGAGTACTGGAGGACAGTATGGTGGTATTGTGCAACTCATTTTTAAATGCATCACAAACAAGACAGATTGATAGAAGAACAGAGGTCTAGTCATAGTGATAAAGCTAGAATAGTGAAGTAGAATCTAGATTTTATTTAAGAGAGAGGTTGACTGTAAAAAAATTATTTCAACTTTTCTGTATGTCTACAATTTTTCACAAAACGTTAGGAAAAAATACACTGTGGAGCAATTGCTTCAGTTTCCTTAAAAATAATCATGTTGAATCCTACAACCATCAGAGCAAAATGAAGTTCATTAGGAATAATTTTCCAAAGTGATGATAATAAATCTCTACATTTATACAGGGCTGTATAGTCCACCAGACACAAAGTGGGATGATGAGAAAAAAAGCCTCTGGAGCCAGGCTAGCTGGTTTCTGACTGCTAACTGTGGACAAGCCATTGAAATTCTCCCCCCTCTGGTTCATTTGTAAAATGTATATAATAATGCTTCCTAGAGATCTTGCAATGATCAAATAAAGCAGTAAATTTAAAATGCTTATAAAGAGCTAGGAAACTAATAAGCTGCATATTAATGCTAGTTATAATTATTATTAGATCTTTCCATTTGCTTTTTGATATAATAATAATTACTCTGCTTGGCAGCTGAAGAAACTGAATATCAGAGACATGTCTCTTGTCCAAGGCCATGTAGATTAGTCAGAGGTAATACAGGAACCAGGCTCAAGTCTTCTTTGCCTCTTTCAAAATATGCTTCTCCAGATCTCCCAACTCCCATCCTCAGAAAAGCTCTAAGAGCTTAGTTTTACTACCCTCACTATCCAGATGAGAACAGAGGCTTTAGAAAGGGTGTATTGCCCAAGATCCCACAGGGAGCAAGTAGGAGCCACAGATCTATCTGGTCCCAAAGCCCAGGCCTTTTAAACAACCTTGCAACACTTTCCTGAATGAAGGGATGGCTGCTTCAAAGCTTCACAGAATGATAGAAATTAGGAGACATGAGCCATCCTACCCTTAATCTGCAGAGCTCCCCCTGAGTCCTTCTCATCATAGATGCATTGTATTACTAGCAAATGTGAATGTTTTGATGAATTAGGCAAACACTCGCATTGCCTCTGCATTGCAACATCTCCCCTTCAAAGGCCAGGGAATGTAGACTGTGCGTTCTTTGTCCAGCTTGTCTGAATGCGTCAACGCTGTCTGGGAGGCACAGAGGTGGATGCTTTCCTAGCAGGGGTGAGGCCTCTCCTATGTTCAGCTTCTGTATTTGTAACCCTGCCATGTGCTGTATCACGGGGCCAAGGAATGAAGGGGCCTGTGGGCCCAGCCACCTCGGATTATGCAAGCCAAGAAAAATGTGCAAATCGCACGAGAGAAGCAGCCAGTCCCCAAACATCTTTATTTGTTCACATTATGCCCTCCCTGATGCTTTGATTGCAGCCTTGCACTTCAAATTTCAAGATAAGTATCAGCAGCTGGACACAGGGTAAACCAAAGGCACAGACTCTGTGTACATCCTGAAGTTTCGACAGCAGGAACTTGTGTCCAACGGCTTGGAGCATAGGACCCAGTGGGAAGGGAGGGTGAGCGATGGTTCTGGCTTTGGCAACGTCAACCTCCTAAGAAACTTGTGGACATGTCTGTACAAGTCTGAACTTGTCTGACAAAACCAAGCAGAGATTGCAGGATTTGCCAGATCCAGATATAAGTGGCCTGCTTTGCTTGGAACCGAAAAGGAACAGTCAGAGGAAGTGGAGGATTAGGATGAAGAACAAAAGATTACGGGGGTGAAATCTGTGAAGAGAGCAGAGGTGACAGGGTGTGCAATTACAGTGATGATGGTAACTACGCTGCCACCACTGAGTGGCTACCATTGACACGATCCCAGTTTAGGTTTTTTGCATCCCATTCCCATAGTGAAATCTCCCAGTAATCCTGAATTCAGACTGAATTTGCCCCATTCAGTTTGAATGGGGCAAAACAACTCTCTCGAGAGTTTAGTAAGAAGAACCAGGGCTGCAATACCTGCCCGTCAGATCCAAAGACCCTTGAGTGTGACCTTAAGATGTACCCATTACCAGTGAACCTGGATTTACCAAGAAGAATCCAAGAACTTAAAGATCCCCATAATGAGAATACATAATAGCCATTATACATCATTTTACAATCTTCAAAGGGGTTATATAATCTGCATGTGCTGGACACAAAAGCAATAAACGTACCTAAAAGGGCTTTGCCTTCTAGAACAATAGAGTTTCATATACTAGCTTCTAAATTTCAGCTAGTAAATACATCCATTTCCCCCCTCTCCATTGGAGACGAACAAAAACTAAAATAAGAACGAGTGAGAGAGAGGGAACGTTTGTCCTCAGTGGTTAAAATTGTACGTGCCGCCACCCTCTTAGCAAACTGTGAACAGAGACGAGAGTTTCTATCAGAAAATGGACTGGAAAAGCAGACAAAGGGTCTGACAGCAGCTGCTGATAGATAAATTAATTTATAAATGAGAACACATACATTGGGTTCAGTGAAGAGCTTCTTATTTGGAGGGATAATATTAATCAGAAAACACTTTAAAATTAATAATCCACCACACATTTTAAATATAATTATTACCATATGAATGTAGTCCTTTGTTTTCGCCTTCATCTTTTCTTTCTTTTAGAGAGAGAGAGAGAACATCTATTCATTGTCCCCCTTATTCATGCATTCATTGGTTGATTCTTTTATGTGCCCTGACCAGGGATCGAACCTGCAACCTTGGCATATTGGGATGACACTGTAACCAACTGAGCCCCTGGCCAGGGCCTCATCTTTTCAATACAGTCATTCATTGCCTCCGTCCCCTCAAAAGCATTTTCTTTAAATTAGGACCCAAATATGAGCTAGGAAACATCCTATGCATGATATGAGAAAGACCACTATTGCAATGTACTTGAAATCCAACTGGGAATATAAAACACATCTGTATATACACATGTTTAATTATATAAAATGTCGTTAAAAAGAATTATTTGCCTTAACTTTTTAATTAACTCTTATGTGATGATACAGTTCTCCTAGCAAATTCATTTGAACATCTGTTTCCTCTGTAAAAATCAACAATACTTTTCTTAACATTATTATATCTACCCAATATTTAGATTTAAATTTCTACTAGTGTCTGAAATTTTGATAGCAGGAATTGTGTCATTTGGTTATCTTCAAAACTAAGGTTGGTGCCTAAGAAACGTTTGCTAATTTTCGCTAAGTTGTTGAACCAAAATAAATACTCAACCTTAGTTCAAATGCATATCTCTACTGGCTTCTATCTATCTGTTGCTTTGCCAGTGCTGAGACACACAAAAACCTTCCCTACTTAATAACTTTGTGACTTTAGGCAAGTCATCCTGGAACTTTCAGGTCTCAGTTTCTTCACTTATTAAATGGGAATACTTGTTTGCACTCCTTCCCTTTCACAAGTGTTCTGAGGATCAACTAACACATGAAAATTCTATGAATCCTGTTCAATGTGCAACAGTTGTAAGAGGTTGTGAACAGTATCATTTACCCAGAGAGAAACACAGCCTAAAGTATTCTTCCACAAATTCACAGGCCTGCTATGACCTTTCAAAATTTGTTATTTTATTGGTAAAACCAGAAAATATTAAAAGGGGATGTTGAACACACATACACACTCACAACACACATACACATACACACAGGTATGTATACACACACACTTGTGCTTTTGATAAAGGAATCATAATATTAGTGCCCCTGATAGGGATGAATCTAAAGAAACTAAGAGGTGAATCTAAGCACTGATGGCTCTTACTGTTTGTTCATGTTAAAAAAAAAATGTCCTTGAATGGTTTTATTCAGATACTACTTATAAATGCTGGAGCAAACAATAATTAGCATATATCTACCTTTCAATGAAGACTTCTCCACCTCTGCAGTGTGGGTCTGGGTAATTCCTTGCTGGGAGATAAAAAGAAGCTGCCCTGTGTGTTTCAGGATGTTGAGCAGCCTCCTGGCTTCTGCCTCCTAGATGCCAGTATCACCCATGACGACCAAAAATGCCTCTTGAGGTCGCCCAAGGTTCCTGTCCAGAAGTGGGGGAGTTACGTGCAGCTGAGAACTACTGCTTTAAATAATATGAACCGACACATTCATGCAGTATTTTGCAAAATAGGTTGAATATTAAATTCTTTTAAAATCAGTTAAGTATTAAATTCCCCACAACTAAGGATATGAGAAAGAAAAGTACTTGCCCAAGATCACGCAGCTGGGAGTCTGGGAAGCCAGGATTCAAGCTCAGTCAGCTGGTGTCCAAATTCCTCCACTATTCCTCCTGGCCCAGTGTATTATGTACTCTCAGGGAGGAACTTGGAAGAGCCACCCTGTCCTAACGAAGCAGTCACTCCCAAGATCATCACAGATCCATGAAGAAACTTCTGGAAGAGACAAGCATGGCAGACCCTCTTCCTCTCTAACTCATTGGTCTCGTACTCATTCTTCTCTGAGGAATGAGACAGGGAGAGTCTGCCTTCCACTGAGCCTTGTTATTCTATTAGACCACTGGTTCTCAACCTTCTGGCCCTTTAAATACAGTTCCTCATGTTGTGACCCAACCATAAAATTATTTTCGTTGCTACTTCATACCTGTAATGTTGCTATCGTTATGAATCGTAATGTAAATATCTGATATGCAGGATGGCCTTAGGCGACCCCTGTGAAAGGGTCGTTCGACCGCCAAAGGGGTTGTGACCCACAGGTTGAGAACCTCTGTATTAGACAATTGGTGCTCAATGTGTGGTGTGGACCATCACTATTTCTATTTGGCCTGCAAGTCCCCCCTCTTTTGGACTAACTTTCCTTTAGGATGTGCTTTCTTTTCTTGGCTTTTACTGCCATATGGTAAGTTCTAAAGGAGTTTTTTTTGTTCCCTATGGGATCCTGAGTCTATTTTTCAATTGAACCAAAGCTGGAAGGTAGGTTACCAACTTTTTTCAGTTGGCCTGGGACTCTCCCGATTTTAGCACTGAAAGTCTCAATCCCAGGAACCTCTCAGTGCGGAGTTAAAAATTACATCCCCCAGGTAACTGGCTGTTGCTCTCTAAAACTGCGAGAAGCTAAGACATGAAAATAGAGTTCTCAAGTTCAAATAGAACAACTGATTCCCTGACATTAGCCTAGAAAGAGCAACCTAGGAAGGGACACTTATTTTTAATGAAGTGCAATTAAATGCAGAGAACAAGGGAGAGGGAGAGGGACAGTGAGCAGTGAGCCCTCCGCAGCAACCTCAAGATGATTCAGGAATGACTCAAGATGAGTCTGAAATGTTGACAGACGTGGATGGATAGATGAGAGATTTCTTAAATGTAGACTCTAATTTAGAGATAAACATATTCATATATTTTATTCTCATCAAATCCCAGAATATCCAAAAATAAGTACCAATATCTTTAGTTTATGGATAAGCAAATTAAGGTTCATTTGAATAAGTCCCTTAGGACACACAGTCCCTTTTAATGGCACAACTGGGATTTGAACCCAGATCTGTTTGATTCTAATATCTCCTTTCTTTCCTTTCACATCTTTTCTTCTCTCTCCAGAGTTGGCACTAGAAATTTCCATTATCTTAAGGTAATAGACAGCTATTAGTGCTCCTTAAATTCCGCTGAGGAGAAAAACAAGAGTCATTATTGGGTTCTCTATCTAATTCAATTCACTTTCAATTAATATTTATTGAGGGTCTTTAGTGGACTTGAAACTGCACAGTATCCTTAATGAGGTTAAGTCTGAAAAGTTCAATCTTCCTCAGTATAAGAAACTTTAAAGTCCCCGCACCCCTTGCTTTTGAGAAATTCTCATTGCCTCAGTGCACATCAAAGCACATCCAAGGGCAAAAGGGCTTCTTTCCCGTTATCTAAAATACTTATGGTATTTTATGGCAGGGTGATTAATGCGCTATTAATCCATCCAGCTCTAATACTCCCAGACAGATGTGTGACATGCTTAGAGAGCGTCTGCTGAGTGTCCTGTGGCAACCAGGCATGGGCACTTCCGCCTTTAGGAAGCAAGAGTCTCTTAGGAGAGTGGGAGCATCAGTGACTTTAATGAGAGCCGCAACTCCCTCTTTGCTAGCCATTTTTGTACTTCAAATTTCCAAGAGCCTCTGGAGCACCAGAGAAGCAATAGCACTGGATTCTAATTCCCATGATTTTCAAATCCAGATTTCTCTCACCTGCTCCTTTATTGGTTACTTGGTCCATTCAACAAATACAACGGAGCTACTGATGAGGGAAATGATGAGTAAGGCACTGCCCTTGCTCTAATGGAACTGACAAGGTGGTGAAGAATAACAGTGTGGACACAGGAGAGAAGGTGTAGCAGGCATCTGTGCCGCACATGCACACAGGAAGAGCACCTAACCTACAAGGAGAGCCAGAACAGACGTCCCGGAGAGGTGACACCCGAGGTCGCCTCCATACAGGTGAAGTATAAATAGGAATTGGCAGGGTGGGGGCGCATTGGGGATGGGGCATGGACAGGTTGAAGGTCCAGCACATGCCACCTTACAGAGTTGAGGGAAACTTATGCCACTCAATAGAATCAGCAGAAATGTACTCTGCGTACAGAATAAAGTGTATTACAGGAAAAAAAGTGGCAAGGGGTGAGAATGAAGGGGCAAACAGAACTGGAATGTGGAATGCACGTTCAACATTTATTTTTTTAAATATATTTTATTGATTTTTTTATAGAGAGGAAGGGAGAGAGATAGAGAGTTAGAAACATCGATGAGAGAGAAACATCGATCAGCTGCCTCCTGCACATCTCCTATGGGGATGTGCCCGCAACCCAGGTACATGCCCTTGACTGGAATCAAACCTGGGACCTTTCAGTCCGCAAGCTGACGCTCTATCCACTGAGCCAAACCGGTTTCGGCGCACGTTCAACATTTAAAGAGGATGTGCCACTGAGGAATTTATGGAAGGGTTAGATCCAGTGCCCCGGCTGGCTTTGAGAAATATGTCACTGTGGAAGGTGGATGTGTAAGAGGCAGCCACAGAAGGTCCAGTTTAGATGAGAGGCAAAAAAGACCTTGGGCCAGGGCAACACTGGCAGGATTGAGAGAAGAAGGCATATATAAAAGGATTTCTTTTGAAGGAAAGAGACATTTTTTGAACAAAGAAACCGTGGCCAGTGGAGAAAAACTGACTTGCTATCCATGGACGTCATAGGAGGGATGTCACATAGAAATGCAGTGCAGGGCAGAGGTTTAGGAGGGAGACAAGGATTCAGTCTCCGTGTGGCCACTGGCTAGGTGTGTGACTTAGGATGAGTGACTGCAACTCTATGTGCCTCAGTTTCCTCAAGTGTAAAATTAGGATCATAATGCACCTACATCCTAGTGTTTCCAGGATTCAATGGAATGGTATATAAAGCACTTAGTCCAGTACCTGGCACATAGTAACTACCAAATAGATAATCTTACTATCATCATCATATCCTCTCCTTCCCTTCCCTACTTTGGCCTCCAACATGAGAAGTGGTGGTGTGGGCACTGGTCTTTTATTTCCATTCTGTTGTGCAGGACACTGGGGGAAGAGATGGGCTGGATTCCCTAATTTCTTAGCTTTGGGCATGTGTGGGACTGAACTAAATAGCTGGGCTACACTAAACCCAGTGTGTGCTCCTTCTACCCCTCTCTCTCCCCTTCTCCCAGTGAGAGAGTGGACGTGCCAAATTTTACACCCCAGGTGGGGCTTCCCTTGGGATGTTTTGGGATGTCTTTGCTTACATACAGATAAAGCCAAAATTTGGTGTTGCCCATTATGGTTTGCCTGAGCAAGACCAGGGACACATCTTGGTCGCTTTGAAGCTGGCTTTCGTTTTGACTAAAGAAAGAGTGGAGATAGTACCCAGGAGGACATGAGTGGTGTCCAGAAATGTGTGAGTCGCCCCTCTGGGGGATGCCCTGGGATAAAATAAAATCATGCAGAGGTAAGGGAGGCACAGGGAGGCAGGGCTCTGCCTTACCATGCCCTGTCTCTTAACAGAACTCTGCTCTTGGCAAGCTCTAAATAGTTATTGAGGATTAATAATGGGGGATAGGGTGTCAATTAAAATGCTGCCGCTGAGGCCACATGAAGTCCACATTAGTCAGGAATATACCTGAGAACATGCCTCTTACAAGGAGCCCAGAGCATCACGTTAATCACGTGACCCACATTATTTTACTTAAACCTTGTTGGGAATTTAGGGAGTCTCCCAAGTTCTGAAGATGTGAAGCCAAGTGACCCAAAGAAGCTTGGAAGACAGAGAGCAAAATGTTGACTTTATTACTGAAAGAGCTATTTGAGAATGTGGAGTGGATTCTTCCAGAACTAGATAGAGGTGCACAGCTGGTCATAGCAGCCCTGGGCATCTCCAGGCCTCCGGGGCGTGTCCAGGGCCTTACTGCCTAGTTTATTACAGGTCAGAGGGCAAATCAGTGCTCAAGTTCTCAGACAGGAAGATCTCAAAGAGAAAAGAGATGGTGCTGAGCTATGAATGGATTCCTCATTTTGTCCCAGTTAGATAAGTGAGGGGTGGACAGAACCTAGAGGTGCTTGCCTGTGGATGTCCCTCCACAGGGAAATACACAACCTTTCCCCCAACAATATTCCCAACTACCATGGGAAAGAAGTGCCATTTATTTCACCTGTTTACAAATGAGAAAGCTGGGGCTCAGAGAATGAGGCACTTGCTCTGTCACATGACAAGGAAACAGCCCTGGCTCAGCAGGTCCCTCAGGTCTAAACAATATGCTGCATTACATCACTGCCTCTTTCTCGAAGGTGGTCACTCCAATTCCCTCTGTCAGTTAAAAGAAAATGCTTTAGAAGGATGCTGATTTATTAACTCGCTACCTTTATCCGAAGGGTCATTTTGCTGGCATGTGAATGGAGATTGATGAGGGCAGAGGATTTGGCAGGGCTCTGCTGTTTGAAGTGCAGGAGGAGTTTTCTTTGTAGCGGAGGAGGGATGGAAGATGTAAATTGTGAGAGCAGGGAGACTGGTTGACAACACTCCCCTGGAGAGGGTGTGCCCTTATTAAGTGTTAGAGAACCAGATGATGTGGGCGAAAATGCCTCCACTCAAAGTCTTCTCCCACTGGCTACTGACTCACCTTAAACATAAAAGGGCTGCTTTGTTTAGAAAGGACAAGTAGAAAGCAATATCATTTTTGATCACTGGGGGTCAGGAGTTAGAGCTAAACCGATCTGCTTGACATTTTCTATACTTTTCTAAAAAATACCCTCTGCCCATAAGAGAGGAGGAACATAAGAACCTCTGTTCTCTGTTCGTGTCAACCGGTGTTAGATCTGGCAGGGCAGAACACAAGACAATGTTAGCCAGAAGGGGCTGGCACCTTCATCAAAAGGCTCAGAGGACCCTAGGAAATTAATTTTACCTTTTGGAGTCTCTTTTCCCAAATTTAGAAAATCTGTTGATTTCTGCCTTACCCATGCACATTGGAAACTGTGCTGACAAAATAGTAGGTTAAACTCTAGAGCAGGGTAGCATTAACAGCATACACCATGGGGGTGAGTAGACTTGGTGTTAAATCCTGGCCACATCACATATTGACACTGAGTGGTCACCTGGCCTTTTGGAACCTCCGATTCGTTACATGGGAAACATGAATAATAGTACTTGCCCTCTCACTTCTTCTGGGGATGCATACAAACAATATAAATAAAGTACTTTGCACAGTGCATGACACATAATAAATGCTTGCTAAATGGTGGCTGATTTCGTTATTATGGTAATCTCAGACACTATTATTATCATCTGGTCCCAAGTAAATATGCATTTATGGAGTAGTGTAAACAGAGAGCCTTTATGAGAAGGAGCCTCATAAAACTCATTTTTAAAAGCCTTGAGATATTGAAGAGGACACCACCCATTACATTACACGTTAATCCTTCAATAAGGACCTGGGAAAGAAATTGATTTCAGCCTTAAAAACAGCAAATAACTGTTTTCTCTTGAGAAGTGTTGTTTGATTCTTATGACTGATTGCATTTTCCTCTTTCTTTTTCAATGTTAGGAAGCTCATATTTAAAGAAGGGCAATATATTAACAAGTAAATACCATTTTATTCAAGGGCTCATTTTGCACTCTGGTGCCTCTTATATTCCACATTTTAATGTGCTTTACACAGAAATTCTCTGAAACATACTCTACCATGATCTTCACTTTACAGAAGGAAAACTGATGCTTTGAATGATTTGCATCTACCTAATAATACTAGGCTTTCTTTCACTCCCTTTCTTCACTGTAATCCTCTCTGAATGATATGATGCATTGATGTGCTTGAACAATAATGACACCAAACAGTATCAGATTTGTACCTACATATATCTTGAACACTGAAGTATTATTTCTTTTTTAAAAATATATTTTATTGACTTTTTTACAGAGAGGAAGGGTGCTGGGGTCCAACCCCAGCAGGTCCAGGGGTCCCCAAAGGTGTGGACGGAGTCGGCGAAGAAGGAATGGCACGGAGACAGCGTTCAGTTGATCAGCAGCCTTGCCAGGATCTCTAGCCACAATCTCCAGCCAAGTACTGTGTCCATGTTCTCTTGCTAGGTTCTCCAGCCAGGTTCTCCAGGTTCTCCAGCCAGGTTCTGTAGCCATGCTCTCACACTAGGTTCTCCAGCCCG
>NW_006297145.1:1114103-1138553 GCF_000327345.1 Myotis davidii | reverse complement strand
AAACATTGATGAGAGAGAAACATCAATCAGCTGCCTCCTGCACACTCCCTACAGGGGATGTGCCCGCAAACCAAGGTATATGCCCTTGATCGGAATCAAACCCGGGACCCTTCAGTCCACAGGCCGATACTCTATCCACTGAGCCAAACCAGTCAGGGCTAAAGTATTATTTCTAAAGGACTCCTAGACATTCTACAGATACTCAAAATTCAATATTGAGGACCAAACTTAGTATCCCTCATCTGGACACCATTTCTTTTCCTATAGGCCCCTTCTTACCTAATAGAATTAAATAATTAATACAATAAATTTGGGGGGAAATGGATGAGTGTCTTCACCAGCTTGGGACATTGTACAAGTTACAGAACCTCAAATTCTTCACCCGTTCCTTCCTTCCCTCTCTCCTTCCCTGATCTTTAAAGTGGTAACATAGCCTGGCCACTGCTCAGAAGTTGAGCATCCACCCAGGAACCAAAATGTTGCCAGTTCAATTCCAGGTCAGGGCACATGCCCAGGTTGCGGGCTCAATCCCTAGTAGGAGGCATGCAGGAGGCAGTCGATCAGTGAGTGATTCTTTCTCATCATTGATGTTTCTATCTCTCCCTCTACTTCCCTCTCTGAAATCAATAAAAAAATGTTTTAAAAAGGTGGTAAAATAATTTCTATTTCATGAGGATTGTATGAAGTCATGTATGTAAGTTATGGCAATATGTGGCATGTTATCAAGAAAAGCTAGACCCTTCCTGCCCTTTCAGGACCCCATGTCTGTGCCTTCAGTGATGGGTATACCATCTGCACAATTCCTAGTAGATGCCCTTGATGGGGATTAATTAGGTCCATAGTTTTCCTTCTGGCCCAAGTACCTGGGTGCTGGTTTATATCAAACAAGAAAGCATCCCTATTATAGGTGAGGATGAATGCTGGAGACCACTGCTGGCTTTTCAGGAAAGAAGGCTTTGGCTTGGAACTCCATGGAGCTCATGACTGTAAATAAAAACTGCAATGGCTTCTGCTTGAAGTGGGGATAGGAAGTCTGAGAGTAAGTGCACTCTGTCCAGGACAGCTCTGTGCAGAAATGATTTCCGGAGCAGAGTGCCAAAGTGCTTTCGTAAATGACTCTGGCTCACCCTCTTCCCTATCTCCTGCTCTGTACATGCAACATTTATAAAAATAAACATTTGTAGGAGGCATTTGGGAGGAGGCCAAGGTAGAGCACCCAGCAAAGGGAACAGATACACCAGAGAACTTAGAACTCCCAAGAAGAATATTACTTTTCACGGGAGGGGACAGAAGGAACAGTGGGTGTTAGGGAGGGTTGTGGGAGGAGAGGGATGTGTGAGTTTCAGAGCTTCAGCTCTCTCAGTTTCTCCTCTTATTCACTGTCTAGTACTTCACTGACTTCCTCCACTAGAATGCATGATTCCTGAGGGAAGGGCCACTTTTTACTCATTTTGGATTGAGATTATTTATCCAGAATGACATGTGTATCAAGTACCCACTTGGTGCTAGGAACTCTGCTCCTACAACCATGTCTGTCATGCATTTGATATTCCATACTTAAATAAGCATTCCTTTGTCCTTAAAAGTTAGCACGGATTTGCTCCACTCAGATTAGCAAAAAATGTCACCTCCTATAGAACCCGTCTCTGAACCCCTACCTTAGTTCGAATGAGGCTTCTCTAGGAGTATGCTTCATACCTCTCCATATCCCCTCACTTATAGCTCTGTAATAGAAACTCACTGAGGGCAGGACTTTGGTTTGCTCACCTGTGTCCCACTGCCTAGAACAGTATGCAATTAATAGGAACAAATAATTAGCACTCATTTCTATAGTCAATTACTTTATGTCTGTCTCCATAATTAGACTATGACTTCTCAGAGAGATATCTCCATTTTTTTTCTAGATTTTTCCATTTACTAGCACTTAGAAGGTTTCAGTAAATGTTAATGGTATAAACATTTAACCAAACCTCTCTCATATGTTTAGAGTCTTTGTTAAATTAGCTACTTTATTAAATAGTTAATGATGATTTTACTAAGTATGTATTATATAAAATATGAAATAAAACAAAGAACAGTTGTATAAGAAACCAGTATAAATAAGGGAGGTAAAACCATCATGATTATCATTGTCAGTAACAAATGCTTGCTACTATATTATCAACTCATATTATTTATTGTGCACCTACTAAGTGTTAACACCCTGTGACGCACTATAGAAAGAATGGAGGCCATGAGGTATAGTATTTGCACTCAAAGAAGTCAAAGGTTAGTGGCAAGATAAGGTTCTAATGGGGGTCTGTGGACGAACATAGTCCAACTCAGGCTGATGTCATAAGAGAAAAACTCACAGAGGAGGGAACAGTAAAGCTAATGAATTAGTTAGAATACATCCTGTATTAAAGTAATGAGCAGACTGCGATTGGACAAGGGGTAGAGAGTAAGGAGAGAAGGTAGAGAGAGGGAAGAACATTTATTACAGAATATAGGTAAAATAGTGTAAGGACATTTGTGAAAATGATAGAAGTTCAAAATGGTCAAAACCCTAGAATGCTGGAGGGCAGCAGAGAGCATAGCTTGTATTTTCTCACCTTCGATTTTCATAAACACACAGAGGCATGAATAAGAGACTAGTGACGGGATGTTCTGGTAGATAGAAGAACTGGACCCAAATCCCAAATCTCCACATTCTCATATCCGAATCACTCCACTAGGAGTGGAAATTAGGTATAAAATCTCTTGTATCAATGACAATGAACTGGCAGTGGGCTTCAGGAATCAGCATTTGCAGAAGGATTCTGTGGTTCCCTCTGCCTCCGTAGGAAAGAGAGTTAGGACGTACTCCTGCTATCTGCCTTGAGTAGGTGAGGGAGGAGCACAGCCCCACCTGGTATGTATCAGGCATTTCCTGCAACCACATTGTGCAACTGCTCAGTTACATAGCCTGGACTTCTATTTCTGGGTGAGTTCTTTCTAAATCATCAGGGTTCTTCATTTACCTCTTTATGCTGTTTGAGCATTTTCTCACTATGACACACACAAGAGGTTTTCCTAGAAATCCAGAAAACTGCTAGCATGAGCCAGTTAGATTGACGATTGTGAAATTCTCCAAATTAAAAAATTGTTCATTTGAGTCAAAGCAGAGAGAACTCTTGCCACTGCTCCCCCTTCCTCACAACCCCCAGATTTGTGAACTAAAGGGAATTAGGATGATTAATAACAGATACTTCTACAATGACTACCACCTCAAGATGACTGCTATGGTTGCTCGTTTGTTGCCATAGGATGTATTTTAATTAAGCTTTAAATATCAAAAAGTGTATGGAAGCTAAAGTTTCAACCCTCCCATGGTAGGATATTGATACTTCCATGAAGGTACTTATTTTGGGCATTATGCTCATTACATTTGAGGGAATCAAAGGTGCATAAAACTACCCCCATAAAAATCATATATTTCCTTGTCATTTTGATTGAATATTTCACTTAGTAGGTAACTTAGTAAATATTTATTGAATGAATGAAGGGATGAATTAATTGATGGAATAGGTAAATAAATGAAGGCAGAAGTTAATGACTTTCATCTAGTTCTAAAGTTTTTTGAGAGGAACCATGCATGTTTTATCTTTGTGTCGCCACAGAGTCTGTCATAGTATCTGATACATAATGGTTTCTCAGTAAATGCATACAGATTAGTTGAAACATTATTTCTCCTAGTAGAGTATGTCTCTATATACTATGGAATATAGTCAATAAGTATAAAATACACAAAGTATGTAAACTATATATCACATATGTCATTTTATATATGTATATATTATATACCATATACTATACCAGTATAGTGTGTGTGTGTGTGTGTGTGTGTATTTTAGAGGCCTGGTGCATGAATTCGTGCATGGGTGGAGTTCCTTGGCCTGGCTGTCGGGGGCGGGGAGAGGGAGGGCGGCCAGCCCTCTTGTTCAGTCCTGATCGGCCCGACTCCAGCAGCAAGCTAACCTACTGGTCTGAGCATCTGCCCCTGGTGGTCAGTGCATGTCATAGCTACTGGTTGAGCGGTTGACCAAATGGTTGACTGATAGGTTGGACATTTAGCATATTACACTTTTATTATATAGGATTCTCCACAGAGCCTAACACAGAAGGTGATACTCAGTAATAGTAGATGAAGCAATCCATGTTTTATATTTCCTTCAGGAATAAAATTTCTCCACAAGTGGTCCATGGACCACTTGTATTAGAATATAAAAATTAAGTAAGAATATGCCCCATTCCAAGACCAATCATGGTATTTTTCAACAAGTTCTACAGCTGATTCTGATGCACACAATTTTGAGAAACATATTCTAAACTTGTGAGAGCTACTTGTGGCAGCTACTTGTTTGGTTCTCTGGAGTGTAATACAGCCTAGAAACCAGCACATAATGGCTCTCACTCATTGACTGGGAAGCTTTCGGGGGTAGTTTTATGCACCTTTGATTCCCTCAAGTGTAATGAGCATAATGCCCAACATATAGTTGGCCTAACGTATTGAATAAAGGAGCTCTCAGGGGCAGTTCCTTATGGGCTGTGATGACTGCCAACCTGGTTTGATATTTCAAACTCAGCTAATCAAGGAAACAGATGATCCCACAAGGGCTAAATTGTAAATCAGTTGTTTTCTCCATCATGCTTCTGGAAGTTAAGAATGAGTGCCTCTGACTTGGTAAAGCTATGAGCTGCCAGCACTCCCTATTGTTTGAGACTAGATTTAAGGAGTATGCTACTGATATCATCATTGCAAATCTCTCAGCTCAACAATACTACCTAATAAATTGACTCAAAATAGACTCTGGGGCAGAGAATTGCACATAGGGAGTTTAGTAGAAAGTGTTTTGGGGAGATTGACTTGTGGGGACTGAAGGTGCCAGCACTGGGCAGAGGGAGGAATTGGGCTGCAGCCACCAGAGGCCTCAGCTGATCCCCCCAGGGGCTATGAAGCTGGGATGGCCCTGCAAAGTGGCTCCACATGAGGCGAAGAGCCAGGCCTTTGAACCTCAGATTGAAAAGTTATTGGAAATGGGCTGACCCATGACCTTGGCTCAAGTGTGTTCCTACTATGCAGGGCAACTGGTAGCTGGAGAGCTGACAGTAACCAGCAATCTCAACCTCTGGGCAAATGAGTCCTTTAGTCCTGAAAGAGGGTTTCTGCATAGAACATCACAGAATCCAAGACACCAATGATGTGTAACTATTATCTCCACAGAATTTAGGGGATGGAGATGGTGCAGTGTGTTGTAGTTAATCATAAGCTCTGGGGTCAGGATTCACAAATCTGAATCATGCCTCTTCTTTTCACTAGTTGTACAACTTGCATAAGTCACTTAACTTTTCTGAACCTCAGGTTTTCCTTTGTAAAATGGCAATTGACAATGCCTGGCTCCCAGAACATAATATATACAAAGTACCTCTGCCTCCTCACCTTTTCCCTTAAAGGTAATTTACATCAGTTTGACATTCATTCATTCATCATGTTTTGGTTGGTTTGACTAATTATATTATCTGAGTTGGGGGTGGGTATAGTTGTAAATCTGTGCATGTTCTCAAAATTTGGCACCTTTAAAAAATACATTTTAAAGACAATCTATTGACAGGTTTTACAAGCATAATGAAAAGTAGTTGAAGGAAGCAATATGGAATAAACAATTATTTCTTTAACAAATATTTGAGTAGCCTACACCCTGTGTGATTGAGATTTATTGGGAAACAAAGTGGGTGGAGCTCTTCTTTCAGAGTCCATCTTCTGAAAGGTACTGATGTATGTAAACAATTTAAATAAATGAATAAATTAGAAACTTGTAAGTGCTATGAGGGGAAACAAGGAAATTTTGAAGTAGGATGCAAGTTGCATTTAAAAATAAGATGATCAGAGTGAACTTCATTGAGACAATGACTTTTGAATAAGCGCTAAGTTTGGAAGCCAGCTTAGAAATAAAGAATTTCAAGTAGAAAACAGCCAGTGCAAAGGTCCTGAGGCAGAAGCATGCCTGTCATATTTAAGGTGTGGCAAAGAGTCAGACTGTGAGACAAGTAGAGAAAGTAATCAAGGTGTGGCACCTCTGTACTGACCCACAATATAGGGGTCCCCTTCTTGGAGCTCTCCTGGAATGGAATAGCCCCATGCTTTTTTTTTAATGTCCCTCATCACTTTCCAACTCCCCACATGTACAGCAAATAACATATACCATGACATTTTATTTCTGCTGTCTTCTTTTGCTACAAAAACAACAATAGAGAATTCAGTCTAAAAAAATATCACCAGGATAGAACCACACACACACACACACACACACACTCTAAGTTACAAACAAGTCTGGAAAGACAACCTAAATGAGCTTCCACAAGAAAGCTTAAGGCTAGTTCGGCCTCTCATTTCAGCCTTTCAATGGAAGTCACCAGGAGAAACTGAGCTCTCATATTTCCACAGCTGCAATGTTTCACTCTGGAAAGGAATTTATAAAATGGAAAGAAAAGAAGAATTCGTGGTGTAAAAAATGCTGCCTCTCATACGTCTGCTCCTATGATCTGGCTTCCATTTGGATGGGAAATTTTGGTAGATGTTCCCATTGCTTGAATTCACATTCATAACTCAGGTTGATCATCATGAAAGGATTTGATGATGGATCTCAGAATCTTATAGAGAAAGCTGTGCAAGCTGTGCCTTTCATATTTCCTGGGATCTCTTTTCTGAGTATTCATGAGTAAGGCAATTCTGGACCCTGTCCCCATGTCCAGCTGGAGCCACACAATGTCAGTCCTTGATAAACACAATTGTATAATCTAGATCTTTGCTGGTTGTGATTTGGTGCATATAGTTCCTCTTGAAAAGCCCCTTTTTGCTCCCTCTGATTTTTACCCAGTGTCTCTAATGTGGACAGAAAAAGGGCCACATATTAATCTGACAAGCTCAGGGGAGGTCAGTATGATGGGCCCTACAAACTCAGAGACCAAAAGCAACCACATGGATGGTGTGAACATAAAAACTCCAAACTAAAAGGGTCATGGTGGGCAATCACATCCTAGTACTGGAGCTTCCTTAATAAAGGTCAATCTTTACCTTAAGTGAGGCTGTCTACTGTCTTTTTCTCATCTAAGATAACATCTCTCTTGTGGGGTTAACCTCTCTGATGATTAAGGTTCTTGAGTCATCTAGTTCTGCGGTTCTCAACCTGTGGGTCACGACCCCTTTGGTGGTCGAACGATCCTTTCACAGGGGTCACTTAAGACCATCCTGCATATCAGATATTTACATTACGATTCATAACAGTAGCAACATTACAGTTATGAAGTAGCAACGAAAATAATTTTATGGTTGCGTCACAACCTGAGGAACTGTATTTAAAGGGCCAGAAGGTTGAGAACCACTGATCTAGTTCTTCGCTAAGAGAATCACTTTATATTAATAATTAAGAATTCAGCCTCCAGGCCAGGAAGTTTCCAGACTCTTTCACTCTCTGGCTGTGTGACCTTGGACAAATTCCTTAACTTCTCTAAACCCTAATTCTGGAATGTAGGAGTGATGACAGTATTTTCTTAATAATATGTTGCTTGAATTTAATGAAATAATGCATATACTTGTTTCAGCATAGTGTCTGGCACATAGCAAGTGACTAAAGCTAATTACTGCTGTCATCATGGTTATTGTGAATATTATACAACTACCAGAGGCCCAGTGCACAAAATTCATACACGGGTAGGGTTCCTAGTGGCCGGCTGCCGGCTGGGGCCTTCCTTCGTCCACACCACCCCCAAGGGGACACTTTGCATATTAGATATATATACACTATGTAACTCTATTTTTAAAGTAGGGCATTAAACATTAGCCAGTCAAGGAAAATAGCTCTGTGGGCCCTTAAGATTATAATTTCAACATGACTATCATATTATTAATATAGTTTGCTTGCAGATCATCCTTTTTATTTTTTCAAAAAGAAGGCCACTTCAATGCATTATTCTGATCTGTGTGTTAAAAAGAGGGCGGGTGGAGAATGGCAGAGAGCTGAACCATCAGGCTGAACTGAGAATCCATTGCAATTAAAGTTCCGGTCTATGACTAGAATTAAGGTATTTGGATTCTGATCAATATGTACTTAAAAGAGAGAGGACTTTCAAGTGGAAGCTAAGAGAATTTTCTGCCAGCAACAACTCCACCACCATGCACACTGTTCTCCTCCTTCCTGCTAGCAAATCACACGCATAGAAGCCTCTGAATCCGGTTGCTTTACTTGTTATTCCTAGTTTGTCATGCCCTCATTACAGCCTGATGCTTTTTCCCCGCAATGGTTTAAAAAAAATAAGGCTTGAGGTGTATATAGGTACTTTGTGGTAAGATAGAACCTCATGGATTTCATAGCCTTACAGTCTCAAATCTCAGCTCCGTCATTTACATTAGCTGTGTGACCTTGCAAAAAGTCTTAGTATCTCTTAATATTTTCCCTCCAATTTGATGTGATGATTAAATGAGACAACTGAATCTACTGTCTCTTGAGTACCTACCATGCACCAGGCCAAATGACAGATACTTGAGAGATACAGAGAAATCTACAGTTGGAATCTGACCTCAGGAGGTCTTGTAGTGGTGAGATCTACCACCAGGAGTAAACAACAGCACCAGGGATGCAAGCATTATGGTCAGATTCAGAGCAAGGACAGATAATTCGGACACATGAAAGTCTGTCCTCAGTCACTAATAGTTACATGATCAGTGTCCCTCCATTTGCTAAAGTTTTCATATCCATAAAGTGGGGGGGGGGATAAAAATTATCTACAGGACAGTTATAAGGAATAAATGAGATATGTATGTAAATCACACTGAATTGCTTTTTGCTCATAATGATTACTTAATAAATGATAGCTGTTTTATTGTTGCTATATTAGCAGTGTGCTCATGGTTATCTGTTATTGAAGGGAGCAGGCAGGAAAAGAAGCGTAGGTTTTCTGGATAAGGAGCAACCTGAGCAAATGTGTTTGGGCTGGAATCCAATATATAACGGGGGTGGGGCATTGAATAGCAGATGTGAGCTGATAGTGCTTTATAAGTGGAAGAATCAAAAAGTTAGTGTGAGTCTGGACCCCACCTCCTGCCTCTATCCCCTATCCTACACTCCTGCACCAGTAAGGGCAAACCCAAAATTTGCAGAAGGTGCAGGTTTTGATTTACCTCAAGGCAGCCTTTTGACCTCCATCCCTATAGCCAGGACTGTGAGTGAATCCTCCTCTATCGTAGAAGTTCCAGCAACCAGATAAGGTGAGAGAGAAGGGGGTTCAAAGGAATTAGCACTGAATACCCCTTGGAAGGTTCCACTGGTTTCTTTCTCCCTTGATGTGGGAACTGATGGGTTATAGGGTATAGCCCTCCAGCAAATCAACAGCGTGGAGTGGAGCAGGATGCCATACCATCAAATCAGAGCTCAGAAATTTTGCTCAGTTCCTTCTTTATTTTAAATCTTGGAAAACTGAGGACCAGGAAGGGGGCAACTTGGGCCCAATCATACAGCAAAAAGGCAGTAAAAATGACAGCAGGTGAGAACCCAGGGTGTGTGGCTCCAAATTGAGTGCTGTTTGTCCCATATCACACCTCCACAGAGCATAATAATGGAGTATTATAAAAGAGTAGAACTTAGAATAAGATGCCTTCAGAAACCCAAGCCTCCTCATTTGATAGATGGGAATTCTGAGCCCCAGAGGGGAAAACAAACAAACAAACAAACAAAAAAAACCCTGACTTATATCAGGTAGCAGCAAATGGATGACTGGATGAGAATTCCAGTCTCTGCACTCAGTGTACTGCCCATTCCCACACTTCTGCAGAAAGCCCATGGCCTTGGGCATCGTGAAGGAAGTCTCCACTCCTCATGGTTTTCTGCCTATAGCCCAGGGGTCAGCCTGGAAAGCCTTCAGCTTACCTCTTAGGGTTGGCCATACCCCAGGTTGACTTTATGTATCTCCCAAATGGCAATTCCCATGAAATATCTTATCAAAACATAGTGGAAACAAATGAGGTCTTTTATTACATCTGTTTTAGGCTTATTTCCTGCTGTCCTACGTTGGCCAGTTCAACATCTTCCTCAATGCCTTGGCTTTTAAACATAAGGTACAGGTGTTGAGCTTGGGTGTCCAGAGAGGTGGGGACACTTGCCTCAGGGTGAGCAATCACCCAGGTGCTTTATCACCGAGAGCGCATCACAGCTTTGGGTTCCTGGCTGGAGCTGCTAGGAGAGACAAGCCTTTCCGCTCCTTGGCCAGGTAGAAGTGAATGAACCACAACAAACAGCAGCATCTGGAAGGCTGTAACCAGAATCGGCACAATTGCAGGGGAAATGCAGAGTGGTATATTAAATTATTTCTGCAACCGCAGCTCTGTCTTTAAAAGGGAAAGAAAGTAATTGCACACAATGTTTCATATTTCAGTTTTAAAAGGAGAGGCCATTTTTAATGGCAAACACATAGTTCAGAGCAAGGCATACAGTTGGGTTTATAATTTATTTCCATGTGCTTACTTATTTATTTATAGTTAGCCAAATTGCAAAAAGGATTTGAAACAAAGAATTTGTAATTTTTTCTTTTTCAAATTTTGGGAACTTTGGGTCAGGCCAAAATTTTTCACCGAATGGGTTATCATTATGCTGGAAATTTGGGGAGGGCAAGTATAAGAAAAGGTGCGATCCTTGGTTTCAAGGTCTCAATCACACAAAACAAAGATGGAATAATAATAATGTAGATATACACAATATAGTGATTTATAAAAATCTTATCACATGCTGTAACCTACATAGATCATTTCAGGCGACACTGAGAAAATAGGATTTTCTCGAACTGATACATGATTAAACTGATATTAGGAAAGGAAAGATGGTCTACTCAGGTTCACCTGACTGGTAGTGAATAGAACCAGAGCTGGAATCTCAGAATATTTAAATCTGAAACCAAGTCCTTGATTGACCAGTGTGGGCACTAAGAAGGAAGAGAGAAAGAAAGGCTGAAATCATTTAGGAAGGCTTTATGAAAGAGATAACAAATGTATGGACTGGGTATGATGAGTTTGGTTTTGGCAGAACTGAGAAAGACACAGCAATGCAATGGAGGATCTTCTATACCTTCACAAAATGTATGAACTCAGTTTATGCATATTTCAAATCTACATAGTGCTGAATGCATCTTAAAACTCCGACACTTCGCTGGCTTTCAGGCGAGAGTGGCCCTACTGATGGCTCAGAATATTCTTATGGTTACATAACCTAGCTTTCTCCTCTCCCAGGCGAGGGCTTGGCTTTGGCCATGGCCTCCATTGAACCAACCATAGTTAGAGCCAGAAGAACTTCAGCTATGATAGGATCCACAGAGTCTCTGGCTTCGTAGTGGGGCTGGACAGTATAACCCAGAAGTAATACCCACAGGGGAGACTTCTGTCAATGGAAAACAGAACATGGCAAGGATGTCACTACATAAATTTTTTTTTAATCCTCACCTGAGGATATTTTTTTATTGATTTTTAGAGAGAGAAAGAAATGGAGAGAGAGAGAGAGAGAGAGAGAGAGAGAGAGATGGATCAGTTGCTTTCTGTGCAATCATTGACCAGGAATTGAACTAGCAACCTAGGTATGTGCCCTGTCTGGAATCAAACTTGCAACCTTTTGGGGTACAGGACAATGCTTCAACCAACTAAGCCCCTCGGCCAGAGCTAGATAAATTATTGTTTCAATTTTTCTGCCCTACCTTAGCAAGCTATTCTGAGATGCAGTGGTCCATGTAGAACCTCTCTGGAGATGTCCTAAATGGCCAAGCAACCAGCTGTGTTTTCGTGAGAAACAGTGGCCAGCTTGTGAACGCACTACTCTGTAATGACTTCCCTTTGAAATACATTCTTCTCTTTTTTTTCTACAATATCCAACTCACCTTACTTTTCTTATTCTTCCTGTTCATATCTTTTCACTTACCTTTGCTAGTTTCTTCTTGTGAGAACCTCTTAACATTTGAAATTTCCAGGTTTCAGGTTTTAGACCAGTGATGGCGAACCTATGACACGCGTGTCAGAGGTGACAAGCAAACTCATTTTTTTGGTTGATTTTTCTTTGTTAAATGACATTTAAATATATAAAATAAATATCAAAAATATAAATCTTTATTTTACTATGGTTGCAAATATCAAAAAATTTCTGTATGTGACACGGCACCAGAGTTAAGTTAGGGTTTTTCAAAATGCTGACACGCTGAGTTCAAAAGGTTCGCCATCACTGTTTTAGACCTTTTCTCACCCAGGCTCATATATGTATTATTATTATTTTTGCTGAGGAGGCAAAGATATTCCTATTGCTGGTGAATTTCAAACATATTCCTCCAAACCTAGACTTCAGATGTGTATAGTCAACAAACTTCCAGATCAGTATTTCCACATGGATGTTCAATCAATGTCCCAAACAATATAACTAAAAGCAAACTCTCGTCTTCTCTGCATATACTCCACAAAGAAACACATCTGCTCCCCTGCATTTTCCCCACCTCAGAAAATGACTGCTCCAGTCTCTGTGGCTGGACTGACCTTTGACAGCTTTCCTCACGCACTCTCCCTCACCCATGCCCACTGTCCGCCCATCAGCTAATACAGAATCCACTTATTTTTTCCTGCTGCAGCTTTCCTTCTGGAGCAAGGTCCCATTTCTCCTGCTGGATTACTGCAGGAGCTTCCTCACCCATCTCTTTGCTGCCACTCTGTCCCCTTATTTTCAACTCAGCAGACTGAGTCCTTTTTTTAAAGAACATAAATCAGATACTATCTCTTTAAAAAAACAGCTTAAATTTTCCATCTTATGCAGAACAGAAGCCAGTCCTCAAAATGACCTGCAAAGATCTCTTTGATCAGCCTCTCCAAGACTTCAAGAACCTTTTCCTTTTTTTCACGTCAACTCTCCTGGCCTCCTTGCTGGCCTTCAAACAGGCCAGACTTTCATCTCAGGGCCTTTGCACTTGCCTTTCTCAGCCTACAGAGAACATCCCTAGATATATGCCTGACTCATGTCCAACAGCTGCAAGACTTTGCTCAGAAGACGCCTTCTCAACAAGACCCATCCTGACTATCCTACATAATATTACCTCATAATGCTTTTCTCCTTCCCCTGCATTATTTTTCCCATTCAACATGTTATAAATGTTACTTATTTATTTGGTTTATAAGTCAACATTCACCCTTTAACAGTAAGCATCAAGAGTCTGGGCCCTCCCTCGCGTTCATCTTCCCAGTCCTTACCACAGTGTATGGTACACGGAAAGTGCACATAGACGTTGTTGAATAATCAAGCCCTCTGTTTACTCTGGGTCCTCTGCGATTGTCTTCCCTTTGGGATCAGTGTTTCCCACCTGCTGAGGTGACAGGAAGGCTGTGGCAAATGCCTTTTGTTGCCATCACCTGTGGCTTAGAGCCTAAGTAGAAGCTCCATCTCCTTTCCAGTATGGCCACATTACCAAGGAGAGAGCAAGAGCATTAATGGGAGCACAGTCCAGGCTTATAAAAGGCTCCTGGTCCCTTCCCTCAAGGAATTTGCAGATATTTAAGGTGGGTAAGACAATCCTGAGTAGCTGCTACAGTGCGCTGGCTGCAGGGAATTACAGTGTACCATCTGTACATGCAAAAGGAAGGAGGAACAGTTGGGAAGGCTTGGATTTTTTATTTGAGCCAACACTTAATGTGGTATTTCACTAAGGACAGATAAGACGGAAGGGGGGTGATCTATGTGAAAAAATATAAAAGGATTGTTACCATGAGAAGATGAGACTCAGGAGGAATGGATTCTGGCAGCTGTGGCTGAGCAACAAGCTTTTATTCAGCTTCTGACTTCTGAAGGCCACAGTGTGAGTGGACCCCAGGACCAACAGAGGCCTCATAGAGCTAAGCACTGGGCCAGAGTAGTGGGATGATCACAATCCACAATTCAGCATCTGTTGGCTTCATCAGTTTCTCAGACATCTCTTCACCCTGAGAAAAAATATAGATGTCAAAGTGTGTATTTGCAGGGAGCAAGTTTGCTGGTTAGCAAAGAAGGGAGGTAGCAACCTTATTTTTATTTATATTTTTATTGATTTCAGAGAGGAAGGGAGACAGAGAGAGAGAAACATCAATGATGAGAATCATTGACTGGCTGCCTCCTGCATGTCCCACACTGGGGTTTGAGTTCACAACCCTGATATGTGCCCTGACTGAGAATCGAACTGAGACCTCCTGGTTCATAGGTCGACGCTCAACCACTGAGCCATGCGAGCTGGACTATTATTATTATTTTAGTGACAATTCATGTGGCTGTTTATTGAACAAGAGATTCTTGTGTGAATGGCCTTCAGTAGGGTAAGAAAACCTAATCAGGATGTAATCATTTGCTCAGCATACTGAGATCTGCCTATTTCATGCACTGGGATGAAAATGAAACATTTCATTAATAAACACTTGATTTTGTTAACATCACTTCAACTCTCCAGGCTTTAAGATGCATTTTAAAAGTATTATTTTCCATTTTCCCTGTATTAAGTAGGACATTGGGTTCAGTGACCATTGAGATTCGTTATGACATTACGGACCCTATGACTCCATAGCATTTCAAATGCTCTTTTTGTTATTTTAAACACAGTATTTGATGAAAGTCAGAGGATTGGTGGGGAGGGCTGGTAGAGAAAAAGAGTGGGGAGCCACAAGGGAGAGGTCAAGTGGCCCCAACTTTGTGTTGGAATCCTATAAAAGCAGCCCTGGGTCCAGGTGAAACCTATATAGAGGGTTTAAATATAGCATTTGCACAAAGTTAGAGGGAAGCATGTGCTTTGCCAGAGTACAGTAGTCTCTACATCGGGCCAGTGGTCTTGGGAGGTAGGGCCTTGTCACCACCCTTAGGTGCACAATGAGCCTTCCTTCCAGAAGCCCCTGGGAATCGTCCCCCACCCCCGAGGCCTCAACCATACTGTCCCACCATGGAGCATCCCCTCAAAGTCTTGTCTCCCTGAAGTTAGAATGGGTACCACCCACAGAGCCAGGCTCTGGGATGCCTCCTGCTGAGTAAAGGCTGCTGGGACACACATTTGGTTCTTTGCAGCTCTGGGGGTTATGTCAGAGCCTTGGGAGGCAAGATGAAACTTTTTGACAATGGAATTATATTTGTGGCTCTTTCCCCAGCTTCTCAGACAGTGGGATGGGATGGGGACAGGGAAGATGTATCTAAAGCCAAGATTACTGAACTGAGAGTCAGCAGAATTCATTATCTTAATGGAAAAAAATTGAAACCACCAAAGTACTCATTAACAAAGTGATTTATTTCATTCAGAAATATTTGTTATGTGCCAGGGACAGTTACAAGCCCTGGAAATTGCTCAGTGAAACAAAATAGAAAGGTTACCCATTCTTAAGAGTTTAGTTTTTAGTGGGAAACAGAGGATGTGAGTCTAAGGAGATGGTTTATTTAAATGGCTCCTTACTACTTCTGATATATAGTAATAGCTCAATAAATGGGGGCTACTTAAAAATGCCTGGTAGTAGGTAAAACTATGAGAGCAGGACGCTTGGCCTGGATTACCCATCTCACTTTTGTAGGTACTTAACTATTTATTGAATGGCTGAATGAATAAATGAAAGATGGCCTTGGCCTATGTTCCTGTGACCCAGGGCAGCATAATTGCAAAGGTCTAAACTGGATTTCCTGATTTAGGTTCAAAAGTCTGATTTTTAAAATAGCTCATGGAAGTTAAAAATAGCCAACACTTGACTTCAGGGAATTAGCCTTTAAAAAATTATTTCTTTAGAACAGCGGTCACCAACCTTTCAGACCTCATGGACCACCAGTGGTCTGCGGATCACCAGTTGATGACCGCTGCTTTAGAAAGTGCCACATGTCCATTTTTTCCATCTCATCATAGGTATGACCATTTTTGCAGGCTTAATAATGGTCTTCCTTTTAAACTTTAGTCTCAGTGATGAGGCCCTTCTAGGAGAGAACCAAATGTCTTAATTTAACTCTTTAGCAAAAGAAAGTGGCGGGGAAGGGTGGGAAGGAGGCGTTGAGCTTGATATATGGTCCAGAAACAGCTAATACTGCAGCAAAAACTAGGTTTGAGAGACTGTCAATAGTCTTAGAATTGGGAAGTAGGCATGTCAATAATTTAGGACTTTGCTTTTCCTTGATTATTTGGTTTTATAATTGCATCAGCCATTTTCTTTGTTTGATCTCTTTTAATTCATTTTGTGTTTCTTTCATATGTTATGACATTAAAAACCAAAATGTCAAAATGAACTATAGATGCCTTAGGCACAAGTTTTCCTTTTTTCATATTTTTCCTTGTTCTTGATTATGAAAGGAATAGAGGCTCAATGGAGAAAATGTAAAAACTAAAGAAAATAGTAAAAACAGTATAAAACATCTATATGCCATGAACCGGAACATACTATTATACATATTGTGGATTATTTCTTTCTAGTTTTTAATTTGTGTGGGTTTTTTATCATTTGTACTCTTTGTATAAGTTTATATTCAGCATTTTTGTTTGTATTGCATTGCTTTTTTAAAATCTCAGATAAGGCATGTAATTGAGTCAATATGACTCTTTATTTCATGGTAATTATCAGTGATTCTTTCAAGGCTTCACAGTTGTGTTATTTTACTTTGTATTTTATGTTCTATTCATTTCCTCTCCCTCGCCATATTCCCTTCCTTCCCCAAAGCATTCAGACTAGTGTATTTGATGTTTCCTTAGTTATACAGAAATCTTAAAAAAGTATTTTGCATATGTATATATTTTAACAGAAATAAAATTATACATTTTCTGCTTATTTTACTTTATCTCTTAATTTACTCAATAAACACTGTTTTAAATGTCTAACAGTTTTCTTCTATGTGCATCTTCTGACTGTAACTCTACTCTGTCAAGAATATCCTCTTCTTTTTAACTGGTCCAGTCTGCTGGTAATGGCTCTATGTTTCCATTACAACACTGTAATGCATGAAAGTGTCATGTATGTGCCTCAACAGACATGAGTACAACTTTTTCTGGAGTAGTTACAAGAACAGGAGTCTTGGGTCCCTGTACATATGCATGTGCAATTTCACTTAGTCCTACCAAATTTGCTCTGCAGAATGGCAGCATCTCAAGCTCCCACCTGCAGTGCAGGAGGGTAGGTTCTCATTTCACCTCCCCCATCAGACACAGCAATATGCAATGCTTTCTGACTTTTAAAAACCTGCCAACTGCCCTAGATGGTTTGGCTCAGTGGATAGAGCGCCTCCCTGAGAACTGAAGGGTTCTGGGTTCAATTCCAGTCAAGGGCACATGCTCAGTTTGCAGGCTCAATCCCCAGTAGAGGGCATGCAGGAGTGCAGAAGACAGTTGATCCATAATTCTCTCTCATCATTGATGTTTCTATTTCCCTCTCACTTCCTCTCTGAAATCAATAAAAACATGTATTTTTAAAAACACCTGCCAACCAACTAGGTATAAAATAGTATATGTTCTCTCTGCTTGCAATAATCTTTCCTAGACATTCACAAAACTCACTCCCTCTCCTTTAAATCTTTGTTTATATGTCAACTTATAAGTGAAACCTTCATGGAGACCCTTTCAAGATTGTAACCCCCACATTTTCTATTGCTTTTCTACTTCTTATTGTTTAGTTGGATTTTGTAACCTCTTATATGTTAATTTTTGCAACTATTTCATGTCTTTGAAAAAAATGTATATTCTTGGTTGATCATAAAATTCTGTATGTACCTATTGATTTACACCTACCATTTTATCTTTGCAGTTTTAAAAATAGTTTTACTTTTCAATCTACCTGATTAGAGGAATGTGTTAAAACCTCAGCCTACAAATGGTTGCCATATGTATTTCTCTCTTTTGTCTTCCTAGCATTCCTTTATTAATTTTGAATGTATCTCCTTAGGCCCATATATATTTATGAACATTGTACCTTTTTGATATATTGTTCTTTTAATTATACTGCTCTTTTACTCCTATGCCACTTTTTTTAAAAAATATATTTTATTGATTTTTTACAGAGAGGAAGGGAGAGAGATAGAGAGTCAGAAACATCGATGAGAGAGAGACATCGATCAGCTGCCTCCTGCACATCCCCTACTGGGGATGTGCCCGCAACCCACGTACATGCCCTTGACCGGAATCGAACCTGGGACCTTTCAGTCCGCAGGCCGACGCTCTCTCCACTGAGCCAAACCGGTTTCGGCTCCTATGCCACTTTTACCGCAAATTATATTTATCTGTTATGAAAACTGTTACGCCAGCCTCCTATGGTATACATCTTCCACACAGGCATGTTTCCATACCTTTGTGTATACTATGCATATTCTTTTGTTTTAAAATTTACTCTGAAAGGTAAACAATTAGGGGATCTTGGCATAAGAAATACAATGTGAAAATCTCTGGCTTTTGAGAATTTAAGCCACTCATTTAATGCATCGTTGTTATATTGGTAACAAGCCACTTGTTTCCGTAATTTTATTTTGTATTCTTTGCCATACTCTATTTTTATTTATCCTTTTCTAATGTCCAATGGACAGAGTAAATTTTATTCTACTCTTCCGGAAGTTATGTTTCTATTGCTTTCTTTCAGAGAGTTAGAACCAATTCATTAAGAATAATCATTGTTTTGTTTTTATTTTCTCATCATTCTTAGGTCTCAGAATGTGTATATTTTCCTCTGATGAAGGTCCCTTCACCCTCAGTATAGTACATTTGCTCTGAATTCCTATGTTTTCTTATCTTTTCCTTTTCTTAATGTGCAGGAGAGTTATCACTAAGTTCCATAAATCTTCCTAGATAATTATCTACTTGTTATAATAATTACTATACAAATATCACCAAACAGTATTTTTGTATTTAATCTATGACTCTTTGTATGCCTAGGACTGTTTATTTCAATTATGCATTTGAACTTGACACACAAGATCTTTTTAAAATCTCTGAATATGTTTTTCCTACTCTCTTGTATCTAATAATGCACACCAAGAGTTGATTTCAACCTGATTTCCTATTCCCTTGCAAATTATGTATTTATCCTCTAGAACTGGATTGAATTCTTCTTCTGGTATTTAATTTTACTGTTCTATGATTAGTTATTTGTTTATTTCTTTGTTTCTTGTTTGGTTTGCTTTCTTTATCCACATTATTTAGACTTCCCTATCTGAAATGCTACTTTAAAAAAATGCTTTGGGGACATTTTCAATTGTTATTTCTTCAAATATGACCTCCTCTCCTCTTTTGACTCTATCCTGATACTTCTGTTACATGGATATTAATACTTCTGCTTTTCTCCCCTGTATTTCTTAACTTAAAAAACTATTTTTTATCTTTTTATCTCTTTGATGCCTTCTAGGAATCTTCTTTGACCTGATTTTCCAGTCAACTACTTTATTCTCAACTGTATCCATTATGTCATTCACTCTTGAGGGCTTTATTTCAATTATTTCATTTTGCCTACCTGATATCTGCATTTTTAAAATTTATTTTCTTCCAAATAGACTTTCTTATTACTTTGGGTATGGCTATTTATGCTTTATGTCTTTCTTCTCAAGCAGATTCAAACTTCATGAAGGCAGAAGTCATGTTTTATTCACCCACTTCCACAACCCAGTGCCTGATAAATATAAGGAACTCAAATAATATCTCAAATTAGCCAAGTTAATTAATGAAAGAAAAGCTACACTGTATCTGTTCAATAATCAATGATCTGATTATTAGTATTTTCAAAGCATATTTATTGGTTAGTGGCAAAGTTTTCTTAAGTTTATTCTGCCAGAATTTTATTTGTTGTTGAGTCTCTAGTACCTAGAATAGTGCTTGGCCTACTACAACAGTGGTTCAAAGACATTTTTTGAGTGATATGAAACCTAAAAGATAAGTTCCATAAAAAATAGTTCCATGGAACAGTGAGCTAAATGGTGGCCCCGAAAAGTAAAGTCCCACCTTCTAACCCCTGGAACCTGGGAATATTACCTAATATGGTAAAATAAAAAATACTATCTTATATTGCAAAAGATGTGATGAAATGAAAGATTTGGAGAGAAGGACCTTGTCCTGGATTATTTTGGAGGGCTCTAAACCAGAGAGTCAAGGGAGTCAGAAGGAGATTCAGCAGAGACACACAGAGGAGGAGGCAACATGACCATGATGCAGCCACACACCCAGGAACGCCAACAGCCACCAGAAGCTGGAAGCTAGGAACAGTCTCCCTGAGCAGTTCTACAGGAAGGGTAGTCCTGCTGACATACAGATTTTGGACTTTTAGCTACCTGAACTGTGAAAATAATTGTTGTAAGCCACTAAGTTTGCGGTAATTTGTTACAGCAACCACAGGACACTAATAAATATGGTAAAATGTTTTGGGAACCTTTTATACAATGCTCTCTCGCCCCATCCTTTTAAGATTTATAATATACTTTCATATTTTAAAGGATCTATAAAGTCCAGCGCATTTATTTAGGTCAATGTTTCCAACACTTTTTTGAAATTGGCATTCTTTTCTCCCCTTAGTCTTTATAGTCTATGTGACCATGGTTTTGCAGACTACACTTTAAAGAATACTAAATTAAATATTCTTCACCCGCCAAAACCGGTTTGGATCAGTGGATAGAGCGTCGGCCTGTGGACTGAAAGGTCCCAGGTTCGATTCCGGTCGAGGGCATGTACCTGGGTTGCGGGCACATCCCCAGTGGGAGATGTGCAGGAGGCAGCTGATCGATGTTTCTCTCTCATCGATGTTTCTAACTCTCTATCTCTCTCCCTTCCTCTCTGTGAAAAATCAATAAAATATATTTTAAAAAAATATATAATTTAAAAAAAATATTCTTCACCCTAAGGACAGGTCAAAAATAGCTGCAAAATCATGACATTCTTTTTAGTACTCTTAAAACAATCAGTATATTGTTAGTGATACTTCTAATAACCATATTACGGAATGCATGTTTTTTACAGCAAAATGAACTTTGTAAGACATCATACATAGAATGGAATCAAATAAATTCTGAAAATTTTACATGAATTTTGTTACTGCTATCTCTCATAAACATTAAAAACATTCTGTATAGCATATGGATCAGGGCATTTCTTATACACTGTTCCAATAAAAACTTCTATTACTGCCATTTACTTAAAGACATTGGATTGTTACTCCAATAAGCAGATAACTGAAAATTGTACTTGATCCACATATCCAGTATAGTTCACAATAAATTAAGTCAGGGTATTATTTAAGCAAGGACAAGAAATTCTAATCCCTAGTCTCTTGCATTTTGGAAGGACGACATATGTATAATCCAGAAATGTAAAGGGTGAAACGGGGCAGAGTTATGTTAAGCATCTCTTAAATCTAAGCAATTATTAATTCACTTAATGTTTTTTGGACGAGTATTTGTCGAGATGCTCTTATAACAGGCATCGTGCTAGGTGTTGGTATCATAAACAATAGTGAAAAGCACTTAAAGAAACATTGTCTAGTGAAGACCAAACGTTTATGTTCGGGAAAACTGAAATTCAGGGATACAACGAAACATGCCAGTGGTCACACAATGAGTTAACAGGATAACATGTTTGAACTGTAATGTTAATTTAATAGTTCTACTGACATAATGCATATACAATCAGTTTATGTTGAGGATAAGAACAGATTTTAATGCTATTCTCGTTGTTGTTTTTTTAACCCAATCATTTATTGATACTTTTTTATTGCCCAGTAAGTGATTTATCTTGGTGAACAGTTCATGTGCATGTGAAAGGAATGTGTTTTCTGCTGTTGTTGGGTGGAGTGTCCTATAAATGCCAATTATAATAAGTTTGTTAATAGTGTTGTTTGGGTCTTCTACATTCTTACTGATTTTCTGTCTACATGTTCTATCAATTACTAAAAGGAATGTTGAAATCTCCAACATGGATTTGTATGTTTCCCTCTTTATTCCTATTAGGTTCTGTTCATGGATTTTGAAACTCCACTATTTTGTGCATGCACATTTAGGATTAAAATTTTCAGGCAAATTAACTGGACCACCTTTATCATTATGAAATGCCCCTCTTCATCTCTAAAAATATTCATTTGTTTGATGCCTATTTTGACCAATATAGTATGGCCACTCCAGTTTTCTTATAAAACTAGATATTGTTTGCATTGTACATATTTTTTTTATACTTTTACTTGTACTTTTTAGCTTATATTTCTTTTAAACTTCAAATGTATTGCTGTTGTCAACAATTGATTGGGTCTTATTTTGATTCCCATGTGGTAATCTCTGAATTTTTTATTGGAGTTTTTTTTTTATCTTTAGGTCATTCACATTTAATGTTAACTATTGACATAGTTGGGTTTAAATCCACTGTGTGAAAATATGTCTATTTTGCTCTTTATTCCTTTTTTCCCCATTTTCTGTCTTATCTTGTAATAAATGAGTACCTTTAATTTACAATATCAGCTACATTGTATCACTCACTATATTCTTTTTAGTCCATGCTTGGAGGTTATAATATGCCTTTTTTACTGTTTTACAATCTACCATCAGATGATATACCAATGCAAAGTACCTAATATCCCTTTCCCTGCGTTACCTGGCTAACTCCTAGAAATCTCAGCTCAGGGATTACCTCTTTCTCCTAGGATAATACAGACGTTTCTCTTTCTCTGAATACCCAAAGCTTGTTGTACTCATAATCCTACTTCCATTATTTACTGGACATAACCTTAAGTAAATACTCAAACCTCTACATTCTTGATTCCTTTCACATATTTAAAAAAAGCACAAATGAGCAATGCAAAGAAAAGGAGCTTTCATCAGGAATCAAAGATCCAGCGCTAAAGCTAACCGCTGTGGGCTCTCAGGCAGGGCACTTACCTTTCCTACAGATGACTGGACTGGAAGACGGTTAGGACTCCTTCAAATTATACGATGCTATTAAACCTATCAACTATAGGATGAAATACATTGGTGATTTTCATATTTCTTTTCAGAGTTTATTCCAACTTCAGGGTCCAGTGCCATCCAAGTACACACTCCCAGAAGGTCCCTGGCAAATCTGGGAATCCCACATACTGAGCGTCGAGAAGGCCACTGAAGCTGATAACTCTTAGCCATGTGAGTCCTGACCACTTACCAGAACAGCACTTGGGCACACAGAGGCTCACTTATCCAAGGGGGACACGTTCCAAGGCCCCATTGCGAGCCTGAATCTGCAGATACTACTGTACCCTGTAGATACAGGAAGTCCTCCCTGAGGTCTGTGATAGGTTCTTGGAAGCTGCTACTTTAATTAAAACCACGTGTAACAAAACCAATGTTACCACAGTCTAATTGATATAAACAAGAGCTAAGCTCCAATGGCATAATTCTGCTCACAAAAACATCACCAAACTCTTAGAGATCCAAACGCTGCTAATATTAAACAATGAAATACATGTGAACTATGCATACATTTAAGAAAGATGAATGAAAAGAAGATAATTTGTTTAAATCCACGGATTCGGGGTCTTGGGGGAGGGCGGAGCTTCTCACAGCAGCTCACCTGTACCCGGCAGGACCCGCCCTGGACAGGATGCTCTGCACACACCAACACCTGCACTCACTCACTCACCCCGGACAACGGAACCACGCCCATTCCCCCATGTGCACCGCTTTGGGACGTGGAAGAAAACCCACGCAGACACGGGGAAAACGTGCACACTCCACACAGGCAGTGGTCCCGACTTCCAGTGTTTTCCCCTCATCGAGGATAGAAGGGAACGACGTTGACTAAAACGACGATATCCAGAAACCTGTTTTATGTTGTTTTTCCCTAGTCATAGCTACCTATGATGAAGTTTAACTTACAAATTAGGCACAGAAAAAGATTAACAAAAAGAATTAATAAAAAAAAATCTCGGAGGGAAGGCGAGGGAGAGTGGGTGGGTAGGAGGGAGGGAGGTAATCAACCAAGACCTTGTGTGCATATATGCACGGCCCCTGGACACAGACAATGGGGGTGTGTGTGAAGACCTGGGGCGGGTTTAAACTTAAACTATATAGGTAGGTACATTGTTATTAACTTAATTAGGGTACTCCTAAGGCTTAGGAAGAGCCACACACAAGGGGCCAAAGAGTCGCATGTGGCTCCCGAGCCGCAGTTTGCCGACCACGGCCCTAGGGTATACATGATTTTATTTTTTTAAACATCGATACTAATAGGTTTACCACATACTTTACCAATTCTTCTCTGCCTCTTTCTTCTTATGTCCCACACCCCGACACCTCAACAGTCGCTCTGGTAACTGAATTGACTACCAAGTGACCAAAGGGCGGAGCGTGGGGCCGTTGTGAGCATAAGGCGTGGGGACTTGGCGGCGTGCGGCGTGTGAGGCATGAGGAGCCGTGGGGCGTGTGGAGCGTGGGCACGTGGGGTAGCGGTGTGGAGCGTGGG
>NW_006297145.1:1092887-1113906 GCF_000327345.1 Myotis davidii | reverse complement strand
GCGTGTGGGCGTGTGGGCGTGAGGAGCGGGGGGAGCGTGAGGACGCAGGAAGAAGGACTGAGTCACGTGCAGAGCACACGAAGCTGGCCTGGGGTTTTGCCACGTGACTGGGAACCTGCACGGCTGCAACTGAGCAGGTATGGACTGTTTATTTCTGGAGTTTTCCATGTGGTATTTTCAGACCATGGTTGGCTGCAGGTAACAGAAACCGTGGAAAGCGAAACCGCGAGAAGCGGGAGCGGCGGTCCATCGTTCTTGTCTTTCTGAAACACCGGGCAGGTGCGTCCGTTGTCCAGTGTGTCCACGTCACACTTAGAGCCTGCTGTTTGTAACGCTCACACATGGAAGGTGTCTACAAGTTGAGCTGACAGATGAATAAGACCCGTTTCTTATTTTGTGTCCCATCTCCAGAAACCTAATTTAAAAAAAAAAAAATTAAGACCGTCCCTGAACTAAAGCTGTTGGGGTCTGGATAACGCTGCAAGAAGTATTTCCCCGTGACGGGAGCCGAAGGTGAAATTGCCCCTCGGGGAAAATTACAAGAACGTGCGCTTGCTATTTGGGATTAAGCAGACTTGAGTTCTGCATGACTGCTCTGTTGTTCAATGGCTGGGAAATGTAGGGTCATCTCTGTTCCTAAATTTCTGCATCTATCATGTCTACCTTGTAGATTACTTGGAAGAGTTAAATATAACTTCACAAGCTCTTGGGCAATTCTGTATTACCAGTGAACGTAAGAGAAAGTCAGACTTTGGTTTGGCACACTTAGCCACATTTACAAACAACACAATTCCAGGTTTTTTCAGGGGATACAGATTATACTGAACGTTTACTTTATTTGAACATTTTAGATCTTACAGGGCTTTGAGACCTTTTATGTGAATGGAAATTTTCACTGTTCTGGAATGAAGAAGCAGAAGGAATTGGGTTTATTCTAACTTGGCTCCACTGTGTTTTTGAGAACTTGAAATAGGGAGGGGAGTTGTGTTGATTAAACACACACACACACACACACACAGGCACAATTCCCTTCTTCAACTTTATACAATTGTCACATTTCTCCTAAATAGGAAGAGAGAAAAAAAAGAACAACAACAACAAAAACAAAGAAAGCTGTATACCTTGGTTTTAAACAGGGGCACTCATACCAATCTCATATAGTTGTGAGGAATAAATGAGCTAGATTAATATGATTACTGCTTTCCAGATAGTCCCATTCTGCACAAAGGTGCTTGTCTTGGAGGTTAATGTGGGGCATGAAGAATCAGCAGGGGCTCTGGGGTCCAAATCCCTGATGTCAGGTTCAGCTTCTGCTTCTCTGCCTGGTCTTCCCTGCATGACGAGGGCCTGCCTTTCAAATTCTGTTTATGTCTCCTTGTGTATAAACTGTGGTACCCACACCTGTCTCCCAGGGCTGTCATGAGGAGGAAGCGAGAAGATAGACATGACCTTGCTCTGTAACGGACAGCATATTCTGCAAATGCATGGTGAAAGTGGGTTCTACTCTAATTACAAGAAGAGCGGAGGAGCCCTCCTGGTAGGTGGGGAATGGCTTCCCCCTTCACTGAAGCCTTGAAGAGCCTGTTGTTGCAGGACTCAGCCACCAAAGGCACAGAGGAGGAGGAGCTCATTACTACACAGCGTTCACACCCTGTCTCCCTAGCTCTGTTTTTCAGACTAATGATCTCACATGTGCAATCAGCAGCAAAGAAGAAACAAGCATTTGCTGCAAAGATGAGTTCCTTTGCAAAACGGAATGCAGCCCGTTGGTTCATCCTGGGTTGGGTGCAAACACCCTTCTCGCCCTGAGTCTCAGCTGTGTGAATTCGCACAAAAGAAAGGGCTTGATGAAACGAAATTTCTGCTCAGAGTCCTTAGCTATCCCTGACTTAAAAGAGGAAAAACGGCAAACAAAAGGAATGATATAACGGGTCTGCACTCTGGGAATGCATCTATTTCCCTTTAATATTCACGTGGGTGGCACTCATTCGCAATAAATATAGACACCCATTTCATGAAATGATAGGAACAGAATAAGAACATCCAGAAACTTAAGAATGCAAAAGATGTCCTAAGAACTCTATGTCTGTTATATGGGCTATATTCTGTCTTGCCCATGAAAACTACTTTAATCTTCTTGCCTTTTGTTTCTGTTTGTGTGTTTATCTAACCATGATAGCTTTGTTTTGTAGAATGAGCTTTTCAAAGACAGGCCATGTCTTTTTCATGTCCTTGTCCTGCTTAGCACAGAAACGGCCGCAAAGAAGTTGCACAGGGGCACCTGGAGACCAAGCAGTTCTGGTCACCACAGTTCAGAGAGGACACTACTGGAGAAGGGGCTGGACACCGTGTCACGTGAGGACCTAGTAAAAGAATGGAAAGGGCCGTAACCTGAGGGAATGGAAGGTGGGGCAGGGATGACAAGGCCACATGAGAACTGGTCAGTGGAAGAAGCCCCTTGTGGTTTGAAAGACAAAACCTTGAGAGATGCAATTACAGCCAGGGTTCTGTGCCCATACTTGTAGATGTCTTAGTATCCCCTCCAACGTTGATGGTACTATATAGTGGGAGGATTTTTACTTTAAGGGACTTACACTTTTTGAATCAGAAACTCTGATCTCTTCTTGAACGTTACATGTTCTTGTCTACTCTTAAACATCACTCCAAGAAATTCAGGGTCATGAGGGAGGTTGCTTGGCTTATATGAGCATTAAAATACAAAACAGTGACAAAGCTGCATCTGGGCACATGATCTGTTTTTCCTTTTTTTCCTACCGAGAACCACTGGTTTGTTTCCTCTGATAGTAAAGACTTTTTCTAAAACAGCATTGGCATTTCTTTTCCCTGAAGTCCCAACCTCAGAACTTTCCAAAGAATACACATTCCAGATTCAGTCATCAGGGACCCCTCATTGGACAGCAGATGTTTTTGGTACAGAGGAACCCAAACAGAAGCAGTGTGGGAGATGGTCCAGTTGCTAACAAGGGGCACGAGAGGAGAGAGGATGGAGTTAGGTTTTCTACATCTATAGGAAGTTAGGCTTTGAGGGAATTTTAGATTTTCCTGGGGTGCCTCAGAGAGCGATGGACCTGGGATGAGAGGTAGTCCCTGTGGACTACAGCAGTAGAGTGCTGTCAGAAGGTCCATCCTCAGGACTGGACTTTGCCATTGGACTTCACTTGGCTATCCTAAAACTGAGAAACAAAGCTTGACCCTGAATTTTGTGGGGAAACCAGAGATGGCTAAAAGGGTAAGGAGAAAGGCATTAGAAACATCTGTGCTCACCCTGCATAATTTCCTAAGGTCAGTGAGCAAGTTAACAGTAAATCTGTGATAGCAGGATAGTGCCTCAGTGTCCCTCTGTCACCTCCCTAGGACCAAACCCAAGGCCAGATCCCCAGTAGGAACACAGACCAGCCCCTGGACCTGGTAGGGTCTCAACGACTGGTTGTTAACTGAGAACACGAGGAGTAAAGGAGGAAATAATTTTCATACTATTTTTAGAAATATAGTCTGAATATGAAAAGGGAAAGATGACATGTAGTAGAAACCATAAATCAATACTCTCTTAACTAGCCCCAGGATCTTAAGAGGTAAGCAAAATCAGTACATTCTCTGCCCTCATGATATTTGCATTCTAATTTCTTGTGCCCCCTTTAATAGAAGAAAATATAAAAAACACACACATTGATGTATTTCACACTATGCTAAATTGAGGGACAAGTTCCATTACCTGGGTACCAAATAATGGCTTTTTTCCTGTCTGATTAGTGCTTGGGACGTTTATGTTCTACACTGTAACTCCCTTGGCAGGGCATGCCTTGTCTCTAAGCCTCAGTGTCACCATCTGTAAAATGAGTAGATTGGCCTAGACATCTTAATTCCCAGGTGTGGGACACCAGAGCCTCACCTAGGAGCTGGAAGGAGGTTTGTGGTATTTCACTTTAATCTGCAATGCCACCTTGTGGTTACCAACAAGTACCGCACTAGGGACCCCGAGGCTGCGTGATGGTCTGTAACAGAGCAGCCAGGTCAGAAGGTAGCCAGAGGGAGTATGCGCATGCTCATCCTTCCTTCCCTGGGGCTGGATCCAGTGAACAGTGGGCACAGGCGTTTTCTTTCAAGTCCACATCCCACAGTCCTTGGAAGCCCAGTGCTGCATAGAAACACCCAAGAGTGTCCTCTGGTAACATGGTTTGGGGCTGCCCCCATCACTCCACACTCTCATGCCCTTTCTAAGTTTGCTGCACGGTGACAGATGGAAGGAGGCCAGAGCAAGACAGTGGAGACAGAGATGGAAACAAGATGAGCCAGGTTTCCAGGCCAAACTCCTCTCAGGCTATGGGAAAAGTATGTCATCGTTTCCAGGGTCCAAGAGGTCTGAACATTTTCAGGCTTCTGGTTCCATTCATTTCTTCTTAGAACCACTTTCTCTTTCTCATGAATACACCATAAAGAGGAATGCCCATGTCCTGGGGAGACCATAGACCAGGTCTCCTGCCTCAGTTACATACCAGGCAGCCCTACATCCATGATATTCTACCAAACACCTAGATGCAGGTTAGAATTGACCATGTGAAGTTCTCAGTAGGGTGAGCGCACGTGTATTTGCACTCTGATGGCAGAGAGACTAGGCTTACAGGAGAAAAGAGAGCCAATTTGAAATGATCTCATTCTTACATCAGGAACTCTGGAAGTTCTTTGTTTTGGGATGAGGGGCAACATGGCACAACAAAGAAACAGTGACAGTGACAAAAATGTCAACTATGGAATCCTCACTGGGCACTGGGCACTAAGCTAAAATTTAATATTCATCCCCATAACAATGTTATAAAGTGAATAGTTTTATTCTAATTTTTATACTACAAAACAAACAAGGCTTAATAAAGAAAAAGTAACTTAACTGGGAGACTTCCTAGCTAAGCAGAGATGCCACCAGGATTTCCACCTCTCTCTACCTCCTGGTCTCATGCTCTGTCAACACTGAGAGGAACATGAGACCAGCATACAGAGACTTCTTTTCTGGTTCTCACTCTGTTACCCTGGGAGCTTGGACTGGTACTCAGCATCTCCAGCTTTTGGTTTCCTAAGACCTAGCAAGGAGATGATACAACAAAATCAGGCAAAAGGCAAAACTCTGTATCAGATCCTGCTGTCAAGATCCTACTGCCGGGCCAGCATGGCTCAGTGGTTGAACATCGACCTATGAACCAGAAGGTCACGGTTCAGTTCCCTGTCAGGGCTTATGCCCGGGTTGCGGGCTCTATCCTCAGTGTGGGATGTGCAGGAGGCAGCCTGTCAATGGTTTTCATTTTGGATGTTTCTATCTCCCTCTCTGAAGTCAATATATACATATATATATGATCCTACTAAAATCTAGGACTATTTTTTGTGATATGTTGATGGGCCAGCACCCTATAAGGACATTCAGGTTACCAGTTTGTTTTGTTTGTTACAGTCTTGTTAAAATTTTGCATTTGAAAGATTGACCCTCTATTTCCTCCTGGCTTCCATCTCTCTACTGTATCATGCTAGTTCGGTGGCCGGCCTGAATATGGTAGTCATGAGAGTCTGTGACCTTGGTTTAAACCAAACCCAAGGCTTGATAGATTGATAATCAGAGTGTCGGATTTTGTAGGGGCTAAGCTCACTGCCAAGCTGCGTCTGGGTGTGTTAATAAGGTATTGGTGTCTTCAGTTCTGTTTTCTGCTCTGGGTAGCTTACGGGTAACCCAGGCTAAAATTATGATTGTAGAAAATATTCTGACCTAGATTTCAGGAAACCTGAACTCCACTCTAAATTGTGTGATTCTGGGCAAATTTAGGAATTTCCCTGAGCTTCAACTTCCTCATCTACAGGAAGAGTAAACCTTGCAAGTTTCTGAAAAACTGACCCTTCCATTCTAATTAGTTAAGCAGTACTTTTCTATCTGAACTTCACCTTTGGGTTGTATTTTTAAATACCGAGGTTCTACATATAGGTATTTATTATTATTGTCAACTCATGCATCTTTATATTTTTTAAGTTCCCAAGGAGATTCTTATATGCAGGTAAAATTGAGAGCCACTGCACTAAAGGATGAATTTTGAAACAGATAGCCATTCTCATAACAGACACACAGAGGTTAAAAAACTGCCCAAAGTTGTGTTGTTTTGTTTTAATTAAGTAATACAAAATCAAACCTATGACTAACTCCAAACCCAGGTTTTCTCCCATTATATACTCACTATGCCATAACCCTTAAAGAACTCTGTATCCTCTTTCCTTACTACAACAAAAATTAAAATACATGTTTAATGCTCAACAAATTCTTTCTTAAATGTATACTCTTTAGAAATAGTTACAGTATGGCTTTCCCCAAGTTCTATAATTCCCAGCAAAAGCATACATGATGTTCTCTAGGTGAGTCTTTCTAGGCCATGGGCCTCATGACCTTATGTCTGATGTGCAGCTAGTCCTCGTTGGGAAGAGAGGAGCTAGAACTAGGTGGGAAGGATGAAGAGAAAACTTGCCGGATTCCCACAGTTAGCTGATTCTAATATACACAGGAAAACATCAGGCAGCACTTGTGAGATTTTTCTAATCAGTTAAAAAGCCCAGATTACCACCGTCCAAGAAAAGAGCAATGGCTCAGAAGTTGGTTTCTGCCGACACCTGCAGCTTTCAGCAGCTCTGCTCCCCCGCTCTGGGTTCCAAACCCATCCGTCAAGTCACACTGGCCCATTTGCAGAGGCTATCTGGCTTCCCAAGGACTCTTTTATTCATCACACTTATTAAGTAATAGAAAATGAGTTATAGTCGCTAGAGAATATAAAAGTTATTTTCGTTCGGGTGTCCAAATGAGTCTCTTTGGCTAGAACATGAATAAGGAACCCTGGCTGACTTCTCCCTGTGCCCAGCCATTGTGCCAGGAGGTAGAGAATGTTGGGCAGCCCTTTCTAGAAGATTAACTCTGCACTTAAGCAAATTAAGTTTCATTCCTTCAGATTTGTTTACTGAGTGTCAAATATATGCCTGGCCCTGTGCTAGACAGGGTGACTTTGGAACAGTACTTAATTGTTTTGAGCCACTTTTTCCTCATTTGGAGATGGGCGCAATAATGTCTATATTATGGTGCTATAAATGACATAAGAAAAAATAAAGCTTTGTCAATTGTAAAACAACATTGGCAAAGTTTTATTTTCTTACTAACTTTTATTATCCAGAAGTACATTTAAGATGGGGTCCTTTTTAATGCACTGGACAATTACCTGTCTGATGCAACTTGAGGTTCCTAATTCACTTGCCAGGGTACCTCATTCCATTTTGATTGATGTTCTATTTCCCTGATTGAGGCAATTAAACTTCTGTTTTTTTTTTACACAATCCCTCAAAATCTTGACCTCTTCTCTTGATCTCCTTATGTTAATTCTCAGTGCAACATTAATGAACCTTAGGGATATAAATCTCTCCAAGGTAGTGATTTATATTCCCAGGGAATTACAGATCTTACACTTGGATGATTCCTTAGAGTAAACTAGTGTAATTTTCCACCTAGTCTGGAAGGAATTTGGATTAGTTAGCTGGAGAAGAGGAGTTCCAATGAGTCCATTGGAGTTATCTGAACATATTTCAAGTTTCGACATGGGAGACAGATCACACCTATTGTTTGAGATGAAAGGAAGGAAGACACAGATGGCAGAGGGTAATAATTAGAACTATGCCACATTGGCATGGGATGTCTGGGAATTCATTCAGTCCTCTGTCTCTGTTACTATCTAAGTAATAGCTATATTAAATAACGTTGGGCATGTTATATGCTGGGCTGAACTGATCCAGTTATAATTCATAGCATTCAAGCTACAGGTGTGCTAGGAATCTTTGATTTCATCCCTCTAGGTATATTTCCTACCCTTCTCCAGATGGGAGGGAGAAACGTGAGATTAGAGAATTTATTTCACCAGCCCCCTGCCTACAGGTTTGCCCTGGGCTGGCCATGGTTTTGGATGATGGTCACAGCTCCTCTCAGTCAGCTTTCCCCCTCTTTATGGGTATGTGTGTTTCCAGGACCCCTTAGGCACTCCTTCCTCTCACCCCTTTGGTTGTAGGTGTGATGCAAGCACCTTGCTGGCACTGGAGCTAGAGGGCTGGTGGGGTTTCCCTTCACCCCACCCTTACCTTAGTCTATAGTTCCTTCATCCTTTTCTCTTCAAATTCCCACATCCTCCTTTCTTGTGGGACTCTGACTGGTAAAGTGGGGAAAATAAAATGTGACAATATATAGTATAGTACTAATCCATTATTCATGGGAAATACCTTCCAAGACTCCCAGTAGATGCCTGAAAGCACAGATAGTACTGAACCCTATGTTTTCTTGTGTACTATGATAAAGTTCAATTTATAAATTAGGCACAGTAAGAAATTAACAACTAATCATCAAATGGAACAATTACAACAGTATACTGTAACAAAAGTTACATGAATGTGGTCTCTCGCTCTCTCAATATCTGCGGTATGTATTCACCCTTCTTCTTACGATGACAATGTGAGATGATAAAATGCAAACCTTTTTCCTGGGTCTGTGTAACCATCCCTCACTGGCAGTAAGTAGCATGGTGTCACTCCTAGCTGGGGATCCCTGCTGAAGTCCCTGTATAGGCTCCATGCTGTCTGGTGCCATATGTTACTCGTCAATTGGAACCCATTTTCTGTTCATTTGTCTTCCACCCATGCATTTAATGCCTTTTCCATCTTAAGTACGCACTTCTCAGGTACTGAGGCCTTGACTTTTACAGTTTAAGGTGTGACACCAAAACTAGCATAAATTTCTTTTTCTTTCTTCATAATCTCACAGATAAAAGATTTGTTCCTACCATAAATCTTAGAAATTTTGCATACGAATATTTTTCTTTTCTTAAGTCGATTACTTTTACCATTTTACTTAAAGAAAGCACTTTGTGAGTTCTCAGTGGCATATCTGAATTGCCAGCATCACATCTCTTATGTTTTGGGGGCATTGTGGAGTAAATTTAGGGTGACTTCACTATCAGCACTGCCATACCTCCACAGTGGATCTGATAACCCAAGGGGGAGCTAACTACTGGGTGGGAGCTTCTACGGCATGGAGACACTGGACAAAGGGGATGCGTTGGTTCCAGGTCTTGCGAGATTTCATCATGCTGCTCAGCACAACACATGATTTGAACTTCAGAGTTGTTTATTGCTGGAATTTTCCATGTAATATTTTCAGGTTGAAGTTGACCCTGGGTACTGAAACCACAGAACACAAAACTGCAGTATGGGGGACTGCTGTGTGAGAAATAAGACCTCAGAAGATTCTCTTATATGTTTTCCCCGATCCCCATAGATTATAGGTGAAACCTGGAGAGTGACGTGACTCGGGAAATTAGTGTCTGGGCCAGGATTCGGAATTTCTATTTCCTGACTTGAGCTCAGACACCTCAAACCTTTTCCCTGTTGCCTCTCTGAATATTAAAGAATTGGTTGAAGAGTAATCCATTTCCAGCCTGGCAAACGCTAGGAATGCCAGGTCATTAAGGTGGACACCCCTGTGATAAATCATGCTGACAACATGTGCCCTTAATGGGATGAGAATGCCCTTCAACTCTGAGGTCTTCCCCCCCACAAACCCCAAACCCCATGAGGAAAACATCAGACAAACCCACACGGAGGGACGTTCCACAAAATGCCCAACTAATATTCCTCAAAACTGTCAAGGTCATCAAAAACAAGGAAAGTCTGAGAAATTGTCACAGGGCAGAGTCATCTAAAGAGACTTGCCAACTGAACATGATGTGGTAACCTGGATGGGATTCTGGAACAGGAAAAGTATATTAAGGAAAATCGGTGAAATCCAAATAAAGTGCGCATTTCATTAATAGTAATGTGCTTATGTTAGCTCCTTAATTGTGACAAATGTATCAGGGTAATGAAAGATGTTAATAGTAGGAGAAAATAGGTAAGGGATGTGCAGGAGCTCTCTGTCCTACCTTGAAAATTTTCACGTAAACCTAAACTATTCTAAAATAATAATATTTTTAAAAAAGAAAGAAAGAAAGTAAGCTGCCACTGTCCTCTGAGAAAGGACCTGAGTGTGAAGTGCCTGAACTACACCCCCCACCTCGATTCTGAAAAAAATAAAAACTAAAACTTCTAAACACAAAAGAAAATAAGACTTTTCATGAGTTTACTGGCCACTTGTTTATCTTATTTAATAAAATGTCTCTTCATATATTTTACCTCTTTCAATTGGTTTGCTTTTCTTTTTATTATTGAGTTATATGAGTTTTTAATATAGTCCAGATAAAGGTCCTTTATCAGATATAAACTTTTGCAACTATTTTCTTCAAGTCTGTAACTTGCATTTTTATTTATATAATTTGTTTTGCAGTAAAATATTTAGTTTTCTGAAGTCTAATTTATTGGGGGTTTTTTCTTTTATGGATTGTGCTTTTGGTGTTATATCTAAGAACTCTTTACTCAATATCATGAAAATTGCCTCTGAGGTTTTCTTCTAGAAGTTTTATAATTTTAGCTCTTACATTTAGGTATGTGATCTATTTCAAGTTATTATTATTTTTTATTATTATTTGTATGTGTGTGATGTGATATAAGGATTGGGCTGAAATTCATCATTTAATTGTTAGAGTTTATCCATTTTTTTTTCTTGAGTTAGTTTAGTTCTATTGTGTTGTCATTGTGGTTCAGACCTAAATATCTTGGTTTCCATTGTGTATTCTTAACTGATAATTTAATCTGAATCTCCCCAAGAGTGTTGGTTATCTTTTTGTTATTGATTTTTATTTTGTTTGCGGCATGGTCATCTATGATGGTCTTTTGATATCAGGTCTTTGGAATTTGGTTGGAATCTTTGTGTGGCCTAGTTTATAAAATATTCTTTATGAACATTTCATATGCTTAGTCTTTTTACTTCTTTGCCTACCTGTTTCTGAGAGAAGTAAATTAAAATCTTTCACTGTAATTATAATATATAGCTCTCTCCTAATGCTTATGATACTTAGTTAATGTAATTTAAGGTTATGATGTTAAGGGCACACTCAGGAATCTTATCCTGGGGGATTATTTTATTGCTAATTAATGTGCTTTTTAATCTCTAAATATGCCATTTGTCTTAAAGTTCTTTCTGTGCAAAACTAATTTTTTATTCCATCTTTCTTTTGGTTCTATGTGTCCTGTGTATCTCATTCTGTTTTGTTTTTTTTTTTGTCATTTCTGTAAATGGTTTATGTTTTACTCTCTTTAATATAACATTTAGCTGCCATTTTCAAATCCAGTCTGAGAATTTCTGTCTTTAATCAGATGAAATGAGTATCGTCACCTTACTGATGATTAGTGACTTCTTGAATTTATTTCTGTTATTCTATTCTGTGTTCTCTAATATGATTTTTCAATTTTTTTCTCTTTTTGTCTTTATTTGGGTTATTGAAATTTTGTTTATTTTCTCTACCAGTTTTGAATGTATTATATGTATATAAAGTTATATATAGCATATGTTTATATACATGTTTATACATATGTATATGTAACATTTCTGTTTTTTAGTGTTTACTTTTAAAATGTTAAGATGCATATGTAACAATAAAGTCTAAGTTTTGTCAATAAATCTAAACTCCTACCAAACAATTCAAAGAGCCTAGAATATTTACCTTGTTCGTATCATCAGCCCAACTTTTCACGTTTTTGTTTTAGAAATACTTTCCACTTCATTTTTATTTACCTCAATTCAGTTATTTTTGTTTCTGTTTTTTTAAGGTTATTTACAACATGTCTACTTTACTCATCACTATTTTTGTGCATATCCAATTTCTCCTTGATAAAGTTTTCTCCTTTCTGACATAATATTTGTTACAACACTTTTTATGATTATCTATAAGTTTTCAGTATTTTCTGAAAATTATTCAGTTATCAGTCTGGAATGGCATTGAGGTCTTATGTAGTCATCACTTAAAATTACTATCCTTTGGCTTGTGGAATATGTTATTTTATTTTAACCTCAGTTTTTACTGATAAGAAGTCTAATTTTGTTTTTGATATTAATTTTTTCCTTTATTTCCTCTTTAAGAGTTTTACTATGTTTACAGTTTCACTATATTGTACCTAAGTGTATGTGTGTTTTGACTTTTCCTCTTCAGTATTTCCTATATTTCTTTAAACTGATGTCTCATATCTCACTCCAGTTTGGAAACATTCAAAGCTATTATCTCTTTAATTTTTATTTCTTTGTCTTCTTTTTCTGGGACATCTTTTCATTAATTCATACTTTCAACAAATATTTATAGGGTACTTTTTATGGGCCACATAATGTTTTAGGTAATTACTAATATATCACCAATATAAACTATTGAAACTTCTAACTTTCTGCTCCATGAGCCTTAACATCTTTTCTCTTCTCTTCTCTTCTCTTCTCTTCTCTTCTCTTCTCTTCTCTTCTCTTCTCTTCTCTTCTCTTCATGTCTCAGCCCTACAATCTAGGCAACTTCACCTTTAAAAAAAAACTAAAACAACCCCCCCTCCATAAAAACAAACTTTATTGTTAAAAGTATTACACATGCTCCCCTTTCCCCCCACTGACCTCTTCTAACCCTCTTCTGTCACCACCCCCGCCAGGCTTTTACCACCCTATTTTCTATGCCCATGGGTTATGTATATATGCATAGAAGTTCTTTGGTCGATCTCTTCCCACCTTTGCTGGGGCTGACCTGCAGACGCCCAAGCAGCCCTGTTCACCTGCTTCCTTTGGCTTTTATAGTCTTAACAGCTTGAACTAAAATTAACCTCTAGATACAATCAGCAAAGTAAGTATCCTTGAGAAAGTATATGCTTCTACAAGGTCAGGTCTTTAAAGACTAAACATAGAGATTCCAATAAAACACCCCAGGAGATCAGACATGTTTGGAAAAGTCAAGGTAGGGGCTGCCGCCTTCATCAAGGTCCCCTCAGAGGCCCCTGACCTTTCAGAGAATCCTTACAGACAGACATTCCAGTCAAGTCCCTGCTTCCTCACACCCATGCACCCACCCTCCCCCACCTTCCCTCTGAGATTCCATAGTCTATTCCATGCTTCTCTACCTCTGGATCTTCTTGGTTCATCAGTTTATTTTGTGCATTATATTCCACATATGAGTGAGATCATGTTAACATGTGATACTTGTCTTTCTCTAACTGGCTTATTTCGTTTAGTATAATACCCTCCAGGTTAACTTTACCTTTTTTATCTTCCAGTTCTTTACTTCTCTCTTCAACTATTAGTAATCTACCAGTTAGTCCAGAAAATAATTTTTTATACTTTTTTTAAAGTATAAGATTATATACAATATTTTTCCTTTATATCTATTTTTCTAATTATTCATTTTTTAGTAACTTCTGGTTTAATTTTGTTTTCTTCTATGTTCTCTTTAATCATTTAAAATATACTTATTTAATAGCCTCTTTCTTATGTTCTGTAATTTCAATTTCTTGGAGGTATCAATTTTCTGCTTTGTTGTTTCTGTTGATCTCCCATGTGGTAGATCATTTCCTCAAGTAATTTGTATTTTTGGATTATGTGTTTCTTTTCCATGGTGGCCTTGCCTCCCTCACACCCCTATTCTATCCCCTCTGGATTTTGGAAGTGTCTCCACAGTGTGGTTTCTTTCATTTGTTTCTGCCAAAATCATGGGGTTTACAATGGTCTTAGAGTATGTTTTGCATTATTTTCCTCACTTGTGATCCCTACTCCATGTGCATAACATAAATTTGGACCTGTCATGCGTGTGTAGCACATGCTAGATTTTTCAATTTCTCGCTGTAGATATATTTTCTTTTTCTCCTTGAGCACAGGCAGAAGCTTTCTTGCTGTTATTGGACTTGTAGGAAAGCTTTTGTTTTTCTTATTACAAGGATTCTGCAATCTTTCAGGGACCTGACTTTATGTATAGCACCTAGTTTTCAATTTTCCACAGTCATAACTTTATACTCCTGCCCTACAGATTTCAATTATTATCTTGGTTGCTGTTTTAAGACCCCATTGCATCAACTTGAAAACACATGCATTTGGCTTATCTATCTCTTAATTCTCATGCTTCAGAATTTGTGTTTGCTTTCATTTTCGCTAGGTATGACTATATTATTGTTACTATAATTGACACATCATTTCTCTGTGTTCAGAGTGAGAGTGGGCCTCTGAAGGCTCACCCCATGATTTTGCCAGAGTTGTGAAGTCAGGCCAGAAAGAAAAATGTCTAACTGATGGTCTTAAGCATGCCTATCACAGAGCCAGGTCTCCTGACTCTTGGCTTAGTCCTTGTAATTCTACGACAGAGTGGATGCATATGCTTTGCTTTAATTGATACTTCCTTCCCCCATACCTTACCTGCATTCTTGCTCTCCAGCTATTCTGCCGTTGTCGCTGCATTCTTTCCAAAGATCGTTTGAAATAAACCTTTCTGAAGCCCATACTTTATGAAGTGCAGTGCATCATATTACATCTTTAAAGCAGGGGTCACATCTCTGCTCAGTACTTTACACAGTATAACAATAAATCCCCCACCTCAGTACTGTGGCGGCGTGTAAAGAAGCCAGGAGAGTGAACATGCAGAAGGCATAGACTGTTTGGTATGTAACTTTATAAGAGGAGAACTGCATTGCTCAGTGTAGGAGCTATTACTGGAATGTTTGGAGTGTAGCTACTAAGACTGAGGAAATACATGTTAAATTCTTAGTTAATTTTAATTAACTTAAATTTAAAGTTATAAATGGATGCTCAATGCAATTATAGAGAATATTTCAGGTATATTTGGAAGAAGTTGATATGTGAATCTTCTTTTCTAACAACAAATTTGATGGAATCTAATATAGATCAGTTCTTTCTGATGATGACAACTTAGTGTTCCAATTAAGATGAGCTCTAAGGGTGAGGTACCTAGCTGCCTCAGTTTTCCAAGGACTGGGAGGTTTTCCAGGGTGAGAACAATCCAGGCCTAAAACCTAGACAGGCCCAGGGAATCCAGATGTTTTTGTCACCCTATTTTAAGGCAAACACAAAACACTTTTCAAGCGAATACAAAGGATTTCATTTATATTTGTATGAAAATTACATGTTGAAATGATAATATTTTAGATGTAATGTATTAATAACGTATTATTAAAATTATTTCACCTGTTTATTTTTTGTTTTCACTTAATGTGGTTACTAGAAAAGTTAAAATGGCATATGTAGTGCACATTATATTTATATTGGACAAATGTGATGTAGAACATGGACCACTCACAGTGATTTTATCTATCATCTCTTTCTCTGTCTCACTCTTCTCTCCTCCCCCTCCCTCTCTCTTCCCATCTCTTTACTGTGAGCACTCATAGATTAATCCCCAGAGTTATAAAATTCTTGAGTAGAGCATACAAATCTGAATTGATTTTATATTCCCAGTGTCTGACATCTATTATTGTTCATAACTGTCATCTTTTGAGCAGTTATGTTCCAGCCACCATGCTTTCCTACACTCTTAAACTCCATGTATTCAAATAGAATTGGACCTTTAAAATACCCACTGACATAGCCCAATGGCATCTTCACTATATTTCCTTTTTACATGTAAGAAAATTAAGGCACACATAGGAAAGGAACTTTCTAGTGGTCATTTTTTCTAATCATTGATAGAGCCTAGGTCTCTAACCCTGAATGATAATTCTCACCAAGGTGACTGACACACTTCAATACAGGTGTGGTCACCTGGGCTCTGCATGGGCATTTATGGGACTGGAGTTGGGAGTGGCACACAGGAGCAGAAGTAAGAACTAGGAGCATTGGATCATCTGTACATGTGATTCCAACCAATAAATGCCAATAATGAAAATAATGTCTTTTTCTTTTTTGTTTTGAGTTTTCTATTTGGTGTCTGTGGTGACCTAGGTTGTGTCTAGAGAAGACGTTGGTGTTTCTAACAGCTGGCTGCCTCCTCCCTCAGGGTTTCCTGTGATCAAGAACATAAACAGTTAATATGTTCCTGGTACATAACATATGCCAAAAAATTATGCTAACTACTGAGTATGCATTATGGATTATTTTATCTCATCTTGGCCTAAGACATCTGAGTAAAGATATTATTGTTCCCTCTTATAGATCACATCCAGGGCCAGAGAAGTTGAGCAATGTGTTGAAGATTGTACCATTCTGGATGGAGCCAGAATATTTACCTGGTTTCATCTATTTCCAGAACAGGAATTTTCTGCCCTCTTATGTATTAAAGATGTAGCTGATGCTCTCAGGATTTTGGGTCCAGTGAGTCTGAATCTTGTTCGACAGACTCTAGCCCAATGTTAGCTTCATAAATTGCACCTCCTGGGGGGATGTCACTAATGATTGGAAGTTCACACTGTGTCAATTTCCTATTAATGCTGTTACAAGTGACTACAAAGTCGGTGGCTTAGAACAACACACATTTATTCTTTTACAATTCTGGAGGTCAGAAGTCTGGAAGCAGTTCCTCTGGGCCAAAACCAAGGTGTCAGCATGGTGTTTTTCCTGCGGGCAGCTCTTGGGGGAGAATTCACTTTCTTAGTTATTCTACCTCTATAGTTGTGTTTCTTGCATTCCTTGGATTATGCTCCTTCCTCCAGCTTCAAAGCCAGTAAGCTTAGCATCTTCATGTCGCTCTGCTTTCTCATCACATCACTTCCTCCTCCTCTGTCTCTGTGGTCAGATCTCCTTCTGCCTCTTTTTTTGAGGACCATTGGGATTACATTTAGAGCCCACCTGGGGAATACAGAAGTGATCTCTTCATTTCAAGATCCTTAACTTAGTCACATGTTTAAAATCCTTGTTAGTGTATACAGTAACGGTCACAGATTTGGGGGGTTTAGGAGGACTGGACTTCTTGGGGGAGCCATTGTTCAGCCTACCACATACACCTAAAAACAGTACCTACCTATCCATGTCTATGATTTCCACAGTAGTTATAAAAGTGAGCACAGATGGGTCTTTTAGAAAATGCTAGATTCTAAGCAGCTGTACTGAAGTTTTTTTATTAACAGGTTCGAAATATTGCTAAACATGCCCTAGCCCAGCCGTGGGCAAACTACGGCCCGCGGGCCAGATCCCGCCCGTTTGAAATGAATAAAACTATTGAAAAAAAAGACCGTACCCTTTTATGTAATGATGTTTACTTTGAATTTATATTAGTTCAAACAAACACTCCATCCATGCTTTTGTTCCGGCCCTCCGGTCCAGTTTAAGAACCCATTGTGGCCCTTGAGTCAAAAAGTTTGCCCACCCCTGCCCTAGCCGGTTTTGCTCAGTGGTTAGAACGATGGGCTGGAGGATCACGGGTTTGATTCCCAGTCAAGGGCATTACCTCGGTTGTAGGTTCAGTCCCCGACCCCAGTTGGGATGCCTGCGGGAGGCAACCAATTGAAGTGTCTCACATCAATGTTTCTCTCTTTCTGTCTCTCCCCCTCCCTTCCACTCTTTCTAAATATCAATGGGGAAAAAATCCTCGGGTGAGAATTTATATATAATATATATATATATTGCTAAACACCTATGCAAAGTTCAGTTTCACAGGGAAACTAGAGATGTTTTGATTCAGAATCTTTTTTTTTTGTCAGCTCTCTCTCTGATATATACAGTGTGGGGCAAAGGTAGGTTTACAGTTGTGAATATGCAAAACAGAGTTTAATCTTGTATTATTATTTATTAACTATTGTATTATATTCTATACAAACAACTGTAAACCTCCTTTTGGCCCATCCTCTCTATTCAAAGACATTTGCATTTTGGCTTTCTTCATCATAAAATGTTAGTAAAAATGTGCTACTTCAGAGTGCATATGACATAATCCAATAAAAAAGAATGGATGAAACGAACATGATTTAATGGGACGGTCTCCTCCACTGGTAGTGGAGATAGTATGTTTTTGTTCCAGTGGCAGCTTTGTGAGAAACCACGGAACACATTCAATTTGAGAGTTCTTTAGTAGGGAAGCTTCTGTACTTGTAACAGTACTTGTCCAAGACTGTCACTGAAAAGATGCAGGCTGCTCATAATATGTGAGGTCTTGAAATGCAAATAAAAACTTTTTATGCTCACAGTCTACAGAGAAATGCATACTATTTCTTCCCTCCCTGTGCCAAACAGGACTTTTACATGTTTCAGAATGCATTTATGCTGTGCCCGCATGGTCCTGACAGATCTCTGAGATAAAATAGGTATTATCCCAGTTTGGTACGGAGGAGAGGCTACTGAGAGAGAAGTTCAGGTTAGTTCTCACCTAAGGTTCCTGATCTCGTTATACTCAGAGAGTGACTGGATCACAGAGATCTTGCAGCTTCCTAATTCTACATGCTCTCCTTTATTTTATTATTATTATTTTATTTATTTATTTACGCTCTATCCACTGAGCTAAACCAGATAGGGCTACATACTCTCTGTTAAATCTACCCTCCAGCCCTAACAGGTTTGGCTCAGTGGATAGAGCGTCGACCTGCAGACTGAAAGGTCCCAGGTTCGATTCTGGTCAAGGGCATGTACTTTGGTTGCGGGTGCATCCCCAGTGGGAGGTGTGCAGGAGGCAGCTGATCGATGTTTCTCTCTTATCGATGTTTCTAACTCTCTATCCCTCTCCCTTCCTCTCTGTAAAAAAATCAATAAAATATATTTAAAAACAAAACAAAAACTACCCTCCTGATTAAGCCATACTGGTATGGCTTTATTAGATATTTTCTCTGGAATCACTTAAACATTTGGTTTACTTGTCTCAAAGGAATTGAGACACTCTATGATTAGATGAGTATAGAAACAAAGACAAATATATCAAGATGCTCAATACAGATATTCACTTCAACTTTTAGTCCGTATCTTATTATATTAAAGGGATTCAACACATTTAATTCTTGGCTCAAATATCACCTCACTAGAGGCCCAGTGCACAAAAATTTGTGCACTCGGTGGGGAGGGGGTCCCTCAGCCTGGCCTGTGCCCTCTCGCAGTCTGGGACCCCACGGGAGATAACAACCTGCTGGCTTAGGCCTGCTCCCGGGTGGCAGAGGGCAGGCCCAATCCCTAGGTGCAGCCCCTGGTCGGGCTCAGAGCAGGGCCGATTGGGGAGTTGGGGCGCCGCCCCCTGTCATGCACAGAGCAGGGCAGAACGAGAGGTTGCAATGCCACCCTCAGTCACGCTCAGGGTAGGGCCGATTAGGGGGTTGGGGCACCGTCCCCTGTCACACTCAAGGCAGGGTCGATGGGGAGGTTGTGGTGCCACCCCCTGTCATGCACAGTGCAGGGCCAATCAGGGGGGTTGGGTCGCTGCCCCCTGTCACGCATAGAGCAGGGCCAATCAGGGGGTTGGGGCGCTGCCCTCTGTCACACACAGTAGGGCCCATGGGGTGGGGGTTGGGGCGCCACCCTCTATCACCCACAGAGCAGGGCCGATCAGGGGGTTGGGGCACTGCCACTCTCATACTCAGGGCAGGGCCGATGGGGAGGTTATGGCTCTACCCCGTCACACACAGAGCAGGGCCCGTGGGGGGCGGGTTGGGGCGCCGCACCCTGTCACACAGAGCCGCAGGGCGATCAGGGGGTTTGGGCGCTGCCCCCTGTCAAGCTGATCCCGGTGCCAGGATGCCTCATGGCTCCACTGATCCCAGTGCTGGGAGGTATATTACCCTTTTGCTATATAGGATAGAGGCCTGGTGCATGGGTGGGGCTGGCTGGTTTACCCTGAAGGGTGTCCTGGATCAGGGTGAGGGTCCCCACTGGGGTGCCTGGCCAGTCTGGGTGAGGGGCTGAGGGCTGTTTTCAAGCTGGCGGGTAACAGAAGCTCCCAACCCCTCCTTTTTTTCCTTTTTTTTTTTTTCTCGGCCAGCTTTAGCTTTGATGCTTGGCTCCAGCTCTTAGGCCTCCGCTGCTGAAAGTGGTTTCTGGCCTTTGTTTACAATGTTGCGATCCTGCTGGCTGAAGCCGGTGGACTAAAGCGGGTTTCTGGGTTTTTTTTTTAGCTTCTGTATTTGTTACATAGTTTCTTAGAGTTGCAGGTCAGAGGCCTGCAGCGGCAGGCGGGGAACGTTGGAGTCCTCCGTCACTGCAGCAAGCAAGCCTCATGTTAGTTTCAGGTTGCCTGGCTGCCGGCCGCCATCTTGGCTGGCAGTTAATTTGCATATTGCCCTGATTAGCCAATGGGAAGGGTAGCGGTTTTACGCCAATTACCATGTTTCTCTTTTATTAGATAGGATGAAATCTTTGTTCAGATTTTTTCCCAACTTATAGTACTATACACTATGTGGTTTGTAGGTGTACCGGTTACTAATGCGGATTTTGTAATCAAAGAAAACAGGATAATTTTAAAAGAAACATCAAAAGTGCTTTATTCAAAGTAATGTCCATTGCTAGCTACACATTTCCCCCGTCTTTCAGGTAATTTGTGGATACCGTCCCAATAGAACTTTCCATGTTTTGAGGCAAACCATTCAGAGAGCCAATTTTTTACTTCTTTGTATGTTTTGAAGTGCTGTTCAGAAAGTGCGTGTTTCATCGATCAGAACAAATGGTAATCTAAAGAAGCAAGGTCTGGTGAATACAGTGGGTGGGTTAATACTTCCCAGGCAAGATCTTTTAATGTGTCTTTAACTGGTTTTGAAGTGTGTGATGGTGCGTTATCATAAAGCAAAGTTACGTTGCCTTGTCCTCTGGCACATTCTGGTCATTTTACAATCAAAGCATGATTCAAATTGATTATTTGTTGTTGGTAGCGATCAGTATTAATGGTTTCACCTGGTTTTAGAAGCTCATAAGTCACCACCCCTTCCTGATCCCACCAAACGCAGAGCACTGTCTTCTCTCCAAAGCAATTTGGCCTTGCAGTCATGTTGATGGTTGACCTGGATCAACCCATGATTTGGTGCGTTTGGGATTCTTAAAATAAATCCACTTTTCATCGCCAGTCACAATTCTATGCAAAAAAGACTTTATTTTGTGCCGTTGAATCACATAGCAGCTGTGTGCCCACAGCCAGCCGGGCGCCCCCCG
>NW_006297145.1:1086853-1092675 GCF_000327345.1 Myotis davidii | reverse complement strand
CGAAGTATTCAGCAGCACTTTCCTTCAAAATAACGTAATAAATTAAAACTTCTCACATGAAATTTGACATTTTTAAGCATAAAAATATCTATGATGTTAACACCTTCAGAAAATTTGACATGTGAAGTTTTGAAGCTTGTTATTGTCAATACAACAAAATAGCATACATATCAAATTGCATATATATCAACATATGTGTAACTACATCTATTGAAAAAAATCTGCATTATTAACGGATCCACCTATGTGTCCCTGTTCTAGAATACAAGCTACATGAAAGCAGTAACTTTTATATCTTTGATTCAATAATTTAACTCAAGTGATTATAATTTAACTTGATCTATAACAAATACTCAATAAAAATTTGTTGAAAAATATGAGTTAAATTCAAATTCTTATCCAAATAAATGTTTCTTTGATAGTAATAGTTATGAAAGTAGTCTCTTAAATTTTAGAGTATTTTACCTAAAAATATTCTATATTTATAGTATTTTAAATACTTGTGGCAACTTTCATTTGGTTTATTCTTATTGTACAAATCAGAGAACTTAGAAATAAAATGACTTTCCATGGTCACTCAATAGTTTGAATATAATATATATGTATTTGTGTGTTATACATTATTATACACACACACACACACACTAGAGGCCTGGTGCACAAAAATCATGCACTTGGAGGGGGACTCCCTCAGCCTGGCCTGTGGCCTCTCGCAGTCCGGGACCCCTTGGGGGATGTCTGCCTGCCAGCTTAGGCCTGATCTTCCTTACCGCCCACCTGCAGCAGAGGCGGGAGAAGCTCCCACCACCACCGCTGCGCTTGCCAGTGTGAGCCCAACTTTTGGCTGAGCTGCACTCCCCCGTGGGAGTTTACTGAACACCAGGAGGCAGCTCCTGTGTTGAGCGATATATATATGACACACACAATAATATATTTGGATTTAAACATAAATGTTCCCTCCTTGTCCAACCCTACTTGAACAATGAATAAAACATTCACAGGTGTAGAAGGGTCTTTTCCCCAATGTAGGATTCATGCTTTTATTGAAATCTAAGAGATAAAAGGTAATAGTAACCAAGGGGACTTACATTTTTTAAATATATTTTTATTTCAGAAAGGAAGGAAGTGGGAGAGAAAGATGGAAACACCAATGATGAGGGAGAATCATTGATCAGCTGCCTCCTGCACGCCCTCTGCTGGGGATCGAGCCGGCAACCCAGGCATATGTCCTTGACCGGAATCGAACCTGGGACCCTTCAGTCCACAGGCCGAGGCTCTATCCACTAAGCCAAACCAGCTAGGGCAGCAGGGGATTGATTTTGACTGATAGTGTAGCATGGTTATTTCTATTCATATATACCATGAAACAGTATGTGTTTATTAACTTTTCCTAAGCCACTCTCACCTCCAGCATTTTTCATTTATGCTTAACTGTTTAGATTCTTTTCGGGAGAATTATTTGAAATACATCAGAGATAATTCAGCCAGCCCTCATTTTTATCCCACTTGTACAGCAGGGATGAGAGGAAATATTAGATGTTCATTCTTACTTCTCAGGAAGAACAGAAGGAAATGCTCTATTTTCCAATAATGTCCACGTTGATTAATTTGCACTCATGTTGTGGTTTGGTCTGGAGAAAAGCATGTGGCCATATTTGCATAATTGTTTAAAAATTCATCCTTCTCCTCAGTGGGTGCATATTTACACCAGGGGCTGTATTCAGCCAAGATTAATGCTTTCCTGAGTGACAGCACGACTGCAATCTTCCAGTAGGGCAATTGCCTTCTTCAGGGGACATCAGAAACACCTAACTCCTTTGCTTGACTTCATTCCAAGTGAAGGCCATTATTGTGGCATATAATGGTTAATGAAGAGAACGGACATTTATTGAATGCCAAGGATTCAGTGAACTCATTTACTGGTATATCCTACAAGATCTAAGCAAAAAAAAAAAAAAAAAAGCAAAGCAGGTGTTATGTGTCTTATTGTACTCTGAGGCAATTGTAGCTCAGAGAGGTTAAGTCATTTGTCAGTGTCAAACAGCTTCTAGGTATTGAACCAGGATTTGACTTCAGATCAAACTCCCAAATATTTATGCTACATTTCAAAGCCAACATGTGGCTTTTTTCTAAATCCATGCTTGCTTTCAGGAAGGGGAGATAATATGAAGGGAGCATCCTATGCAGTCTCTGTGTAAGTGGATGTTTGCAGAATAAATATTAAAGAAACATAGCACTGAAAAGTTTTAAAGAAAGTTCAAATTTGGGAGGTGCCTATATTAAGTACTGACAGTGCTTCTATACACAGCAGCAAATTGTCATCTCTTAGTGCCATTGTTGGGAGTATTTGGGTTCTTTGGGAGGAAACTACAAACACAAACAAAAATAAATACAAAATACAAAAAAAGGTGTTTTTATTCCATCCAAGACATATCCTGCAAGAGACACTTAGTCAGCTGGACCCCAGCTGCTGATGTTCATGTTAATATTCCAGAAACCTGCTCGGAATATTCTTCCTTTTTAAAGAAATCTTTGTGCAGATCATACTAAAGCCTGTAGTGAAAGGAGGAGGAAGCGGTAAGGTTTTCATTTTTAAATCAAGCCTGGAAAGTGGCTTGACCCAGTGAGTGGAAGCCAGTGAATGTGATCATGTCAGAATCCAAGAGGAGAGGAATACGGCTGAGGCCACATTCCTCTTTTTACCCACACTCATTTTCCCGAGGATCGTGGAGTTACTCAATTCAACCACAAGTAGAAGTAGTGAAAACCCAGACCACAGGAAGACCATTATTGATTAGCTACTCCCTGCACCACCAACATCCCTGGCATCACCTAGAAACCACATTAACACCCCCACTCCAACATTTACACCTGTAAGCATGTAAACATGAGGGAAAATAAGGCAGATAAATGAGATTTGTGAACATTGCTATAAAGAAAATATGGGGGGGGGGCAAAGTAGGATTACAGTTCATATGGAAATAATAAAATAATATTACAAGAATCAACTCTGTGTTTTGTATACTTACAGCTCTAAGGCTACTTTTGCCCCACCCTGGATACTAAGGTGATGTGGCAGTAATTTGGGGCAAGGTAAAGATTACTTTAGCTGGGCTTAGGTAAAGCCTTTCTCAATAGGTGATACCTGGACTTGAATGTTGATAAGGAATTAGTCATGAAATATTCTTGGAGAAGAATTTATAATAGAGGGCTAGGCGTGTACAAAGTCCCTGAATTGAATATAAGTGTAATGTATGTGAAAAACAGAAATAAGGCCATTGCAAGAAAGGGAGAGGAAAGTAGATAATTACTGAGAAGCATCATGGGAGACTGGTAGGTCATGGGGATGACTTAGGATTTACTCCAATTCGATTGGGCCATTGTTGAAGAGGTTTAAACAAAGAAGACATAGTACATGATTTATACTTTTTATAAAAATTGCTGAATGGTAGTAAATTATTGAAAGGGGGGAAGCAGGGAAGGACAGTACTGCAACCAGTAGAAAAACTAAAGGAGACACTTATTTAGGAGACTTGGCCCATCATGTTGGGAAGGGTGACCAAGACAGCGGGCTGACTGAGGAGTGGAGGATTTATAGTACTTGGTTCCCAATAGAACATGTCAAATTAGCCTTACCAATGTGTTACTACTTCTCTTTCCATGTTATGAAACATCTGTACCATGACACATTTGTGCCTTTTACCCAGGAATGATTCTGCATGGAATCATAATGTGTCCATACTAATGTGGCTGTAGTCTCCATGATTATGCACATAGAAAACAGGAGAGTGAGAGACTGAGAGAGTAAGATGTCAGGAGAAAAATCTAGCCACTTCTTTTCTGTTTGGAAGGAATTTGGTCTGTTTGAGGGCCTTAGAGTGCCACAAAAAATACTCAAAAGAAACTTAAGATGGAAATATAGGGAGGAATGAATTAAGAAAAGGAGGGAAAAAAGAAAGGCAAGGAGGAAGGGAAGATGGGTAGAAATAATAAAGAAAAAAAGGACAAAAATTTATATGAGACCTCAACAGATTTGGGAATTCCTTTCTAATACTAGAATAATATACTTCAAGGGAACCCTGGATGTCAGTTTGGAATACTCATAACAAGCACATACATTTTCATTGTTATTTTTTTAATATAAAAGATGTGTTAAGTGTGTTATGTTTCAAATGGGGAAATGGACTCAGAGATAATAAAATTTGTCTAAAGCCTGACAGCCATTAATTTGCACATTCAAGATTTCAATCCAGATCTGTCTAATCCCAAACTGTTTCTCTCACAATTAATTACTTTTGGGACTATTTTTGAATTGTACATAAATGGCATCATATAGTATTAACTCTTTTGTGCCTGGCACATTTCCTCAACAAGAAATTAAACCATAGTTTTTCATGTTTCTTTTCATTGATACATAATATTTTATTGTTGATGGACACTTGAGCTATTATCAGTTTTTATTATTTCAAGTCTTGCTGCTATGAACTCTGGTGTATGTGTGTGTGTGTGTGTGTGCTTTGGTGCACATGGTCACTTATTTCTGTTGGTATTTATTCAGCAGTAGGATTGCTGGGCCATAGGGTATACATATCATCAGCTGTAGGAGATACTGCCAAAGAATGTTCCAAAGTGTACAAAATCCCTTTAGTTTTACAGATGGAAAAAATGAGACTTTGGAGAGGAAGAGCTTACCAAAAATGGGTGAGCTGAGTTTGGGCTTGAACCCAGGTTGCCAATTTTCCAAAGCTCAGTGCTCTCCAGCACAATGGCCCACTCTCCTTCGCTGTGCGGAACCATTCAAATAAGGACTTGCTCACCCATTTCTATCATGGGTCTCCTACCTAAAATGTTTCCTTCCTCTTCTCTAAGACCCAGGATAACATTCTGTAAGCAGAATTAATTTAAAAGCAACACAACAAAACAGTGTCGCTACTTGTGGAAAGCCTGTTTAATGGAAAAAACAGAGGGTTACCCCCATATATCTTCAGTGTACCTTTGAGTCAGCTGGGATTCCTTAGCGAGTTTTGTTACAAAGATGAGTCATTGGCTTTTGACCACACTTGAGAATAAGTATCGTTGTATTAAAGGAGGAGTGGCAACATTTTCCAAAATTATTATTGTCCCCCACTTTCTTTTTCCCTGAGTAACATTATTTCTGTATTCACCTAGATGTGAGAGAAGCAGCTAATTCCACTCATTGCCATAACAAGCCAAAACTTTTATTTAAGTACAGTACAATATAATAAACATATATTTCAAAGCCTTACAGAAAGGAACAAAACACAGTGGACAATTTCATTTCCTGGTGTTTTATTAATTATGGAGAAAAGAAAGTGTTTGTGTGTATACTTGCATTTTAGAGACTGTTGTAGGGATTATTCACCATTAACAATACATATAGACCATGTTGATTTTATGGACAAATAGGTAGAGAATTTTGTAGCATACCACCTCTGCTCAATGTCACACTTTTTTTTAACTGATTTTAGAGATAGAAATGAAGAGAGAGAGGTAGAAAAGGAGGAAGAGGAAAAGAAGAAGAGAGAGAGAAACAGAGAAACATCGATTTGTTGTTCCACTTATTTATTCATTGGTTGGTTCTTGTATGTGCCCTGACTGGGGATCAAACGCAAAACCTTGGCTTATGAGGATGAAACTCTAACCAATGAACTACCTGGCCAGGGCCCAATGTCTGATGTTTTTTTTTTCTTCATATGAAAAGTCTGTGTATTGTTCCTCTTTTATTATAGTCACCATCAAACACCTTGTCAAATTCTTCCCTCTCTTTCTGAATCTCTGATATTCTATCTGATCACTAATGT
>NW_006297145.1:1071042-1085608 GCF_000327345.1 Myotis davidii | reverse complement strand
ACTTCTGTGCTGGAAACACCCTTCTGGGGCGCGACTTGCTTCAGTGGGGCTTTGATGCTCACTGAGACTGCACCCCGAGTGTGTCCCTTATAGCTCTGAGAAGTTGTGATCTGAATGGTCGCCCTCTGACCACTGTGTACAGTGGCTCTTGAGTCTAAGGAGGTGCTAATTTAGCCTCTGCCTGAGGTTACCCAGCAGGAACTACGAAGAGGGCTGCAGATTCCTCTTCCTTTGTTTTTGGAGTTTGGAAGTGCCTTGATAAGGCTCAGCTGTGAAGGATGCAAGCTCTGTGGGGCCTTGAGCCTTCTCTTAGAAGTTCTGGGTCTGTCTGACCCGCTGCAGTTAGGTAATTACAGGTTGCAAATGGCCGGGGCATTCATATGCAAAAGCCTCTGCGGCAGCCTGGGTGGGCGGGGTCTCAGGGAATCCGCAGGCGGAGCAAGCGGCTATGGCGGAGCCTCAGCCCTGCCCTAAGGAGACGCGCGCGTCTCAGTGTCCCGCTGCAAGCACCTCTGAGGGAAAGCAGCCCCCAAGATCGCCCGCTGCCAGACCGTCCAGTTTCTCCCCGCTTGAGTCCTGGGTCCCCAGAGCCTTCCCAGAACCGGAGTTCAGAGCCGTCGGGAGCTTGTGACTCCCTCCGGATTCAAAAGGACAGCCGCGTCCTCCGGTGCCAGCCCCTTTCCGCGCGCGCGAGCCCCACGAGAGCCCCGTACCTCTGCGCTTCTCTCCTGCAGCTTCTGCGGGTCTCAGTGTGCCTTTCCTTCCTTCTAGTTGTAGAGTTTACAGTCAGCCAGGCTTCCTGTGGTTCTGGATGAAGTCCGTATTGTTTCTCTGAGGTATTAATCAATTGTTGTGTGCGGCATTAATTTCCCAGTGTTTATCTCTGCCGCCATCTTAGTTTTTCCCCACTAATGTACCTTTTATAGCTGAGATTTTCTAGGAGAATAATTGTTATTTGGGAACACTGATCTAGCATTTACCACATTTATTCAGTTGTTTCAGTCATCCATTCAACAAAGAATTGTTGAGTCCCTACTGTGTGTCAAAGACCTAGGCATTGTTATATTACAATTGTGTGTCTGTGTGTGTGTGCTTGCTTTGAAAGAGAACCTTGTCTGATGGAGGCCCATCGCATTGTCCATCTTTATGATGGCCCCTAACTAGCTTTGGAAATGTTTTCTACATGTGTTAACTGCTTAGAGCAGTGGTCACCAACCGGTGGTCCTAAAGTTTGGCGATTGCTGGTTTAAGGAGACCTTTGGAGCAGCAGTTGCCAACTGATAGTCCGTGGACCGCTGTTGGTCCATGAGGTCCGAAAGGTTGATGATCGCTGCCATAGAGGGCTGTAACTTCCAGACTCAGTAAGAACAAGAGTGACCATTGATCAACATTATCTGTTAAGAGTGAGTGGATAGAAGTATGTATTTGCATCACGTCTAACTGAATTCCTGCAAAGAAGGATTCAAAAGATCACAGCAGATGGAGAGAGAAAAACCATGACTCATCAGTTTAGCAACTGGAGATCACACTGCCTTGTGTCCAGGAACTCAGGAAAATTCTCAGCATGTAAAGATACTGGGAGAGTCTCGAATGGATTTGAGACATGTTTACCATCACTCTATTTTTTGAATTTTATTTTTCCATTACAGTTGACATTCAATATTATTTATATTAGTTTCAGATGTATAATGTAGTGGTTAGACAATGATATAATTTATGAGGTTACCCCCCCCCCATAATCTGAGTACCCACTGCTCACCATCACGTTCATTTCGTTTCTATCCTGTATCCCCCAAGTAAAAACAAACAAATAAACAATAACAACAACAAGAAAACCACTTCAACAAATGCCTTACTGAGCAGCACATTGCAAACTAGACATCTATCAGATTAAAGAAAAAGGGATCTGATGTGTGTCTGAGAGACCTTAGGAGAGTTGCACCCCACCCCCTCCCTGGAATCAGTTCTTGGTTTTGCTACAAGAGGGATTGGAACTTGACGAACTCTAAAGATGCACAGAGAAACTTGTCTGGTTCTTTAAAGCAGCCTTCCAAATAATTGGAAAGAAGGCTTAACCTCAGACACCTTAAGGTTGAGCAGAGTTCCCTCTTTCCAAGAGAGGAGCCATAGAAGTCCTCCTGGCCTCCTTTTGGGTGGGGTGGCTGGCCCTGTTCAGCAAATGGACCCAAATTGCACTCAGGGGTTGGTGAGTCATTTGCAACACACGTTAGTCATTCAGGTGCATTTGCATTGGACTCCGCAGCTGGGAACGGCCCCAGACCCAGAGTTTGTTTATTTCCATGGACGATGGATGTCCCAGAGCTTGTTGTGAAATAAGAAATTTATAAATTGTTATGTTCTGCTGACAGCCTTCTGCCTTCTCTTGATGATTAGCAGCCTCTCGGAGAGTCCCTTGCCCCATCCTAGAGGACTGAACAGTGACCAAGTTGTCTGGCCCTGGATTGGGAGCTTAGTATTGATTTTCTCATTTTACCTTTGTACCAACCCTGTGGGTTATAATTATCCTTATCTTAGAGATGTGAAACTAGAGGCCAACAAAGTGTAAGAGGATTGGCAGAGTTCCACAGTTAGGAAATGTGGAGCTAAGATTCAAACCCAGAATTCTATTTTTTCAAGCCATGTTTTTTATCCTGTATTTTACAGTTTTCATCCTGGAAAAGGTCACACATTCGTACATTATTTCATTTTGGTTTTCACAGTTACCTTCTGAAATTGAGAGGCAATATGAAGTTACCCCTGAAGGCTGGAGAGATTGCAGTGAGAGTTAATGTTCACGTTTTCCTTTCACTCCATTCCTTTTTGTGGAGAAAGACCCCAGAACTCTTTATGTGTGTACCTTAGGGACAAAAATATAGCAGGGCTTCAAAAATGGTTGTGCAACTGAACTCAATTCACTTTGTGTCCAGCAAGAAGATCATTTTAGAGTTTTTGTTGATGTTTACTGTTGGGGTAAATTTGAATTGTGTCCATGGACAGAAGCAAGGATATGTCTGGGTAGTAATTCAAGGACAGAAGAAATGATAAAGGAAATATGAAGTAATGATAGCATTTCTGTAACATAATAAAAAAAAGTCCAATAACTCACATTTTCAATCTAACATTAGCAATTAGTTACAAAATAATAATAAAATATTGAGCTAATATGTGAGAATTAAGTTCAATGAGAGACTTGCCAGGTTCTAGAAGCCAGGAATCCTTACTCAGCTCTCACAAATGACAAATTTACAAACAATTAAATGCCGTTATTCCAAGATGGAAATATCTATGAATCTATCTGTCTGACTATCATCTATCTAACTAACACTGAAGGTATCTACAATGTTTTCTAGCATTTTCCTGAGTGAAAAAAAGAAAGAAAGAAAAGGACAATTTGAGGACAGAGTACTAGAACAAGGTTATATGTATTTGGAGACATGGAGCGTAACTTAGTGTCAGAAACTGCTACTGAAGAGGCCCCTGAAGGGAAACAGATGTCTCCATGGCTCTGGATCACGTGGACTCAAAAGACGTGAGCTCTGAGGCAGAGCATTAGCAATATTTGCATTCTGAAAGAATGCCAATTTTATAACAAGTCCTAATTCTCAAGTAGATATTTGTCCTTCATATTTTTTCCCCCCTAAAAATTCTTTGGGCTATTCTTGGCTTTTTGCATTGCCATTTGAATTTTAGAGTTTGTTAATTTCTAAAAAAAAAAAAAAATCCCTACTAGGGTTTTGATTGGGATTCATTGATTCTATAGGTCAGTTTTGTAAGAATTATCTTCCTACCAGTATTGAGCTGAATGACTAAGGGGCACCCTCTGCATGTTAAGAGCATTCTCTCTGTGTGGCCAACTCTTCTCCATTACTTTATATTGCGAATTATGTCCACCTTGTTCTGGGATTCTCAGCTATCTTCAACTCTAGGAGTCTTTGTTTATTTTTGTATTATGTATTGTATTTATTTACTAGAGGCCCGGTGCATGAAATTCATGCACTTGGCGGGGGGGGGGGGGGCACAAAAATTTGTGCATTGGGGGGGGAGCGGGATCCCTCAGCCCAGCCTGTGCCCTCTCACAGACTGGGAGCCCCACAATCAACACAAAGAGGTAGGCCCCAGGCACCACCCAGCCGGAGCTCCTCGATGGATCACACCAAAGAAGTAGGCCCTGCCCAACCGCTGCAGCGCTGCAGTGGGGTAGCCTGGGCCTCCCTCTTTGGGGCGATCGATTGCGCCCCATAGAGGGAGGCCCTGCCTACCTGCCACAGCCTGCCTGTCAGTGGCCTGGGCCTCCTTCTTTGGGGCAATTGTGGAGCCCTCTGATTGATTGGTGGCCTGGGTCCCACCCTGCATGGTGATCATGGGGCAATGGCCAGATCCCCGACCAATTGTATTGCACTCATCTTGGCTGGCCTGGCACCAGTGGGTGTCATAGCGTGATCATCTGGAAGGTCATCTGGATGGTTGTTCTGCTGTTCGGTTGTTCGGTTGATTTGCTATTACGCTTTAATTATTATAGATTGTTGACACTGTTACAGGTATTCCCCATTTTCTCCCTCTTACGTACCTCTACCCAGCTCCCAGCCCCTTCCTCCGACCATCACCACACGGTTGTTGTGTCTATGGACTATGAATATATGTTCTTTGTTTAATCTCTACACCTCTTTCATCCATTCCACCCTTCTCCTTCTGAGATCTGTCAGTCTGTTCCATGTATCCATGCCTCTGGTTCTATTTTGTTTGTCAGTTTATTTTGTTCATTAGATTCCACATGTAAATGAGATCATAAGGCATTTGTTTTTCTCTTGTCTGGTTTAGTTCACTTAGCCTAATATTGTCCAGGTTCATCCATGCTGTCACAGCGTTTAAGAGATCCTTCTTTTTTGTAGCTGCATAGTATTCCACTGTGTAAATGCACCACAGCTTTTTATCTACTCCTCAACTGATGGGCACTTGAGCTGTTTCCAGCTATGGTAAATAATGCTAGGAGTCTTTCATGGTTCAAGCAATGTTCCATTGTCTTGCTGCATGGTCTAAAAACTCTCTTAAGGTGGTAAGCTGTGACAGTTACGGTATAGAGTTCACCTTACTTGTTTTTTGTCTCTGAAGGACTATTATACTTCCTTGCCTGAGATAATCAAAACCATTGGTTCATATATTTTGTTTTTTTTAGTTTCAGTAAGATAAGGTAAATATGATCTCTGCTATTCCTTCTTGGTGGGAAACCAGTTAATTATATTTTAATGGAATTTAATAAATAGTATAAAAGTATTTTATTATGTATGCTAATAATACATATCAGTTATACATATTTAATCTCCAGTGTTGTCTATTCTTTTGTATAGAGACATATTTCATTCTGGTATTATTTTCTGTCTACTTGAAGGATTTAAAACAAAAAATACATACCTTCTAGAGGTAGTTGGCTAGAGATGAGTTATTTCAGCTATCTTTTTGTAAATTTTTTTAGTTAGCTTTAAAATTTTAAATATATTTTTGCTGGTTATAAAATTCCAGGTTAAAGATTGACTTTTTAATCATTCAGTAACTTAATCATGTTATGTTGTGCTCTGAGTTCCATTTCTCCCAAGGAGTAGTCAGTATTATTATTCTTATCTTTGACACGCTGTGCCTGTGTTTTTACTCTCTTGTTCTTAACGTGCTTTTGACACGGGTTTAAGAAATTTGATTATGCTATGCCTTGAGGTAGTTTTTTTCTACTTTCTTCTAGGGGTTGATTATGCTCATTGAATGTGTGGATTTAGTTTTCATCAAATGTAGATAATATTCAGTCATAATTTCTTCAAATACCTTTTTGTTATTCCTCTTCTTTTACCTCTTCTTTGGGAACTCCAATTATGTATATATCTTCCAGTTGTCCCATAGATTGCTAATTACTTGATATGGCGTATCTGTCATGTTTATGCATGTGAAGTTTCTCCATTTGTAATTAGTAAGTATCATGTGGAGAGTTACTTTGAAACCAGTCAAATGTCCTGTTTCTCATTATCCCTAACTGTATTATTTATTAATGCAAAAATAACACAGTAATTATTTTAATAGTGTTTGCCAAAGGGTAATTTTCTATTTATATCATTCCTTTTACATTTATTGAGCATAATTCCCTATGATGGGCAGAACAATGACCTCTACAGGAAGGACATTTACATACATACTATGCCTCAGATTTCATGAATATATAATGTTGCATGGCAAAGAAGGAATAAGATTGCAGATGGGATTATGGCTGCTCATCAACTGACCTTAAAATAAGGAGTTTATCCTAAAATCTTTTGGCGGTCCAACATAAACCTAAAGGTGCTTTAAGTGAGAAACAAGGAGGTAGGAGTAGTGTCAGAGTGATGTGATGTGTGAAAGATGCTACTGGACATTGCTGACTTGAATGATGTTGGGTGGGGAAGGTCCAGCTTAGGAATGCAGGAGGTCTATAGCAGCCAGGAAAGGCAAGGGTATGGGTTCTCTCAGATAGCCTCCAGAAAAGAATGCGCTCCTGACAACATCTTGATGTTGGCCCACTGAAACCCATTTCAGTCTTCTGACCTTCAGAATTGTAATTTAAAAACAAGTTTGCATGTTTTTTTGTGTTTTTTTTTTTAATCTGGTAAATTTGTGGTAATTTGTGATAGTAGCAATAGAAAATGAATACATTCTACCATAGGAAGAGGGTCCCTTTCCATTTATCTCATTCATTTATCCACTTGTCTATTTATTTTGTTTTATGGCTTATGATTCAATACCATCATTTTCTACTTTGTTGCTTGACTCATTCCAGATTTGGCCTTGGGAATTTCTTCAAATTGGCTCCTATATCCTTTCAACCTGTCTCCATTATTCTGATGGAACTCTCCCCTCCCCCACTCTAGTTCTTACTTGTACTTTTAACTTTTAACCCAATGTTACACTGACCTTCATGAAACAGACTTTAAATATTTAGTTGTGTCTTAAGATTACTGGTGAAATAGATACTGCTAAAAAATAGTATAGTCATCAATAAAAGATATTAAGGATCATATAAATTCTCTCTGCCTTTAAAAGCCTGATTTAAAATGCTTACAGCCATTCATCTGTGATGTTTGGAATGGACATAAAAAGCAATCAGATGAGTTCTTGAAGTGCCCTTACTCTTCACAATTGGAACCAACATCTTGCACCATAATCTTGTCTCATAATGCCTTCACATCATTGTTTACTGATGGCTTTATATATCCTGAAGGGAATCAGAATGTAAGTGCCCAACATTGATTTAAAAACTCATCATGGCCAAAGTGTGAGCTTTCAAAACTAACGAATGAAAAATTATTATTCCTATAATCCAAAGTATTTTTGTCTCCTTGAAATGTATCTTCAAAAGATTTAGTTAAATATGAATTTAAAGTTTTTTAATGACTTGGCAAGGAGCTGGGATATTAGGAGACATTTGAAAATTGGAAAAAAGTTCATCCCTATGATTGCAATGTATGTGCATGAGAATATGACATTTGATTATAGTAATGACTTCTCACAATAGAGGCTGTGCGGAACAGAACTTACATGCAAATGTGAGAAAACTATATACTGATACCTCAGGAGCAGGACAACGGCAAATTGTAACTTTTGTAGGCTGCCTTCCTTAGTTTTGTACACTTAAGTAGTATTAATTCCTAGGCTATAAAGTTGTAATTCTTTGAATATACCTTTGACAAAATAAGTAGCCCTCCAGGTTTTTCGAAAATTCCAGCCCCAAAAATCTAACTCAGTACAGTGAGGTATTTAAATAAGAGATATTGGTACTTTTTTGGATTAAAAAAACAAAAAAGGAAGCCAGAGAAAGCAAGTTCTTGAATAAAAGGAGGACACTAAGCCTGCAGGGCGGGCTCACTCTGCCACTTGGTGAGTAAGGGATAGCTCCAGAAGTCGGACCCAAACCCACGGACTGCAACTTCAGTGTTTTTCACTCTGCCATAGCTGAAGAGAGAGTTGGGGCCATATAGGACTCATGAGGAGAGAGCATTTGAGGTGCATCTTAAAAGAGAGGGTTTCCATGCCAGAGAAGAGCAGGTGGAAGAGAGAACTGAGGCACAGAGGCAGGAGCTTGGCCAGACATGGAAACTTTAGAGTGACGTAAGAAGAGAAATGAGGGAAACTGGAATCATAGGTCAGATCTAGATTGTGAAAAGCCTGAGATGACATCCTCAGGGTGAGGGGATTGTTGCTTGCTTTTCCAGAATCTATTGCACCCTCCATAATGGTTCATGTGGTTTGACTAGAAATTCCTCTAACTCACACTTTGGGGGTTGGCCCCCATTCACCTAAACCAGAGGTGGGGAACGTCCAGCCCCACGGCTGTGTAAGGCTTAATAAATCATTTGGTCCGGCCTTGCCAAGGTATTAGGGATGACTTAATTAAATGTTTGGCCAAATATAGCAGGCTAATTTTAAGTTGATAATTTTGTATGACCCACGAATGGTATTATAAATATCCAAATGGCCCATCCCTACTAAAGTAAGGAATTACATTAATCCCACATACCTTCCCACAGCATTCAACTCAGGGATGCCATTAAATACACACCTAAGGCAATCAGCTCTGACATCTCTGTAGATGTAGGGACTGCTTCCGAGGCGGTGTACAGCAATGGGAAGAAACCTCTGACTCCTATTTGTCTATCTGTATCTGGATGGTGTGTTGTGGAGATGGGATGCCTGAGACTGCTTTAAATATTTTCCAGAATAAGAGAAGCCAGCTAGAGAAAAAGACTCCCGTTTAGAGGAGAACCAAGAGAGTAACCAAGAATCAGAGCTAAAGTCCCCATCCAGTTGTGCCTGAAGCCATAATTACCTTTGGATTTTTCAGGTAGGTAAAGCAATATTTTCTCATTACTGCTTCACCGGATATGAGTTTGTCATTGTTTCTTGCCATGAAAGGTATCTGTATAGACTTATAACTCAGGAAATAACATATGTTTGAAGTTTTCCAATCATGAATCTAAGGTAATCAGTGTGGCTTGCTAGGGAGAACATGGTGATATCTTAGTGAGTGCTGGATTGGAGCAGAGAGAGAGAGCATTGGAGATGATATCACATTAGTATGTATGGGTGATAAATCCTAACTTCAGAAATGGTAGTATGAATATGGAAATGAAGAAAAACTGAGAAACATTATCAGAGTTTAATTGAAGAGTTTCCTCAGTGTTGACAGTGAGGTGAGAAATAATAGTTAATGTATAATTTATGCTCTCTTTATCCCCTCTCCATAAGTAGTAGAGGAAGCCAACACGAATTTCCAAATGAGCTACGTATAGGAATCGTTCTTAACATGGTCTTGTCATGGAAGTCAGAATACCCGATACTCCATTATTTTAGTTATCCACTGTCCAGTTCCTGGGGCCCAGCTGGGAGTGTTAGGCCCAGATTTCAAGATCCCCAAAAGACCACCACCAGGGAGCCAGCTGAGTCCGATGCAAAAGCAAAGAGTCTTTATTCAAACCCGGGTTTGGCTCCCAGCCTCTTTACCGACGTAGCAGCGAAATGAGAGAGCTAGCCCAGTGGGAAGGGGAGGAGAGATGACTGTGGGCCCTGCCGATTGGCCAGGTGCAAGTCGGGGTCTTGTTACACAGGATGTGGTTGTGTCTATGACACACACGTCCCTTGATTGTCATTGGTTAGTTTAAAGAACAGAGGCTTGGGCTTCCGGGAAGAAGCTCCTTGCCGAGCACATGGCTGATGGCTGCTGCCTAAATATGGAGGATCTGGAGTAAGATGGAGGGCATAGCCCTCGCCCTTTCAGTAGTATCAACCATAGGAATGAAATGGCAAGGGAAAGAAAAAGAGAGATGGAGAGGGAAGGAGCGAAGATGGATAGAGAGGGAATCCAGAGTTGGGTGGCTTCCAGAAAGATGTTGTTTCCAAGTGACCTGACTGGGTTGGGTATGGGGGTTTGGGTGGGGCAAAAATGTAGAAAAGATAATAAGGACACGGTGAATATGAGATAAAAATGGGTGGTAATAAGAATAATGACAATGATCATAATACTAATAAAGCAAATAATATGAGCTTCTAATTATTGAGAAGTTACCATGTGTCAGACATTGGGAAAACCATTTATATGCTCAACCTTATTTAACCTTTATATTCAACCTGTGAAGTAGATGATGACAAAAAGCCTTGGAAAGGTAAGCAACTTACTCAAGACCAAACAGGTATGAAGAGTTGCACCTTGTGTTGAACACAAATATCTCTAACCATACTGTTGTAGTTACCATTCACCTCCCCCTTCCTTCCTCATGGAATTCTTACCAAATGACACTCCTGCTTCAACCTGGAACATTTCACCCTTCCCCCACTTACTCTAGCCTCCTTCATCCATTCCTTTCTTTCCTCAGCTTGATTATCACTTCTAGCATAATTTCCATGACTTCCTGGAACTATATAGGACCCCCTCCTATGGCATTCCCTTCCCCACCCCCATGATGGTATTAACTGCTAACCTCTCTGCTTTCTGTGTCAGACTGTGGCCTCCCTGAGGGGAGAGCCTTGCCTGTTTAGCTCACTGATTGGCACACAAATGCCCTGAATGTTCCCTATTGTGTTGAATGATTAAAAGAGGTCAGCAGGGAGTGAGTTGAGAACAGAATGTTATATGTAATAAGGAATATGTGTGTATATTGGTGTGGGGAGCTTGTTTTCAGAAATAAGCTCTGGGGAACAGCAAGAATGTGCTGGGGCTTTCCTTCCCTCATCCTGAAGACTGGTGGACAGGGAGATTTTTGCATTGGGTGGCAAGGTATGCTTATTTATCATTATGATTCCCACACCTCCTTTCAAAAGCTGAGATTTAGCATGGAGATTCCAACTTCAGAGGGTCTCTAAAGAAATCCTGGATGACCAGTGCAAGAACTTTGGTGGTGAAAGGGAGTGAATGAAAGCAAGACAAAAAGCGGTCAAGGAGAGAACAGGCCAGACAACCCAGTTCCTTTCCACAGGCATTCACATAATTAAAATAAAAACAATTACTCATATACATAGAGCAGGTCAGCACATTTTTTCACAGAATGAAGGAAATGCACAACTCCTAAGAGGCAGTGATATAAATATTTCAGCTGATAGTACATCCAGGACCAAGAAGGTAAAATAAACTAGATTTAAACAAACAATTTGACATAGAACTGCAAAAGGCATTGTGAAATTCTGCAAAATTGCAGATCCAGTTTCCTTGGAATATACTTCTGCCTAGCAAAACCTTGACAATTATTCATGTTGGAGGACTAGGCAGAAATGCAGACAATGGGAAAACAAACACTCAATCTTCAGGTTTCAGAATGCCACAGTGTCCAGAAAATGCTATGTTCACCCCTCTTTTCCCTGAAACCTGGAACTGGCCACCTGATCTATATACTTCCCAATTATATTAATCTTGCCATTAACAGTAAAATGCAGCTTCATGGATGAGAGACTAGAAGGACTCACCAATTGCAATGAACTTTATCTTCCTGCTGGTAAGAAGAGGGTCTCTGCATTTTTGAACTTCTTACTGAGTTTGCCTTCTGATTTTCTTTGTGGAGAAGTTACTATGTGGCAGGTTATGGGCCACTCCAAGTTTTTTTTTTGTTTTGGTTCTTAATGAGATCCTGAGTTATGAAGTTGTATTCTTCCCTGTGTACTAGCCAGGCTTTCAGATTTTCATTCCGAAATCTCAGATCTGACTCCCTCCACTGCTCGCCACCCTTCTATGGCCTCTTGTTGTGATCAGGACAAAGTCCAAATTTCTGAGCCCGACGAGAAGTTCTTATGCTCCATCCTCCCTTAAGCCTTCCAACTCATTTTCTAGAACGATGTGGAGTTCTCAACTGGCTGAATTGTTGCTCACCTCCGGCATTGCTCTGACTGATTTCCCACCCATCACACCTTTAGCTTGCCAAGGAGGCAAAACCAGAGAAGAAGCTAGCATTGTCCTTAGGACATAGGAGGTACTCAAAAATATCTGTAGCTAGATGCTAAACTCCTGTTTATGCTTACTACAAATACATAGTATCCTATGTTTTCCTGTATCGCTACATGAAAGCTATCAGAACATCAAGGGTCATGCGATAATTACAGTTCAAATTCTGGAGTTCCTTGGGCAGTAAACTAAACTCTATGAATTTTGAAAAGACTCTTATCTCTCCTACAAATTGGAACAGAGAGGTGTGTGTTCCTGGTTTGCTTCTCAATAAAGTCTGTCCAAAAGTTATTTAGTGAGAGCTTCTAAGGACATATGCTCAAGCCCATTGGGATCTAGTGAATCGGAATCTTCATGGGCTGGAGTTAAGTGTTTGTATTTGGAGGTGGCTGGTCAGCCCTGGCAGAAAGCCACTAACAGGAATATCTGTAAGGCATCTATGTGATTGGCATGGAAGTCCACTAAGTTGTAGAGCTAACAGATGAAATAAGCACTTTTTTTTTTTTTAAAGAATAAGACTGTGCTGGGGTATTTCTTAAAATTCCCAATTCGTTCAATATATTCATTTGGGAGGATCACTGCTATAAAATGCCACACTGAGCCCAGTCCAACCAGACAGAGGCTGCAGAATGGTGACAGCTTTAGTCCACAACTTAGTTAATGCCTCGAGTTTCTGCGTGCAGGTTGGGATACCTGTTAAAATTCTGTCCTTAACTGATTGTCATTTCATATGTGCTTTTCCATCCCATAAATGTGGTGTTATTTCCCATAAGTTTCTGAGGTTGAAAAAAAAATATTTCCAGGAAATGGGAACATGCTAAACAAAGTAAAATGCTATTGTTAGGGAAATGGGTAAACGGCAACTGAAAAATTATTGAGATTCTGGATCCTGTGGTTATTTGCTTAGTGTTTTGTGAAAAATCAATTTATCTTTCTGTGGGTGTCAACTTTCCATCTGTGTACTGTATGGATTAGCATCGTCTACACATTGTTAACTAAGGAATGAGGTTCAAGGTATTCACGAATTTAGTAAATTTTGTACATGATTTAATGAATAGTAATGCATGTGCTTCACTATTTGTTTCTCTTCTGTCCTACCTGCAAGGAAAGCTCCATAGGTAAAGCCAGTTAAGTTTAGGGTCAATGGAGACAATGACCAATAAGTAAATAAGTTAAAATATCCTTCTTTCTATTACATTTTATAGCCTCATTGACCAACCTAACTGCTAATTCAAGAAAAATCTAGTACTTTGGATACATTTGTAGCTATGCACTACACAATGATGGGAAACTTTAGAAAATATATGGGTGTAGGCATTTTGAGATATTAAATTATACAATTCAAACCAAAAGACATCTTTGGTCCTGAAAGTATTTTATGGCTTTTTATTACCAATTTGTGTCACACCAACTATTTCAAGTTTTCATAGCCTTTGCTAAATTGGTGGTAACAGACCAGTGTCAGTGGAATGAAGACTAAGTCAAAATATAAACCTTATTTTTATGATAATTCCACATTAAACTTATGTTCCCAATTCTTGGAAAAGTCTTAAAGACAGAGGGGGTCATGAGATGTTGCCTCCTTCTAGAATGAGGGAGCCTGAGGTATGGAGAAAAACACTGAAGCAGTTTCTGACTCCAAAGGACTAAGTCCAAAAGATTAATGCCATTCTCTACATCTTTTCCCATCATAGCTATTAATGTCTCTTAGAAAGGAAACATGTAACATCTTTTAATGATTCATTATGTCATAGGCAGAAGAAATAACTAATTAATAAAACACCCCACCTCTACTCCTTTCTTCTAGATAGATTCTCTTAGAAACTTCAGTTCTTTCTTCCTGGATGAGTACCTTTATGCAAAATATTTACCCTCTCTGAAGTTCAGGTTTTCTTATTTATAAACTAGAGGCCTGTGCATGAATTCATGCACCGGTGGGGTCCCTCGGCCTGGCCTGTGGGGCCTGGGCCGAAAATGGCATTCCGACATCCCCCAAGGGGTCCTGGATTGCGAGAGGGCACAGGCCAGACTGAGGAACACCACTGGTGCACAAATTTGTGTATCAGGCCTCTAGTACGAATATAAGATCTTTGGCTAATCTCTTCCCGCCCTCCTCCCTCCCCTGTTCCATCTGAGATTCATCAGTCTGTTCCATGTTTCCTTGTATGTGTGTTGAGTGTCTGCCCCCTGGTGGTCAGTGCACATCATTGTGAACAGTCGAATGGTTGAACAGTCACTCAGACTTTTATATATATACTAGAGGCCCGGTGCACAAAAATTTGTGCACTCAGGGTGAGGGATCCCTCAGCCAGGCCTGTGCCCTCTCACAGTCTGGGACCCCTTGGGGGATGACCATGTGCTGGCTTAGGCCTGCTCCCCGGGGGATTGGGCCTAAGATGGCAATCAGACATCTCTCTGGCAGCCTGGCAGCCCTCAGGGGATGCCCACTTGCCAGAGGGGAGCAGACCTTAGCACTGCTGAGGAGGAAGGAGGGGCTCCCACCACCACTGCTGGACTGGCAGCCATCAGCCTGGCTTGTGGCTGAGCAGAGGTCCCCATGTGGGAGCACACTGACCACCAGGGGGCAGCTCCTGCATTGAGCGTCTGCCCCCTGGTGGTCAGTGTGTG
>NW_006297145.1:1053969-1070758 GCF_000327345.1 Myotis davidii | reverse complement strand
AACCTCTCCATTTTTTCTTTTTTTCTTTTTTTAAATTTATCTTCTATAATTGAAACTTTGTTGCCTTCAGTGGAGCTGAGAGCTGGCTCCAGCTCCGTGGCCACAGCCTGCTGAAAGCAGGTATCTGGGGTTTATTTTCCTTCTATAATTGCAACTTTGTTTCTTTTGAGTGGAGCTGAGGCAGGAGGGGAACCTGGCTTCCTCCATCACTGGAGCAACCAAGCCTCCTGTTCGCTTCAGCTGCATGGCTGCTGGCCGCCATCTTTGTTGGCAGTTAATGTGCATATCCTGCTGATTAGCCAATGGGAAGCATAGTGGAGGTATGGTTAATTACCATGTTTGTCTATTATTAGATAGGATAGATGGGGATGGCCATAACTACCTCAGATGGTATAGGGAAGTTCATTTAGGGCAAAGTCAGGTCTTCTACAGATTCATCTCCAGCACTGAGTATAGCAAGTGCCCAGTAAGTGCTCTATTCTGACCACTCAGTTTCCCCATCCTGCTGTCCTGTTGCATCTACGAGCCAGTATCAACTCTAAAAGGTCATATGGTATCAAGTGAGAGAATATGCATTCATGAAATTTTTAAATTTTATGTCCAAATTGATTTTTTCTCCTGATTCTCCAAATTATGTGACTCTCCTAGATAATTGCTCACCCCCCAATACACACACACAATTTGAACCCTCTCTCAGGTTATTAGTACTTGCAACTGTTTCTCCTCGTTTCCTATGGTATTCATGTTCTCCATTGGACCTGAAGAAGTCTCCAATTCACTGATGGTAGAATTTCTCAGGTCATTAGTCCCAGTGTGTGATGGGTTTCCCACTAATTCTGGGGTTTGAGAACCCACTGTTTACCTGGGATGAGCCCAAGTAGCTCCCGTGAGACTCAGTCAGAAAGCTAGTGGGGGACAAACAGAAAACAGGTGGATTTCTTGGCTCCTCCAAGGCTTGGCCCCAGTGAGTATCCAATCAAAGCACTTTCCAGCCACTTTATTAGCAACACTGTGAGTCAATTTCTCCCTAGGTATCAATAGTTATATGCATAGAGTTGATCAATATTAAAGCTGTCATACCAAATTTACATTTTTTAAAATATGGAAACACATACTGGATGAGTAGGAGTCAGCAAAAGGACTTCTGTACCTTTCCCAGAAGCCAAAAATACTACTCTGCTCCAGAATACCAGACATGTGACTCTTGTCTACCTTGAACCTGATCCAACTTCTCTATTTTGACACATTCTTTTCATTTTTTATTGTTTATGTATTTGCTCATTAAAAAAATTGGGGGAAAGGGAGACATCTATTTAAACAGACACTGTACCAGGCCCCAGGCATTTACAAATAAATAAGACATAATTCCTGTTTCCAAGGACAGACTTAGTATAGAAAGACAGACATGCACACAAAAGAGCAACACAATGAAGTAAGTGTACTAAGAGAAGTGTGTGCACCACAGGAAGGTGGTATGTAGACATGAGTCTGTGTTTTTTTTTTTTTTTTTAATCCTCACCTGAGGATATTTTTTCCTTTATTTTTTAGAGAGAGTTGAAAAGAGAGAGAGAGAAACATTGATGTGAGAAAAACACATCGATTGGTTGCCTCCTGCATGAGCCCCAAAGAAGGTCCAGGCTGGTGAGGAGCCTATAACCGAGTTACCTGCCCTTGACAGGAATCGAACCCGGGAACCTTCAGTCTACAGGCCGACGTTCTAGCCACTGAACCAAACCAACTAGGGTGAGTCTTTAATTCTTAGAGTAGATTATAAGGAAGGGATTATTATTCAGGTAATTTGATCAGCTATCAGAAAATGCAATCCTATATAATAAAAGGCTAATATGCAAATCAACTGAACGGCAGAACAACTGGTTGCTATGACGCTCACTGACCAGCAGGGGGAAGACACTCAACACAGGAGCTGCCCCCTGGTATTCAGTGCACTCCCACAGGGAGAGCGCTGATCAGCCAGAAGCCGGGCTCATGGGTGGCGAGTGCAGCAGCGGTGGCAGGAGCCTCTCCCACCTCCGCAGCAGCACTAAGGATGTCCAACTGCCAGATTATGCACGCTCCCAGCGGGGAGTGGGTGTAAGCCGGCAGTTGGACATCTCCCGAGGGCTCCCGGGCTGTGAGAAAGTGCAGGCTGGGCTGAGAGATCCCCCCTCCAGTGCATGAATTTCGTGCATCGAGCCTCTATTAACCAAATAACAGGGAACTGTGTTAGAGAAGTCGTTTGAGATGTCATTGTGGAATAGGGCATGTTATGGAGCTTAGAGTTCATCTTCTAGGTAATGGACAGCTATTGGGAAAGAATTAAACAGAAAGGAACTATTTAGATGCACACTCTGACAGCCAGTGGGGCATAGATTGGTGGGAAAGATATAGGAAGCAACAGAAATAGGTAAGGAGTGGTAGCCATAGTTCAGGTCTGTGATGATGGGTATCTAACCAGGGAAATGGCACTAGGAATGAAGAGATGGTGGTGTCTTTGAAAATCATTTAGGGGATGAAATGAATAGATTATGTTGATTAATATGTATATAAGAGGTGAGGCAAGGAAAAATAGAGTATAGATCCCATAGTTATTAAAATGTGGTTCTTAGATACATGCATGGCTCAGAGAGTCATGTTATTCTGCTTATAATCTCTGAAAATATTCCCCAACAAACAAGGTGGTCTGTTTTCTGACCTATAACCCCATATCTCCTCCTGCCTTTGTCATAATCATCTCCGCAAAGTAAAATAAAATAAATCCCTGTTGTCAGATTTCTTCCATGTGAAAATTACTTGTTTGCCACTCTTTTGCTCTCAAAGTTAAGCCCAAACTCCTTAACATGGATTAGGCATTGCTTGATTTGGTGTCTGCTTGCCTTCCTAGCCTTCATTCCCCACCATTTCCCCACTTCCAATTCCGTTTCCCTTTACCTTATGGTCCAGCTTCTGTGAACATCCCTCTCAGTTTACCTCTATATCATTGAAAATGCAGTTTTCTTAGCCAAGAACCACCACAACCACCATCTCTCTCACACACAAACACACATTATGGCCTGGTAACCTATTTATGTTCAAAGCCCAGTTAAAATGTCAAATCCTTTGTGCATCCTCTCCATTGCCACCCACCCCTTACATGCAAAGTTTATCCCACATCTTCTCTCTCTAGGCCCTTTGCATCTACTCAGTTACACTTGACACTCTTATTTCTGTTTAAAGATATTCGTTAAGTCATACACCATTGTTAGCATAAGAAAACACTCAAACCTGTAAATAATTTTTGTGAGTTTATTTGAGCCAAACTTTTGACAATTGCCAGGAAGCAAAATCTCAACATATCGAGATAGTGCTCCAGAGCAGTGGTCGCCAATCTTTCGGACCTCATGGGCCACCAGTGTTCTGGGGACCACCGGTTGGTGACTTCTTCTCCAGAGAACGGCAGTTTTTCACTTATTTTATACATTAATCAAAGGAGGAGACATAAGTGGGCTACATGAGATCTCTTGGTGATAGATTAGAGAGGTGGGAGAAAGCAAAGGGGGCGCCTCTGGGATTGGATAAAAAGATAGACATATACTTCTTTTACTTAGGTGGGTATAGGATAGTTAACAGTTAACAATTAACATGATAACAATAACAATGAATTTGTGGTCTCAGTCCTGGCACCTAGGTTAATTTGGTTGTGCCCTAAGGGTCTGGAAAAAGGGAAGTTAGAAGTTACCTGGACATTTCACAGGTATGTTATCTTAGATGCAAAAAGACAGTAGGCTTAAATAACATCAAAGTTGATCTTTATCAGGGAAGATACTGGCCTAGGACATGACTACCCACTATAAACTGCTTTTTAATGGAAGGTTTTTAATTTCAGACCATTTCTGTGGTTACGTTAGATCTCTTGTGTTTGCAAGTCCACAAGGGAAGCCTTCCCTGAGTTAGGTTAGCATGTGACCCTTTTTTGTCTACATTATCCCAGTGACTAAGGCTACCACCTTAGAACTTACTCCCTAATAGTAAAGACAAATATTAAGTAATCACCAGTTGTGAGAGTTGTTAAGAAAAGTACATTGTACTTTGAGAGTGTTGTCCTTGAGTGGAAGCAAGCTGGGGTCATTTGTACTTGATTATAATACATATAATTATAATCATGGAGGAGGAGCTAGGGTAAACATTCTTCTTATGAAGGATCAGTCGAAATGCTAAGGGATAACACAGCCACACCAAAGTCATGATTGAGACCTACTCATCTGAGGCAGTGGCACTGTGATTTATTATGAGAAATACATGCTAGGTCTGGACCTCATTCCCAGCACAGAGCTCCTAAAACTTTGGGAATTTTCTGAGATAAGAGCCATAAAGGTATTTTTGTTATGTTAATAAGGTGACTAGGGAAAGCCCTCAGGGAACCTAAGGGTGGAGGCTGGTTGAAAGAGGAACCAACCACGTGATTAGAGGGATGGCCCCCAACCACTCTGCAGAGGAGAGGGGCTGGAGGTTGAGTCATTCTCCGATGGCTACCGATTTAATCAGCCAGGGCTGTCATGAAGCAGCCATAAAAACCCAGAGGACTGGGTTTGAAGAGTTCTCAGGTTGGTGGGCACGTGGAGATTGGGGGAGGTCATGAGGATGCACCTCACCCTATCCCCAGGCCTTGCCCTGTGTATCTCTTCCATCTGGATGTTCCTGAGGTCTAGCGTTGGTTTGTTTTTTTAAGTAATTAACTGATATTCTGGTAAGTAAACTGTTTCTCTGAGTTCTGTGAGGTGGGCTAGTAAATTAAGAGGGGATTATGGGAAGCTCTGATTTATAGCCAGTCTCTCAGAAGCACAGGTGATAACCTAGGCTTTCAGTTGGTGTGTGAAATTGTGTGAGTGTGTGTGTGTGTGTGTGTGTGTCTGAGTGTGTGTGTGGAAGGGAAGGGGGAGACAGTGCGGGCAGTAAGGGGATAGTCTTGTGGGACTGAGCTCTTAACCTGTGGGTTCTGAAGCTATCTCCTGGCAGATCGTATCTGAATTGAATTAAATTGTAGGACATCCAGTTGGTATCTTAGAGAATGGCTTGGTGTGGGAAAAGCATCCACATATTGGTGACCAGAAGTGTCAGAAGTGAAGAGGTTTATGTGAATAGTAAAGGTGTCTCTTGGGGGAAAAAACACAGGAAAGAACTGGGTTTTCCCTACCTAGGAAGGAAAAAATCTGAGGTTTTCCCTTTACAGAGCCCTAAATCTAAGTGGAAGTGTCTGGAAAAATGGCAGGAACTGTGGACTGGAGACACCAGGTGAGCTACCTCCCATTAGGTATTAGACTCACAGACATCTCACAAATGTACCAAGGTCTGTTTTGTTTGTTTTCCTAAAGCCAAGAAACCTGTTTCTAATTTTTCAATGTGTAATGTTATCTTAAAATGAATGCACACTTAAAAAATATCTATATTTTTTATTGATTTCAGAGGAAGGGAGGAGAGAGAGATAGAAACATCAATGATGAGAGAGAATCATTGATCAGCTGCCTCCTGCATGCCCTACACTGGGGATCAAGTCTGCAGCCTGGGCATGTGCCCTGACTGGAATCTAACCAAGACCTCCTGGTTCATAGGTCGACGCTCAGCACTGAGCCACACTGGCTGGGCAAGTGCACACTTTTAAAAGCAATGTATTTTCCTCAATCTCTACCAGAGATTAAGATATAAACCCAGTGACTTTGTATTGATTTGATTGAAAATTAGAACTGCCAAGGGGACAGTGCTAATCTCAAGTAGGATAGTGACTCTCAAACCTGTGGTCTTTTCCTCCATTTGGGAACTACCTCAGAGGTTGATGTCCTTGGCTAGCCAAGTTTTAACTGGAAGATTTACATGGGTTACATTCTGAAGGACTGGCCCTCAGCTAAGATAGCTTGGGAGTCTCACTGTACAGAATCTTTTCAACGGAAATATGTTGTTGAATGTGCTGTCTTCCTTGAAGGTTCTGGAATGGGTAAGTTCCTCTGTCTAGTTTTCCATTCACAACCAATCTTCCTTCTGTCTCACCCACTCTGCCTCTGGCCTGAGAATTGTACTCTCCTGTTGTGATAGATTTTGTTGTTGATTGATTGTTTGGTTTTGGGGATCTAAACATGTGTGCTCTAATTTAGTCTCATCTCGCTCGTGTTTTAATTGTTCTGTTAAAAATTTCATATAATAACTAACAAGTCCCTCAGTTAACAGATAATTTTAATTCCCATGCTGAACAATTACATGGATTTAATGTTTTTACTCTTCTTACTCTTCCCCAATTTATGTGTTACTGTTTTCTAGTGGTAAGGTTGCATCTTGGATGTTTTCTGTTTTTCAACTTCAGTTTGAGCACTATTCATGGTTTTGGGCAGTCAGTGTTTGTTTGGATACTCCCAAATGTTTGCTGTTTCTTTGCATCATAGATATCATTACAGGGTTATGTGTTCCCATAGTATATTCTCTATACATTTTTTATGGTAATTGATTTATAATCTAGTCACTCTTTATTTGTATAAAGATGTCTTTATTTCAGCCTCATTTTAAAAAAATAGTTTTGCTGGCAGTAAAATCCATCCAAGTTTCTTTGAGCACATTGGAAATATTTTTTTATCTTTTTAAATCACTCTAGCCCTAGTTGGTTTTTATTTATTTGTTATTATAATGTAACAGCCATTACCCATACATTTATTTCAATGTACATAAAACTTTTTTTTTGATTGAGAAAAGGTTAAGATTTGGTTGCATAATCTCTCTGACCTTGTTGGCTGTGTCTATAAATGGGAGTTATTAATATCTCTTTGATAGAGTTGTGAGAGTTAAATTAGGTGAGCTGTCATAGGTAAAGTGGGGAGCGTTGTTAGTTCCTCAACAAATTGTACTTACTATTTAATAGAGAACCTTGCATATTTCATTGTATTATTTCATAATGTCTCTGCAAGGGTGTGTTTATGTAAGGGTGCTCAATAAACACTCCGTGATTTAATATTCAAGGAATCTTGAATTAGTATAAAAATATAAGCAATTTCAACTCTGAAGTGGCTGGAACTTCCAAATGCACAGACACAGAGCAAGAGGACAGGCAAGAATGATCCATGGAATGCTCAGAGCACTGTAAAAAGTTGGCGTTTTTGAGTAAGGACATCTGTCAGCTATTGGCTAACCTTTGGCATGGAAAATTACCCAGGAGTCCTCTCAAAAACACGACATGAATGCATTAGGTTGTGTTACAAATAGTAGATAAAATAAACAAGCTGGTATTTTTCTGAGGCCTTTTTTTTGTGTTTTGCTAAATCACAACATGCCTTTATTATTTTTAAATTTAGCAAGTGTAACTCCTCTTGGCTTTGGAGGATAATGATGCAATGGTTGTGATTAATGTTACAATTATAGCTTAAATTTCTACAATTTCTTATCCCCTAAAGGTTGCTTGATATCGTCTACAGATATTCTGACTACCACATACTTCAAAGAACTCTAAGGTAGAATCCAGCTGCTAATAACTGAGTTTTAATAGGGGCCAGGAATTTAGGGTCAATATATAATTACCTATGGACTCCCAGCCCAGTGCTTAAGTTTCAGGAAGGATAAGTCTCTGTGCTTGTAAAACATAGAACATATTTATATGTTGGAAAGAGTCCATGGGAAAAATGCCATTCCAATCCTTCGATGGGGAATCGAAAACTTCGTAAAGAAAATGCTCTTTTCAAAGCTTTACATTACATTAGTGGCAAAGCTGGGAGGTGGAGCCTCAGTAATCCTGTTGTCTTCCTGTTTGGGGTTCTTGATTACGCTGGACTCCACGGAGAGCACCCCTCTCAACGACTCGTGCTTTTCAAAGATTGGTGCAAGGGATTAGAGAAGTCACTTATTCAGCTCACATTGACTGGTGCTTGCAATATTAATCAGAAAATATTCCCTTATTGGGGATCAGAGGTGAACTGAACACAGACCCTTCCCTGGAACATTGAAATAATAATCACTGAAATATGTAGAGTTGTTACTGTATGCTGAGCAGGATTCTAAGTGCTTTACACATACACATGCACATGCACAGGCGCGTGCGCGCACACACACACACAAATACACACATGTGTATATATCCATTTAATGTTTACAACTACCCTGAAAAGGTGATGCACATACTGAATACTCTGAGTACACAATTAATATTTTCAGACTTAAATAATGTTACACCATTTAGCATATACTTTTTATTTTTAGATAATTTCAGATTCATATGCACTTGTAAGAAATAATGAAGAGATTGCATTAACTATTCACATCGGCTCCCTCAATGATAGCATCTTGTAATACCACAACCAAGAAACTGACGTCGGTACAATCTACCTGTAGTGTTTAAATTTCCAAAGTTTTATATAAATTCCTTGTGTGCAAGCTTAGTTTCATGTAATTTTATCACGTACGCAGGCATGTGCATTCACCACCAAAGTCAAGACATGGCAATTCTCATCATCTTAAGTGTCTCTTATACTGTCCTATCATAAACACTTTTCCTCTCCTTCCCTCCAACATCATCTTTATCCCTGATCCCTGGGTATCAGTAACCAGGTCTTTATCTCTAATTTTGCCATTCACAAGTAGTAGATACATGTAATTACACAGTATATAGCCTTTCGGGATTAGTTTTTCTTTACTTTGAAATTCATCTAAGTTATTTCAGCAGTTATTTTTTAATTGCTGAGTAGTATTTCATGGTATGATGTACCACAGTTTGTTTAACCATTCTTCATGTAAGAACATCTGAATTGTTTTAGTTTTTGGCTCTTAAAAATAAAGCTGTTATGAATATTTGTGTACAGTTTTTCATATGAACAGAAGTTTTCATTCTTAGTGATAAACTAGAGGCCCGGTAGATGAAAATTCATGAACTGGAGTGAGGGTGGTCCCTCAGCCCAGCCTGCCCCCTCTCACAGTCTGGGAGCCCTCAGGGGTGGGAGGCGACCTGGCTATCAGGGGAAGGTGATGCCCCCATCACATCTCTGCTGCTGCCACTGCCAGCAGCGCAAGCCTTGGCCGGCCCTGGTTACCTGAGCCTCGGGCGGCCCTAGGCGGCTGGGCAACTGCCATCTGAGGCTTGCCTGCCCTCGGGAGTTGGTTGGGCAGCTGCCATTTAAGGCTTGCATGCACCTGGGGCCGGCTCTGGGTGGCTGGGGGGTGAGGGGACTGGGGGACTCTGGAGGTAGGCGCGTGGAGAGGCCGGACCTGCCTGGGGGTGGGGCAGAGGGGACTGGATGCTGCCATCTTGTGAGGGTGTGAAGGTCAATTAGCATATTCTACCTTTATTAGATAGGATGCCCAAAGATAAAATTGCTGGATCAAATGATAAGTGCATGTTTAGTTTAATAAGAAGCTGTCAGACTTTTCCAAAGTGGCTGTATGATTTTAGATTCTCACCAAAATGTAGGCGTGATCAGTTTCACCACATCCTCACCAACATTTGTTTTTTTTATTATTGTGCTTTGATAATCACAGAACATATCACAGAGATACAGAACAGTCAGGTAACTCCAAATATTCATTCAGTAAGTATTTTTTTGAGCCAAATACCTCTCTTTAGACTAAGATCCAGCAGCACATAAAACAAAAATCTCTGGCCTTATGGAACAGATATTCTAGTGAGGAAGATGGGCAACTTATATAAGAAAGGTCACTATTTAGTGAAACCATAATATTACATAGTGACCAACTCAAAGGACAATTATCATGTGGGTAAAGAGGAGTGGAATGTTTTTGGGTAGTGTTTAGAGTTTAGAAGGGGTTGGCTGTGAAGGTGATTTTTTAGTACAGAGCAGAGGAAGTGAGGGGACCAGCCTTCTGAGCATCTGAAGGAAGCACATTCCAGGTAGGGGGACAGCAAGTGCATAGCTCTAATGCTGGAGCTCACCTTGGTGAGCAGACTCTTGAGGAGCCTCTAGAGCAGTGGTTCTCAACCTGTGGGCCACGACCCTTTGGGGGTCGAACAACCCTTTCACAGGGGTCGCTTAAATACACCCTGCATATCAGATATTTACATTACGATTCATAACAGTAGCAAAATTACAGTTATGAAGTAGCAACGAAAATAATTTTATGGTTGGGGTCACCACAACATGAGGAACTGTATTAAAGTGTCACGGCATTAGGAAGGTTGAGAACCACTGCTCTAGAGGCTGAAGTGAGGTGATAGGGTGTGCACGGTGACATGGACAAATCACACAGTGCTGCGCAAGTTTGGGGAATGACTTCCGTTTTATTCTGAATGAGACTGAGAGCCACCGGTAGGTTTTGTGTTCAGAAATGACTTCATATGACTGTGCTTTTATATGATTATGGTACTGTCTTCAGCCAAGATTCTATAACTAAGAAGCAAAGAGTCTGGAAAACTTCAGGCTCTGCTAGAGAAGAGACAAGTAGCATTAATTTATAATACCACATGGCAGTGAAGAGTTTATGAATAAGCTGAAAGAAAGAGGAAGAAGGGAACATCTCTGCCTGCCCCTCAGCTTTCAGATGGAGACCAAAGCAGCCAGAGATCATCACAACTCCTCTCTCCTCCAGCCCTTGCCAGCCTCCCACTGCTCTCTGCCTCTCCTCTACTCTTCTGTCTTTCCTCCTGTCTTTTCTTTAAGAAAACAGGGTTACGGGCAATCTGTAAATCTGTGTCCTAAAGGAGCTTCTCTCTTGCTTTTCTTCTTCTTAGAACTCTCTTAAAATGATAACATCCATGGCCCTGGCCAGATGGCTCAGTTGGTTGGAGTGTCCTCCTATGCAACAAAAAGATTGTGGGTTTGATTTGGGGTCAGGGCACACACTTAGGAGGCAACTCAGTGTATGTCTTTCTCACATCAGTGTTTATCTCCCTCTCCCTCTCACAAATCAATAAACATATCCTTGCCTGAAGGTTATAAAAATGTTAATTGACTTCTCTGCCAACACTAGAAGTTCCAAGGACACCTCTTTAAAGATCAACTTTTCTCCATCAATTGTTTAATACAAAAACCCTTTTGCAACCTACTCAGAGACTACTGGATTGTGAAATGAATCAATTAATAATTCCCTGCCTCACCTACCTTTCTAGGGTATAGTGAACATCAGAGGAGATAGCATATGTGAAAATGCTACTAGACAATTACATTAAAAGTGATAATTTATAAGTATTTTAAAAATGATTTATTTTGCAACAATTTTAAACTTATAGAAAAGTTGCAAAAACAGTATAATCATTTACATGGCGTATTAGTTTACTTGGGATGCTGTAACAAAGGACCACAAACTGGGCAATTTAAACAACAGAAATGCGTTGGCTCACAGTTCTGGAGACTAAAATCAATTACGAAGTCTGAAATCATGGTATAAGCAAGATGGGTTGCTTCTGGGAGCTGTGAGGGTAAGATCGGCTCCAGGCCTCTCTCCTTAACTTGTAGATGGCAACCGTCTCATGTATCTTCACATTGTCTTCCTGCTCTATGTGTCTCTTTATCAACATTTCCTCTTCTTATGAGGACATCAGTCCTACTGGATTAACACACTGCTAACCTCGCTTAACTTGATTATTTCTGTAAAGACACTATCTCCAAATAAGGACACACTCTGAATTACTGGGGGTTAGGATTTCAGCATTTGAATGTGCAGGGCAGGGGGTGGGGCACAAAATTCAACCCACAGCACATGGATTCCCCACAATTACTCTCTGCTTTCTTCTCTCCTCTGTCTGCATTCATTGTCATTAGCTTTTTTCCTGAACCATCTGAGAGCAGCAGTAGATATGGTGTCACCATGACCCCTTAATTCTCCTGTGTATATTTCCTGCAGGCAAAGACACTCTTACATTACCATCAAGCAGTCCTCCAGATCATAATGTCAACCTTGACGCAGCACTACCATTCAATCTACATACCCCATGCCAATTTCACCAACTGTTCCAGCAGTGTCCTGTTTGCCCTTCTGGCTGAGAAGCCTGTTTAGGAATATGATGCTTTTAGCAGGTGGATCTCATCACTCTCCTTCACTCTGGAACAGTAGCTTGGCCTTTCTCTGTTCTTGACGTTCTTAACTGTTTTTAAGAGCCTAATTGTTTTGTTTTGTAGGACAACCTTCAACCAGAGTCTGGCTGATGTTTCCTTACGATCTGACTCAGACTATACCTTCTTGATAGGAACACCACAGAAATTACATTCTTTTCTAACTAGTGACTCACCTCAGGGGACATGATGCTGACTGATCCCACCACTGGTCATGTTCACCACGATCCCCTGGCCACAGTGCTAACTGCCAGATTCCCCACAATGAGGTCACTGTTTATCCATTGTAGCTGATGAGTATTTGGGGGGTAGCGATTCAGAGATTATGCTGATAGCTTGTTTTTTTTTCCCAGAACTCTCCCCCCTGCCTTGACATCCATTGATAAACTGCCTAAATCAGTGGTCGGCAAGCTCATTAGTTAACAGAGCCAAATATCAACAGTACAACGATTGAAATTTCTTTTGAGAACCAAATCTTTTAAACTTAAACTATATAGGTAGGTACATTGTTATTAACTTAATTAGGGTACTCCTAAGACTTAGGAAGAGCCACACTGAAGGGGCCAAAGAGCCACATGTGGCTCGCTAGCCGCAGTTTGCCGACCACAGGCCTAAATCAACTCCAACTATGCTTGCCAATTGGTGATTTTTCTCTCTCCATAATTTATTCTACATTTATTAGGTAGCATCTTACTATAAGGAAGAAATATCCCTTCACTCTGTTTATTTATGTCTGTCTGCTTTTTGGGGGGTTGTTAACAATATAGACTCATGATTGCTAATTAATTCAATGGATTGTTACACTACCTTACTACTATTTATTTTTATGCTTAAACGGTTCCATCTTTGGTGATTGGGAGCACCCTTACTCATCTTATATTTTGCTAAGAACTCATCATTCCTTTTAGTTGAGGACAATAGAAGCCAAGATCCTCTGGGGGTTCAGTGTGTTCATCTCTACTGCTCTGTCATTGCTGTAGGAACTCCCAGTGGACAGAGGTAGAAAATAATATACATTCATACACAAGAATACACACACACACACACACACACACACACACACACACACACACACAAGTGTATACCAGTATGTGATAATCCCTCTGGTGGTTTTTGAAAGTCCACAAATTTGCTGTCACTCTTCCTATCAATAGATAAATTTGGATATCCTTCCCTTGAATCTGGGTAAACTTGAGACTCGTATGTAATCAGATGAGTATGGCAGAAGTGGTGTTACATGATCTCTGAGGCCAGATTAGAAAAGGCACTGCTGCCTTGGTGAAGTTCCTCAATTGGTTAGAGCAGTGATCACCAACCTTTTGGACCTCATGGACCACCAGTGGTCCAGGGACTACCAGTTGGTGACACTGCTCCAAAGGTTTCCTTAAACCAGTGGTCGCCAACCTTTCAGACCTCGCAGACCAGTGGGTTAGATCATCATCCTGATGCACCAAGGCTGTGGGTTCAATCCCCGGTCAGGGCACATACAAGACATAATCGTGGAATCCATAAATAAGTGGAACAACAAATCCATCCTCTCCTCCTGTCCCCTCTCCTCATTAAAAAAAAAAAAAAGACTACAAAAGGCTTTGTAGGTTCACCAGCATACTTCCATAGGAGCCCAGGCTGGGGATTCTAGTTAATTTCAGGCCCTGTGATCAGGTTACCCCCAGTCATCAAGTCTCTCCAGCTGAGGCCTCAGACAGCATGAGGCAGGGTCTGTCTCTGCCTTCTTGTGCTTGCCTAGATCACTGACCCATGGGATATGCACACATAAAAAAGTGATGTTTTTAATGCAACTATATTTCCTGATGGCTTGTCATATAGTAATGAATAACTGGAACAACATCACATTCTAATACCTCAGGGTTCTTTCTAGATTTCTCCCTTCTTATATTTGTAAATTATTTGTCCAACATTGAGACAACTAACTCTCCTTATTCTCAAACTGTTCACTCATTTGCTCAGTCATTCAACTTATTTGTTTAAGGTAAGCAATCTCTCAACCACACTGGCTTTGTCTCTGTTCACCTCCTGTCCCCTTGGCCACTGAGCACATCACCACCTTCATGCTCTCCTTCTCCCCCGGCCCAAGGCACACACACATCAGTATCTCTGGGAAGCCAGATAGAATGATTTCATTGTGTCTCCATCCCCAGCCTCACTCTATGTCCTTAGCTGCAGGGCATGTGATACCTCTGTGAAGGAAAAGGAAGGAAAGAGAGATGGGAAGAAGGATGAGAAATTCTATTGTTATTTTTATTTTATTAGAGCCATAAGGCATCTCAAGGTCCAGATTTAGATAGCAGTTGGCAAATGAGAGCTATGTAGACTTTCGTGTAGTGTCCACTCGGATCCAGTGCATAAGGGACATTTCACTGTAAAGCCAATCACAGTGGGTTTCACTATACATTTCCCTAGCTGGGTCCTCAACCCTCTGACCTTAGCTCCTTGCTTATCCAAGGGTCTATTTTTTAAAATTTTACTGACATCCTGTCTCATTAGAGCTGCCTTTCATTATCTCGGGGGTTTTCAGTTTACGGGGCTGGTTTCAAACTGAAGGCAGAGGAGGCTGGTAAGGTGAACACAGCATGTTCTTCCTGGATGCCCTCCAGTCATACCTGGACGAGACTCTAGCAGGGACTGAGGATTGCACAACAGTGAGTGGGAGAGAGAGCCAGGGAATTCTTTTTATTACGCACAAAATGACCCTGTTTTTACAACCTTAAGAGCCACTCGTGTAATACATACGCACTTTGAAAAAGAGAGTGTTGTTTATCAAATGTGTAGTCTTTTTCTTCAGTATAACAGAACTAGATCCAAATCCTGGCTTGCATTTCCTATCTTGTAGTTTTAGCGGAATCATTTACTTCAATTAATCTCCGGTTCCTTTTTGACAAAATAAGGATAGTAACTCTTACCTTACAGATTTGGCACCTAGAAAATTACAGAAGTGTTCTTAGACTTTCTAGTGAGTTTCTTTACAAAGAAGAGATCTTCATTAAACCATCTTCAGAAAATCCTATGATTCCTGTAAGCTCTGAGTTTGTGTGGACTCTTAGTTGGTGTGCATGTGTGTTTCCCACTGGATGTTGCATCAAGAGATACAGGTTCTGTTCTTATATAATAAACAAATAAAACAAAGCAAGTTATCAGTGCTTGTCTTTGTTGGAGACCCTTTCCAGCAGAGGCCTTCAGCTTCCCACATTTATATTAAGACATTGGGCTGTATTAGCTTCCAAGTCTGAATTCCCGTTAGAAACATCTGGTGAAATTTTCAAAATCACAGATCCCCCTGGTGTCATCTAGACTTAATGAATCAAAATATGCAGAGTTGAGGCCTCCTTATGTTTTCCTTCTAAAGCTCTGATGTGATTTAGGATGTAGCCAGCACAGCTAACCCCCACCAGATGATCCAGAGAATGATCTTGGGGAGACAACATGACATGGTAACTAAGGGCTCTGAGTCTGGGGACTGACAGACACAGGTTCAAATATCAGTCCCTATACATCCATAGCCTAGGTCAGTGGTTGGCAAACCACGGCTCGCGAGCCCCAGTTTGCCAACCACTGGCCTAGGTGATCGTGGGAAAGCCATTCAAACATCTTCAAATCTTATCTGTAAAACAGAGACAATACTATGATGCATGTGTAACCTCTGGGTTCGCTGAGAGTCCACACACCTGCACACTTGAAATGGATCAAATTGCTTCAGACTTCCAAACTGACCTGTAGAGGTCCAAGTCCTGCCCAAGGTTGATAGGAATCCCTAGAAGATACTTCATTTCTCTTGGGATCGCTGTTCCACCTACTACCTGCTCCCCTTGCTGCATTGACTTAGGCACCATGTTATCCTTTAGTTTACAAAGCAATAACAATGAAATCACGTACCCCAGCATGTGTAAGTTTGGGGACCTTTACTGGAGCATTTTGGGGGCTTCCCTGGAAGGCTGTGCAGAGACCTCTGTCATCATGAGGCTTCCTATTTCTCTGTCTCTTTTCTTTCTCCTCCCATTCTTCCTCTCCATCTTCCAAAGTCCTGGGCACCCAAAAAGCAGGGCATTGCCACTTTTCTCAGGTTTTAATACCAAACATACATATCCAGAGCCATCCAAGTTTTCAAAAGAACAAAGCTCCTTGTATCTGACAGCTTCATCCTCCGTTGAGCATAGTTGTGGTTCAGTGGTATCAAGCAGACAGTCTTGGTTTGCAGTCTGCCTTTGTTTTGTTCTTGTTCCACATGCAAAGCTCTTAGAGCTCTGGCAGCTGTGGCTTTCTGGTCACATGTGACACAGCTACGCACATGCAGCCCAGCCACAGCCTCCTTCTGGAGATTCACCCCCTCCACATTCCCTCCACACCTGCACAGGCAACTCACAGTCCTTATGGAGAACCAGCTGGTACAACCACTTTCCTCAAATTCAATTTAGTAGGTAGATACAAGCATAACCAGAGAATGGTCTCTGAGTAGTAGGGATTCGAAAGTCAAATCTGATTCTAAAACAACAGTGAGCCTGGCCAGTGTGGCTCAGCGATTGACAGTTGACGTATTAACCCAGAGGTCATGCTTTGATTCTCGGTCAGGGCATATGACTGGGTTGTGGGCTGGATCCCAGTGGGGGTATGCAGGAGGCAGCTGATCAGTGATCCTCTCATCATTGATGTTTCTCTCTCCACCTCTCCCAAATCAATAAAAATATATTTAAAAAATTAAAACAACGATTGCTAACACTGAGTGCCAACTCTTTTATTCTTGCAAGCTTCTCCATGTGTTTCTCCCCCTC
>NW_006297145.1:1037335-1053460 GCF_000327345.1 Myotis davidii | reverse complement strand
CATCATGAAAAATCAGTAAAGAACAGACTCACATTTTATGTTCTTGGAATTATACTATTTCAGAAGGAAGCAGATCAATAAGCCTGTACAAGGTTTGGCTATAATCTATACACTTTTTAGTAGGCTAAACCACAGGTTAATCACTAGCCAAATATATATAATCAATGGGAACTGTAGTTATATCACTCATTTGATTACTATTTATGTAGTTCCCACAATGTACCAGGCAGTGGGTATTGAGGAAGGGGTAAGATCCAAGGTCCCAAGCTGGATGAAGCTGCCAGACAAGCAGGGAAGGTAGCAGATAACACATGAAGCGCTATGTCAGTCACTGGTGAATGAAACAGAAAGGAAGAAAAACAGGCTTGGCCCTTAACGTGTTAAGGAAGTATGTGTAGGCACTGTCCAATTAGGAAGAATAGAGCACTCATGTTTAGGTCTCTGTGAATGTCAGTTTCTTAGTGGTTTTATCAGAAAACTCCAGGATGAGAGTCATGGGCTTCCCCAAGCCAGAGTCTATAGTGGTAGTATACACATCAGTGAAATGCGGAATCCAACCCCTCTTCTCCCACCATGTGGTTTCCACAGTCTTGTGTCTGACAGTGGTACCTTTTGTTCAAACCCAGCAGACACTGATTTACCCGTGAAGACTTACCAGAGACTGCTGTCATATAGACACCTGACAATTTACTGTTTTATTTACTTACTAGAGTCCCAGTGCATGAAATTCGTGCACTGGTAGGGTCTCTAGCGGCTGCAGGCTGCCGGTCACCAGGCCCGGCTAGTCCTGCGCCCTGGTTGAGCTCCAGGATGAACTCCCAGTGGATGGGACAGTTTGCATACTACACTTTTATTATATAGGATTTATTTATTCATTCATTCATTCATTTATTTATTTATTTTTAAACCAAGGAAAAGAAGCTTATTAGAGAATGCAGCCAACAATTTCTAGACACTTAGGGAAATCCATTTTCCTGTGTTCAAAAATGTCAACATTTAGCACAGATGTGGTTTTCTGTTTTCAAGTTTTTCTTTTAATATTTTTTCTTTAATACACTGTTATATGTTAAAATACCTTCTTTGGTATTTAATGTATATAAGATAATATATGTGACCTTTATGTATGCTATGAAGCATTATAATAATACCAACACTTTTGAACTCAGCACCCAGTTCAAGACAAGAACATCACCCTTGATTCACATCTACCTGTATGCTCCCATTGCATCCCACTGTTTCATTGTTTATATGAAAATATTTTAAAAATTCAAATAATATCATAATACTTTTAACAAAACAACAGCATTACTATGATTCTTCTCATCACTAGTCTTACTTGCCTGAGGCTCAGGATTTCAACATTTTCAAATATTTCTTTGAGTATTTGCTTCCATTTTTCTAAAATTATGTGCTCTGTAGTTTTAGAGTTCATAGACTCTAAACTATGTGTGAGGTAGATTTGCCTGCCCTCCTACACTGTGCACCGTGGTCCATTGCATGTGCCAAAACATATGCACACATGTTCTTTCTCTTAACTTTTCAAGATAGTTCTATCATATTTATAATTAAATAAATGTTTAATGTTTACAGTATAAGACTGTCAGTATTTTCAGAGCTGAGCATGAAATAGAGCATAATTCTTTCCTTTCTTTGTATAAATTTTCTTCTCTTTGGGTTTAAAATTGCCTTAATAATCCATTTGTTCAGCGACTATATTAAGCCTCCAAATATCCACCAGAACAGTATAACTTACTTTGTTTAAAAACAAAACAAAGAATCTGTCTATCATGTAACTATTTATTACCTGTGTATCTACCATCTATCATCTATAGGTGTGTGTGTCTGTCTGTGTGTGTGTGTGTGTACATATATATATATAATTTTTCCCCCTTACAGATTTCTTTCCTGGGACCCACTATCATGGGCTCCATCTCAACTATTTGCTAACTGCTCTCCAGATGTTTCAAACAGCTGTTACCATGGGCCTTCCCTTCATCATCATTCTGGGGACTCCTTTTGTTTTCCCTTAAGTATGAAAGCTACTATTTTCTGAATCCCAGCCTTTTCTTGTTTATATTTTGGTTCCATCTTTTATTGGGACACATGAGCTTCCTGTGTAAATTTAATTTTTGAGTATTTGCATATATCCACCAGTCTTTATTTTACTTTTACATTTGAATAGACAGTAGATGTTAAAAATTCTTTATAATGGTTCTGACCAGTGTGGCCCAATGGGTTGAGCATTGTCCCATGAGCCAAAAGGTTGTGGGTTCAATTCCCAGTCAGGGCACATTCCCAGGTTGAGGGCTCAATCCCAGAGTGGGGAATGCTGGAGGCAGCCAATTAATGATTCTCTTTCATCACTGATGTTTCTGTCTCTCTCCCTCTTTCTTCCTCTCTGAAATATATATAAATTTAAAAAGAATAAAATTCTGGTGCCAGGCAGGGGATTTGATGGTGGTTGATAATTGGATAGATAATCCCTCTTATGGATCTAATAGTGACCCCATTGTTCACTGGGATCCTTAAAAGTTATTACCTTCTGTTTATTCCTCTGGGCCATTCAGCCAGTCAGGATCCCCAGGTAGGATATCACACCCTTCCATCTCTAGTTTTAATTTTAGTTGACTAAAGCGATATGGAAGGTATTGTCATCATCCAGAATATTCACTTAATTTCCTCATCTTCAAAGTGGCATCTTACCTCTACTCTCTGCTTTACTGGACTTCCCACTTTAAAGCATCCCTTATTCTACATCTCCACATAACAAAATTCTTGCCTCCTGCTAGGGGCATGAAGGAACAGTTGCTTGGCTGCACAGGGTGCAGAAGAGCATCTGGGTGTCTAACTCCTTGCATAGGTTCTTCACCATTCTGGGCTTTGCACCCTATACTATCCTTCCAAGCTACCTACTATCTCCAGTTTTTGAGCTTCACCAGGATTCTGGGTTGCAGATCAGTTTGATTTTTATTATGATCTCTTTTGAAAAGCACTTGGGCTTCAGGATTTTCTGGTCTGTTAGCTCATTTACTACTTACTCATCTGCTTTCTACCTTCCTAATATTTGTTAGTGCCACTTTTCCAGGTGATCTTTCATCTGGTTGTCTTCATTCTCATGCATTTATACATTTTAATGACAGTATTATCATTTTCATGGTGATTCAGGAGAAAACATAAAAAACCACATATGCTAGATTAGCATTTTAACTGAAATTCTTCTGTAGTATATTCACATAATATGAATTTTTAGAATGCAAAGTATATGAATACAGGTTATTTGATGATTATGACAGTAGACTAAGAAAATATAAATGTAGTATCTCCAGAATTGTAATATGCACTAGAATTCTTAGAATCCATTTCTTTGCTGTTATTTCTTATGGGAACTATTCTGTACAGGCATTTTAGGTTTTATGAACTTTTTCAAAAACATAACTTAAGCACATTGAAGAAGGAATACATGGTTTTACAAAAATGTTTGTGAATGTTATACTAGTGGAAGTTCAAGGACATATGAGAACACATGGAGAGGAGACCTTGGGAGCTGTAGAGGGGAGGCTTTCCTAAGGAAATGACTTTTAATTTAGACATGGAGGACAAGTAAGAACTGGTCAGGATAACTGTGTTGAGTGTGTGTGTATGCATGTACTTATGTGTGTGCACATGTATACATGCATGTATGTTTCCTGGAGTTTAGTGATGAGATGATTGGGGAACAAAGATGCTTCAGCCAAAGGCCAGTATATTTTGAATAACTTTGAAATGTTAAGTATAGATGGAAAGCAGAAAACACTGAAGGCTCTAGACTGAAAAGATCAGATTTTAATTTTAGAAGTACATCTCTAGCTCTAGAATATAGCATAGGCTGTATACGGGCAAAAGTAAAGGTTTGAAGTTCAGATAGAAGGCTGCTATTGATACCCAAACAGGAAAAGATTGTGCTTAAGTTGTGTTGGAGAGAAACTGATGGATTTAGGGGTGTTAGTTATGTGAGTCAAAGCACTTGTTGACAGATTAGAGATAAAAGTTGAGGATTACTATTCATTCATTGATTGATTCATTCTTTTGGCTTAGAAGACTGAGTGAAATTTGTTTCAAAAGGGGACATATGAGGTGAAGCATATTGAGATAGATTATAACTAATTTTGAGATACCTACAGGTCATTCAAGTTGAAATTTTATGTAAGAAACTGGATGAAGCCATGGGTTCTTGGAGACTATATGTATATCTGGAATTATCAGCAGTAATTGAATCCACAAGAGTAGATGAGATCACTCAAGAAGAGCATGACTATTGAGAAGAATAGTCATGGATTCATCTCTGATAGGACAGCATAGAGGAAGGGAAACCTCTCTGGGAGTTTGAGACAATGTTGCTAGAGAAGTGGAAGGAAAACAAGTCCAGTTCTTGTCATTAAAGGAAAGGGAATAGAGTGTTTTAAGAAGAAAGGACTGGTTGATTAAGTAAATAATTGAAAGATGCCCAAAGATTCAGCAACCAAGAGGTCACTGATAATCTTAATCTTGTTGAAAGAGTTCCAGTGAAGTGTTGGGAGAAACCTAACTGGAGAGGTTTGACAAGGGACTGAGAAGTGAAGATATGTAGAAAGCCAGTGTAGATATGATTTTCAAGAAGCTTGACTATGGAGTGGGAAGAGAGAATGGGAGGAGAAAAGGGGAGGAAAGAGGGAGGAGAAAGAATTGATCTTCATTGTTTGTAGGGAGAGAATTGAATATAATAAAAATGGTTGGAAAAATCCCAGGGGGAGAAATAGACAGAAAATGAGATAGGGATGTGGATAAAGGGAGGAATTTGAGAAGTCAAGAAAGGATTAGGGTATGTAGCACAAATGTGGAGACTTTATTTTATTCTTTCTTTCAGTTTTTCTTTTGAGAGAAACAGAGGGAAGGAGGGAGGAGGGGTACACATAATGGTAAATTTACAGGTTAGGGGCAGTTGAAGAGTTGAAGACACTTATCTAATGTTTTCATATACTTGGTTAAAAGAAAATGAAGTAAGCTTCTGCAAGTAGGATGGCAGAGAAAATGTAGACATTTTGAAGTAGTTATTGTGGAGAAAAGAAAAAGCAAATTAAGAAAACAGTTGAACTAGCTTTGAAGAGTGAAGGGCTAAGCTGAAACTGATGATCATAATTTTATGACAAAACATGCCTGATGAACAAGAGTGTTGGCTCTAGAGACACAAAGATATGAATTTGAATTCTGTTCAACAGTGTGATAGCAGGTAAATTAAATAAATTTCTTAAATCTCCATTTCATCATCTGTACAGTGGGGTAATTTTATCTACTTTGCAGAATCGGGCATTGGCATCCCTGGGCACTCGGTAGCTATTATTTTTATTAATACATTTTTTGATGAAGATCCAAGATTTATTTTGTTCCAAGTTTTAAGAAAACATATTCTTGAGAAATCACTGAGGACATTTACTATATTTCATATAATTTTTAAAAAGCTGTTCTGTCAGTGTCTTCCAAAGTGTGGAGATACTAATTTCTTAGTATGCTACTTAGTAGCCCAGCCAAAGCAGTGTTGGTGGTTAAATGTGTCTGAGAAACGTTTTTTACATTTACATTATAGTGAAGAAATGGGTATTTTTCCCATAGATTTAATGTCTTTGATATAATCATATGCATTATGACTTTTCACAGGAGATAAATAATATATGATAATACCGAAGGTTTTTGTATCAAGATTCGCTTTTTTCTTGGAATAACACAAGGGACCAGTGGTCTGTAGATATTGTCAGTAAATATTCCTACTAGTCAAAGACCTCTTTTAAGAGGATTGACAAGACTATTGCAAAATCCAATAAATGGTAGTGAAGAGATATCTGCACACCTGTCATTGCAGCATTATTCATAGTAGCCAAAATATGGAAACAGCTGAAGTGTCCACTGTTTCATGAATGGGTAAAGTAAATGAGATATACATACATACATACACACACACACACACACACACACTCATCCAAAAAGGAGGAAATTCTAATATTTGTAATAAGGATATTATGCTAAGTTAAATAAGCCAGAGACAGAAAGACATATACTGTATGATCTCAGTATATATGGAATCTAAAAAAGATGAACTCACATAAATGGAGAGTAGAATGGTGATTGCCAGGGCATGTGGGGATGGGGGAAATGGGAGATCTTAGGCAAAAAGTACCAACTTCCACTTGTGAAGTGAATAATTTCTAGGGACCTCATGTACAGCATGGTAACTAGAGTTAGTAATACTGTATTGCATATTTTAAATTTGCTAAGAAGATAGATCTTAAGTGTTCTTACCATACTATAAAAAATAGTAACTATGTGAAGTAATGGATATTTTAATTACCTTGATTGTGGTAATTATTTCATAATGTATAGGTATATCAAAACATCATGTTGTATACCTTAAATGATATAATTTTTATTTGTAAATTATATCATAATAAAGCTGGGGAACAAACTCCAGCATGCTATGGCTCTATCACCACTGAGAGAGAATCCCTGATGTGAGTCATTAATTTCCTCATTACATGTTTATTTTTTCACACCATCCTTTTTGTACCAGCATTCAGTGGTACACTGAAGCTGGCTTGTATTGCTTCACAAGAGACCATTTTAAATTTTCAGGAATTCTGTGAATCCGTTGATGTCATGTTGATAGCTTGATAACCACCATGGTCAAGAGTATTTACACCACAGAAATTGGCAAACACTGCAAGTCTGAGCTTTTTGAAGAGCTAGTTGAACATATACCAGCACACCACTGAAACTGAGTTGAGTCAGTATGAAATTAGGGTGAATTTGACATTTTTTCTTCACTTTAAGGGCTTGCATTCTGGTGAGGAAAATGAGAAACAGATCCAAATCAATATAAAACATGATGGAAAGCGATTCCTAATACTTACAACAAATAACATTTATCAAGCATTTGCTATGTGTGTGTGTATTCTTCTCCGTTCTCCTTAGGTAATAGCTATCAAACTCTCAAAACTAAGTGGATGATATTATTATCCTTGTGTATATAACAAAAAGGGAGGCACAGAGAGCATAAATAGTTTTTTAGAAGTTATGTAACGAGTAGGTAGCAGAAACAGAATTCTAACTCAAGGTGTCAGACTCTGGGACCCCAGCCACAAGCATCTTTATCACGTCTTTCATGCATGAGGGGGTGGTCAGCTAAAGCAGTGGGGTTGTTCCGATGTGGGGTAAAGAGGGGACATAGAGCTGATGAAAATGGCGGCCTTTTGCAAAGATTCATTTGTGATTCCACTGAGCAGACAAAACCTCCTTCCCCACCTGCACTTCCTACACAAGCACAGAGGGGTGAGCTGAGGTGAACCATGTCATTAGCAGCCTCAACTTCAATTGTCCTTCTCTTTGGCCCAGAGCCAGGCCCCCTGCTTTAGTCCGTGTCGTTTTTCTCTGAGGTATGCACAAAGTAGAGGTTACTGGTGTCACATCTGTTCCTGCTTTGTGGGGCCATTGGAAAAAAAAATCACTGATTTTATTTTCCAAGAGAGACCCTTTAAGAAATGCCGGATGCAGGGTGGCCAGGAGGGAAACCTCTGTAAGTCCTTAAAAGTGATGCTTTCAGCTTCAGCATTCACAAAGCATACCTTGGCCTATGTGTTCAGGCTCTAATGATCCTGCCCGACCCTGTTCAGGTTTAGAATTTCAGAAACGTCAAATGGCAACCTTCCTCCTCTGCAGAGGACATCGGGCCTCTGTGTCTGTGTTAGACACCTCTATGCAGAACCTTCACAAGGAGGATTGGCTTTTCTGTGGTTTTCTACCAGAGCAGCTTCTAGCTCTAAAGCAGCCTTTCATTCGTAAGTCCTGGTTTTCTAACTAAAAAATGGCTTTTTCTGCTAAGAGCCTGTGTTTGAAACGAATAGTGTTTTTTAGGGAACCTTATTTCTATGATTCTATAAATATGTAATCTTACTTGCTGTCTCTTTTCAAACACTCGTGATACACAGCTGGGTATGGTTATAGGTAAATTCTGTGTCTACCTGGCAATTCACATTTGAAAGTAAACTGAATAAAACCTGGACAATTTTCAGGGCAATGTATACCCAACTCATTGACATGGGGCATCCTGTCTGGCTGAGGGTTGATTTCAGGAAACCTGGATATTCTTGACCTCTTCTCTTATGGTGGCTTAGTAGTAATTTGATTAGTAATTACATGTGTAAAAACCTTCTGGAGGTGGAGAGCAAGGCCCCTTATCCTCAGGGGACTGAGAAAATACTCAGCTTTGATGTGTCATAGTGTGATCTGTGTTTTCAGCAGACCCTCTGATGACTCTGTTAGATGGGAAGAGCCTGAAAGTAAAGATCAGAGAAAGGGTGAGGAAGCAGGACATAATTCACATTCATCACCAAATTAATTAGAAATGAGGGCATGTCTTCCTTCCAGTCAGTCTTATCTGCTCTACATAAAACAGGCTCTGGACTCTGAACTCCCTGTGGCATAGATGTAGTGTTCCTGCCTCATTGCCCAGAGTAGCTAATTTTTTAATGCAATTATGTCTTGTCTCCCCAGCATTATCCTGGAAATTCTTTATAAATGCTTTGCAATTATACATATCCTCCTGTTTAGGCCAATGCTTTTTATTCAGTATGTATATTAACAATGTGTATTTAGTTGCTTTCACATATAAAAAATTTGTATATTTAAGGTATATAACATGATGTTTTGATATATGTATACATTGGGAAATGATTACCACAATCAAGCTAATTAACATGTCTATCACCATCTATAGTTATCATGTTGTTGATTTTGTGGAGAACATTTGAGATTTACTCTTAGCAAATTTCAAGTATTCATTATTAACTATTAGAGGCCCAGTGCATGAAATTCATGCACTGGTGGCAGGGGTGTGGGGAGTGTTGTCCTTCAGCCCAGCCTGCACCCTCTCCAATCTGGGACCCTTCAGGGGATGTCCGACTGCCGGTTTAGGGATCGGCCTAAACCAGCAGTCAGACATTCCTCTCAAAATCGGGGACTGCTGGCTCCCAACCGCTCGCCTGCCTGCCTGTCTGATTGCCCCTAACCACTTCTGCCTGCCAGACCGATCACCCCCTAACCACTCCTGTGCTGGCCCAATTGCCCCTAACTGCTCTCCCCTGCAGGCCTGGTCCCCCCCAATTGCCCTCCCCTGCAGGCCTGGTCGCCAAAACTGCCCTTCCCTTCTGGCCTGATTGCCCACAAATTCCCTCCCCTACCGGCCATCTTGTGGCTGTGGGTGCTGCCATCTTTGAGACTGTGTGAGGTTCAATTAGCATATTCCCTCTTTATTAGATAGGACTAGAAGCCCAGTGCATGAAATTCATGCACGAGGGGGGGGGTGTCCCTCAGCCAAGCCTGCACCCTCTTCAATCGGGGAGCCCTTGGGGGATGACCAACTGCCGGTTTAGGCCCAATCCCACAGGAATTGGGCCTAACCCGGCAGTCGAACATCCCTCTCCCAATCTGGGACTGCTGGCTTCTAACCACTCACCTGCCTGCCTGATGGCCCCTAAATGCCCTCCACTGCCAGCCTGATCTTGCCCACAGCTGCCCTCCTCTGCCGGCCTGATCACCCCTAATTGCCTCTGCCTTGGCCCCCACCACCATGGCTTTGTCCAGAAGGAAGTTGCACGTCCAGAAGATGGCCGGTCAACCTGGTCTAATTAGCATGTTACCCTTTTATTAGTATAGATAAATTATATAGGAAAGGATTGCTTAAATGGAGTGGGGGGAGGGAAGGATTGCTTAAATGGGGGGGCGGGGGGACTTTTCCAGCAAGAGGAGATGCTCTTGGCAGACAAAAATGCATAATCACTATATCTGGACTGATAGCCAGCCATATGCTCTATACTACCAAAGCGATCATGAAAAAATTGAACCACTTTCTTACACCTTACACCAAACAGCTGTTGCCCTTAAAAACCCTCCTTAGCCCCCATATTAGGTTTTGCCTTCCCAGTTCACCCTGATTAGGTTCTGATGGGTCGATTTCTATGCCAGTCAGTGTCAAAAGCTCTGCGTCCTAGGCAGCCATTGGCTCCTGGCACTTCACCCAGATTTGGTTCTGATTGGTCTCTTTCTATGCCAGTCGGCATCTCCGGGCCTGATCAAAGAGGTGGGGCTGATCAGCAGCCCCTGAGGAGGCCAGGAGAGAAACATAGGCGTGGCTGCTGGCAAATCCGGGAGAGAAAGAGAGAGGGTGATCAACAGCTGTCTGGACTGATAGCCAGCCATATGCTCTATACTACCAAAGCGATCATGAAAAAATTGAACCACTTTCTTACACCTTACACCAAACAGCTGTTGCCCTTAAAAACCCTCCTTAGCCCCCATATTAGGTTTTGCCTTCCCAGTTCACCCTGATTAGGTTCTGATGGGTCGATTTCTATGCCAGTCAGTGTCAAAAGCTCTGCGTCCTAGGCAGCCATTGGCTCCTGGCACTTCACCCAGATTTGGTTCTGACTGGTCTCTTTCTATGCCAGTCGGCATCTCCGGGCCTGATCAAAGAGGTGGGGCTGATCAGCAGCCCCTGAGGAGGCCAGGAGAGAAACATAGGCGTGGCTGCTGGCAAATCCGGGAGAGAAAGAGAGAGGGTGATCAACAGCTGCCACGGAGGCTGGGGATCAGACCCTGCCTCTCTCTCTGCAGGTCTCTCTCCCTGCAGGCCCCCCTCCGGGTCTGATCCACAGCTCCCTTAGCAGTCAGTGCTGGTTTGCTGCTTTGGCACCTGCTGCAGTCAGTGCTGGATCGCCACGGCAACCCAGCACTGACTTTCGGTCTTTGGTTGAGCCTTGGTCATTGTGGATGTTGCAGACCCTGGCTCTTTATATATATAGATAGTCACCATGTTGTCCATTAGACCTCCAGAATTTATTCATCTTATAATTGAAAGTTTATACCCTTTGATCACTATCTCCCCATGCTCCAGGTTATCATTCTACTTTCTATTATAGGAACTCTACTTTTTTTAAAAAAGATTCTACATGTGAGTGAGACCCAGATTATGTGATCACACTATTACTGCTAATTCTCTCTCTCTTCATTTATTTGTTGAGACAAATCCTCACATTGAAGACCAAATGCCTGAGCTTTTACATCCATCTTTGCGACCAGTCTTGTAGGACTCATGACAAATCGTTAGCCAATATGTACTAGCTTTCTTTTTTTAAAATATATTTTTATTGATTTTTTTACAGTGAGGAGGGAGAGGGATAAAGAGTTAGAAACATCAGTGAGAGAAAAACATCGGTCAGCTGCCTCCTGCACACCCCCTTCTGGGGATGTGCCCACAACTAAGGTACATGCCCTTGACTGAAATTCAACCTGGGACCCTGCAGTATGCAGGCCAACGCTCTATCCACTGAGCCAAACCAGTTAGGGCTGTACTAGCTTTCTTGTCTGTTAAATATAACTACTAAATTAAATACGTATGTTCTAAGGGCTTTAAACAGTGCCTGGTATGTATTAGGCACTTAATACATATAATTTTCTTTCCCTTCCAAAATTTTCCTACCACCCTTTGGTCTGTCTTTAGCACCTATATCATCATCCTTTGTATTTTGGCAGCTCTCATCTTTGCTTTCTTACAAGGAAACAAAATCTATATAAATAAAAATGTAAATGTTCATTTGTTCAAAATCTTAAATCTCCAAAAGTTCTTCACCAATTGCTTTGAAATTTTGACACAACGTTGCATTTGGATACGCGCATGTTTTTATATACCTATATACCTACTATTATATAGATGTCACACCTGTGACAGGTAAAAACATGCTTTTTTGGAAAAACAGCGCCATCTGTTGGACGTAAAAGCAACACACTATACTAAATATTTTACGATTCCATTTCAATGTTTGTTTACAATTGTAAATTGTAGATAAAATTAACTACAAATATGTGTGTCCAGCTGCAAAACGATTGATCAGCTGAGATATTCTCACATCAATTGCTGGAAATTGGGAATGGAAAGGTGCCGGTTGATCTGACCTTAGGATGAATTTCATCACGATTGGCTGAGTGAACGAGCTATTCTTGTGGCCAAGAACAAAGATGTCTATGAACTTAACAATATTATTCAGTCTAACATTCAAAGCGTGGCAGTCACGTACAAGTCCGTCGACACTGTTGTGGAAGCAGATGAAGCAGTTAATTATCCAACAGAATTTTTGAATTCACTCGATCTGCCAGGGATGCCACCGCATGTACTGCAATTGAAAATCGGCATGACAATTATAGCTCAGGGCCAATCTTTAGAATTGTGCGGTTTATGTCTAGACACGGATTGCTTCTCACATGGACAATTATATGTTGCGTGTTCTAGAGTCGGCAAACCAGATAACCTCTATCTGCACAATGGAACAACAAAAAATATTGTATACCCACAAGCATTGTGAAATTAAACATATTAGAAGTGTGCGCTTTCTCTTTTCTTTCTTTTCCATTTAACCAGACTGAGCCACAGCAATGCGTGGCCAAGTACAGCTAGTACATTAATACAAAGCAATTGTAGTTTCATTTAAAAAACAACAAAACATGCTCATTCTTATAAACCAGAGGCACTTCATAATGTACGCGTCATGACCTTTTTGGAAAATTGCATGAATTATCTTCCTGGAGGGAGGGGGACTTTGAACACACACACACACACACACACACACACTTTTTGTTTGTTTTCAGGAGGTATATACACCATAAAATGAGAACTCTTCACTTAAAAGACACTATGGTTAATAGTCTCCATAATTCAGAAAATCGAGCTGAGCGGGAATAATTTTTTGTGATTTGGCTCCTGGGTAGAGAATAGAATTGGCAGAGACCAGAGCAAATGAGTTGGGGAGCCATTGTAAGAGTCAGGGAAACTTGTATGAAAATTTCACATCTCTTCTATATTAGGAGAGGCTAATGTTTCTGGAATAATGAAATCATGGGCACTCAGAACAGAGCTCCTAATTTTAAAGCTAATCCATGTTCTGTTAGCTGCATATGTCAGAATGCTCTGATTCATAACTCTATGGGGCCCAGAGTTGTCTGTCCCAGGGGACAGCAGAACTAGAGTAGAAAAAAGGATGTTTTCTTATGACTTTGGCAAGGCCTAGCCCTAGACACATGGTAATATTTGTTACTTTTATATAACTCGCTGTTATTTTAGCTATCTTATTCTCTACATATAAATCTGCTATTATCACCTAAATATAACATATCTTTCTGTCCTTTCTTAAACTATTATGAGAACTTCTCCATTCTGACTGTCTATCTCCCTGCCTCCAAGCCTCACACTTTCTCATATATCCTCCATATAAATCTTTTCCAACTTAGGATCTTCGACACAGAGAACTGTTTATAGATTCCTTGGCCACAACACACACACACACACACACACACACACACACACACACACACACACACCAATTTAACATAAGGTTTGACCTCAAGCCTAGGCATCCGCATTTACAGTGAGTTGCCTAATTGATTCTGGGGCTCAGTCATCTGAGTGAACATTCTCAAACATGACTACCACAGCCAGCATTTTTCACTTCTCAGATATTTCACTGAAGACTTATGAAAGGAAGGGAGTGATAGAGTATAGTTAACAGACTTTCACTTGAAATAAAGTCATTCTATATATTTCCTTTCCCCAGAATTTTCTCCTCACTTCAGTCCCATCTAAGTCACTCCCATCTCTTCCTCTAGTCTTTGCTCTGGTCTTCCTCTCACCTCACTTATGCAGAGCAGACTCTTCCTCATGCACCTGGCCAGGAACCAAGGCTGACTTCCACTATAAAGGAGATCCTTTAAATAGAAGGGTCTCTCCAAACTAGTTCATATATCAATTGTCAAGGAGCACATATCTCTCCAACTCATTACAAGACTATTACAGTTATGTCCTTCACCAGCCCCGCACCTTAACCAAAGGATTAAGGATTATGGCCCTACCATAACCCAAGATTGATTCACACTGTGGCTACATGTTACAATTATCTGGAGAGTTCTAAAAAACACTCCACTCATGCCACATCCCCAGGGATGGGAGTCATATTTAGGACAAGCGCTGGTGTGCTTGAGTTTTAGCTGCACTTTTTCCTTAGTATATTGGATGCCTGGGCCCTAATATAGACCATTAAATAAATGTCTGAGAATGGCTCCCAGCATAGATATTTTTTAAGTGTTCCCCATGTGATGCTGATGTACAGACAAGGTAATACCTACCAATTTAAGAACATACCTATACCCGGTCCTGGGTGCCTTTCATGATCCAGCCTCTACTTTCATGCCCAGTGTTATGCCCTATTTGTTTTCATCACACTATGTATTAGTCATAACTCTAGGCAATCTCCTTTTTAGAAACAAACCAAAAAGGAAAAACACGGATTCTTCAGGTAGTAATGAAAATGCTGCCACTTCCATCAAGTTGTGCCTGATTCCCACCATGGGAAAGCAGTCTCCTCTTCTGAACCCTCCAGCCTGTTTATTTGACCTGGGCCACGCTCATCCCAACGAGCCTATTCTATCTCATGTGCAAGTTCATCTTCATGTGCCTTCCTCTCCATTAGCCCATTGCCAGTCCCTCTTATGAAGCATTAAAAGTAGCGTTTGTTCTATTTTAGTTGCTATATTAATACAGCTTGTATTTGATGAATAGTCTTACTAATGGAAAATTTAAACATCCGTCACACTACATTTATAACACTTAGCTTCCTATGCCTTACAGGAGACAGCAAAATTAAGTGTAAAAATGGTAAAACCCAAAATGGGTGATTTTGCAATTGATGGACATCTTTATATTTTTAATTTTTTTTAAAAAAATACCTTTATTGTTGAACATATTATAAATGTCCCCTTTGGTTTTTTTCCCATTGACCCCCTCCTTTCCACACCTGCCCCTCCCAAGTCTTCATCACACTATTGTCTGCGTCCATGGGCTATGCATATAAGTTCCCCTGTTACTATCTTTAAATTTTAGAGCTGAAATGACCTTAGAAATCACTTATTTCTATCACCTTACTATACAAAACAATAGAGCAAAAACCAATGAGGGAAAGAAATGTACTAAGCTCAGACAGGCAGTTACTAGATATCTGGGATGAACATGACAAGCTCTCTGGTCCTCTCTCTATAAGGTCAAATGATTCCCATTAAAAATACCCATCAATACAAAGTGTGGAATGCAAACATCTGAAAGGGAGCAGGGTGGTCCCTGAGATACTTTCAGGGGACTGTGAAGTCCAAACTGTTTTCTTAGTAATACTGAAACATTACTTGCTCTTTTCACTGAGTTGACATTTTCACTGATGGTGCAGAGGCAGCAAGGGGCAAACTGCTGGTGCCTAACCATTATTCAAGGCCATGCCAGCGAACTTTACCAGGAGTCATGGTGTTCTTCATAGCCATGCACTCATAGTGAAAGAAGATGCCAGTTTCCTCCCCAAAATTCCTTGATGAACCAGTAAACTGGATTGCTTATATTACATCTTGATGCCCGAGTAAACATCTTTTTAGTAGACTGCGTGAGGGAAGGGGAAGTAAGCAGAAAGCAGGTGTGCTGCATCCCCAGGAGTCGTCTTTAGGACAAGCACTGGTGTGCTTGAGTTTAAGTTGCACTATCTGCTTTTTCCATGGAACACCATTTTTACTTGAAAGAATGATTAACAAACGTTGATTACTCAGACTTGTGTATTTAGTAGACACTTTGTCAAAAGCAAACAAAGTGAGACTGTCACTTCTTGGAAAACACATGACAATACTTATTGTGAATGATGATACAACTTGAGTTTTCAATTAGAATTTTTATAAACATTTTGTATCAGTGTAATTAAAAGTCTAACTCCACCCTTCTTTCTTTCTCTGTGGTCCCACATTTGGGCAAGCTGATAAGAAAGCCCCAGTGCTCTCCCCTTGGGTGTCAGCAGAGAAGTTCAAATCACACAGGCCCTGGCCATGCACTAGAATACTCACTGCTCTAGGATCCCAACTATAATAGAAACCAAAGCCATCCTCCCCTTGTTTTACTTGAGTCATTTCAGACCAGAGTGAGTGCAAACCCTGCTCTTTCCCAAAAAACTTAATACATAAATATTGAATATTTTTATACCCTCAGCAACA
>NW_006297145.1:1001270-1035861 GCF_000327345.1 Myotis davidii | reverse complement strand
GCAACCAAAGAACTTATTAAAACTTGGATTCCTGGACCCTCAACCAATAAGATTTTGATCCAGTGGGTCTTGTATTTCTCACAGCCTGTAGGTGATGTGAATGCGCTGGTTCACATATCCAAACAATGGCATAGTCTAATTAAGCTAGGTGACAAAATACAAGGTGACCCTTCTTTCAGATGCGTATTATTTTCCTAATTTCCACCAGAGCTAGAATTCTTCTGCAAGGGTTTTGTTTTTGTTTTTGTTTTTGTTTTTTTTTCAGTTGCTCAAACTAGTTAGTCAAATCCTCTAGGGTTTTGCATCTGGTTTATTGTCTGGCATGTCTTTCATTATCTGTTGGTGTGGCTCATTTTTCAAGCCTCCTTTTAAAGTATATTTCCTATGAGAAGGCTTTCCTCACTTCTTTGTATTACTTTGTATTGCTGAGTTCCTGTGGTATCCTGAACTTTCTCTATAGTCACCACCTTTTCATATTATTTTTTAAAATTATGACTAACCACTTAGATTGTAATCTTCATGAAGTCATAGGCTTTTTCTAGCAAGCTCACTATTATGTCTTCCAAACCAAGCAATAAGAGTAGCACATGGTAATTGCACTATAACTATTTGTCAAATGCATGAAATAGCTCATATAAAGGATATACGAGGATAATGGATGAAATTCTGGGAGGAAAAAAAAATGGTGTAAGGACAGAGCTACACAACCCTTCAGAAATTATCTGGTTCTACTGATGCATGGTATTGGTGGGAATTTGAGAGCCAGAGGTTAAACTAGGACTGGTCTAATATGTTCCAACTAGTGGGCACTCCATTCTTGTCTCTGTTCCCTGGCCCCAATTTTATTAATTTGAACATCCTTAAAGAGAAGATAAGAATTATATGCTCAAGTAGAAACTGAATTGATTCCAGGTGACAGAGATTATTGAACACCTGTATTCTTCCAACTTTTCCACCTCAATAGAGTATAAAGTGAAGGTCTGTTGCTGTTATTACCTGAAATCGGCTAGCTCATTGCTCCTTCTAACAAGACCTCAGTTCGCCACCTCCCTCCCAGATCCCTGTGTTATTTCTGAGTGTCATTGGTTGAGTGCCCTGATAGCCAGTCCCTCTTTGGAAATTTGCATGCAGGTGGTTTCATGGGGAATGCGCTCAGAAACACCTATACAGGAGTGAGGGGAGCACAGCTGGATAGAGAAAGAAGTCAGACTGCAGCTTGGTAACATATAACATAGGAGGTCAACTGGACTCAATTTTATGAAAGTGGTGAGAAATAGAAGAACAAGTCACCTCCCTTGATAAGGCCCTCTAGTTTTACTTATTAACCAAATGTTCGAAAGGTAGCCCCAAATAATGCTGCTTCAGAACAGATTCCTACAAATTAGCAAGACTCTGGGAATGAAGGTGCCAGGGTAAAATATATTGAATACTGTAGTACAGATCACACATGCATTCTCATTTATGTATCATCATAATTTATGGGGTTGTTTTTACAAGTTATACAAGCAATAATACTTCTTATTAGCTAGGTAAAAAATTGAGATTATTAAAGGTCATGCATTTTTTTAAGACTCTCACACATCTACCAAGTGGAGCAGTTACAAACTGAACCTAGGTTTGTCTAATTGTATATAAAGCCCATGATTTTAACTGAAATCTGTGGCCAGAATTGTGTAGAGACTTGAAACCCTGCTATATAAGAAGCAGTAAAAGAATTGAGGAATGTTTAACAAGGAGAGGTTCAAGCTTCTGAGGAAGGGGAGAAATGATGGATGTTTTAAAATCTTGTAAGACTATCATCTGTATAGAGAAGGTCATTATTGAAGGGGACGAGGACTGCAGCAGGGCAGCTGGTGCTGAATATTACGATTGGCATTCTGATGAATAGAATTGTTGAAACATTTGGCAGGGGTGCTTGTGGGAGCAATATCACATAATTAGGAAGCCCTTGTTTTCATGCACAGGAAACACAACTGGAAAGGGATCATAATCATCTGCTCAAAGAACTTACAGTTTGATATGGGGAAACAGGCAATAAGGTATCTCATTATTGTAGACACTCAAGCTGGACACTTATGTGGTGTTCCTGTTGGTGAGAAAACTAAGTATCCAGTGAGAATGGTTAAACCCAGCACTTCCAAACTATATTCTGCAAAATCCACGCACTTTCCAGCATGCCAATGGGTGACCAGAAGAAAATGGTTCTGTAGTCAAATGAATTTGGGAAACACTTAATTAAAATCAGATTTCTTTTCTGGGGGACTTCTCAGAGCTTGGGAAATGGGCATTGTGGCTCTCTAAGAAATTAATAGAGAAGACACTAATTCATAAACTTTTATTTGATCAGGAAGTCCTTCTCCCGTGGAAACTTACCAATACCCAGTTGGGGGATTGTTGGTGAGGTGATGATCGCTGAAGTTCTGTCTCATTCTGAAATTTTGTAATTTGTCAAGTACCAAACAAGCTAAAGTTATAATTTAGTACTAATCTTGGAATAAAGTTTCTGTGTTTTCTTAAACAATTTCCTAATCCTCAGTGTAGTGTCCCCGGCTGGAAAAAAAATGATTGCTGAGACTTTTCACCACTAATATTTTGTGGTTTTCTGGAGGCTTGAGAACATCAAAGAGGAGTTTCACCTAGTAGACAGTTTGCCGCAGCTTGCCTCTTCTGATGCTAGCAAGTCTCCAGCCTGGTGGCTTTGAGTGTGTATGTATTGTGTTCTGGTTCTTATTCTGCTAGATAGCTGCTTGAGGAAAGGAAGCCAAAAGGACCTCCCACCCTCAAAGTTTCCAAATTAGTTTTGCAGACCTCAGCAGTGTAGACTGCTTGAAGATACTGCGGAGATGTGCAGCTCTGCAGTTGACCCCTCTTAAACAGTACATAATTCTGAAAAAATTGGAGCTCCTCCATAAAGCCACATTTCAGTTGTACATTTTAGGCATGAGATTTCAGCCAACAGCCATAATATAACACTGCTGAGGATTTCTTTTCTTGCAAAAATGTGCATTTGGAGAAAACTTAAGAACCTAAAATTATAGGAATTAAATTCACCTTCTGTGGTAACTAGAGTGCTACAGATCAAATGATAAATCATAGATATGTAGAGTTTGATATCCTCCAAGAGATTTCCCAGTCCCAAGTTCCCTATAAGACTTTGATCTTCCCGATTTCTCTGTGAAGTCATTGGTTAGCTCCTTGGTCACACTTAGTTTGAAGCCATGCGGTTTCTGAGGCGGATCAATGAAAATCGTACATCTCTTATCAGCAGTATGGCTGTTCTTCTCTGAAAAGTATGTCTTCCATTATACTCATCTGTGGTTCCTGCTCAGAATTCTGAAGTTACAAAGGGAGAAAAATCTGTTCTCCCTTCTTTAGAATGATCTTGAGTTTTGGAGACAAAACACATCTCCTCTGCCATCTCTGAACAGAGTTTCAATCTTTCAACATAAATAATCCCCTGTTCCTTTACTGGCAATAATGTGAACAACCAAAATAAAGCAGAGTCTTTGAATTCAGAAAGTCCCACATTTCCAGAACCTGTTCACCTACTTACAAACTTATGATCTTGAACTCTCTACTTAATGACAGTGAGCCCCAGCTTCCTCATTTTAAAATAATAGGCAAAGATAGGTACATCATAGACTTGTGGTCAGGAATAAATGTGGCAGAGCACATCAGCCTTCTCCACAGTAAGCAATGAGTACCCTCCACTTCTCCCTACTCTGCATTCACTTCGCTTCCCTCTTTATACAAACCCAATATGATGTGACATGACTTCCACATGCAGTGCTTCTTACTGTCTCCCAGGGAGCCCAGGGTCTCGAGGTAGACATCATTCCAGATAAATTGCAGAGCTGGAGTCTCACATCCATGATTCTGGCTGTTAAACTTCTATTAAATGAAACCACTCTCTAGTATTAAAACATCTCATTTCTCTTTATATGTTGCAATGTGGACCAAAGAAAGAAGGCCTTGAATATCTTTCAATACAATATTAATATTGGTGAGAGTGCCTTTGAGAAGTCAAAGCAGCCAGTGTGCTTGGACAATAACTAATTTCCTTAAGGATTATTTTATTATGCACTCAGTGTTCTGAAATGCCAGTATCTGCAGATGCAGTGTGATTACTTTGCCTTTTTCATTTCAATTATTCTTTAGGAAGAGTGATCATTTTTCATTATGGAGAAAAGAACTTGTATGCTCTGGACTAACACAATAAAACAAACCAAAACATCATCTCTCATAGAGGTCTGACGTCAGATTAATCATGCTGGAGGCAATGTAGGTTACTGGCCTGGGATGCAGGTGCCTAGTTCTGGTCCCTGCTCTCCACTGAATTGACATGGAACTTTGGCAAACGAAAGCTTGTGCTTTTGTGATCCTCAATATCTCTCATCTGATCATTAAGGGACAGGACTAGGTGATGTTTAAGGCCAAATTTACTTCTGTATTTCTAGTGTTTATAATATGATAGGACCTAATCAGTGAGCTACACCCAGTAGTCAGTTCTAAGAGCTTCCCATATAAGGAAATAGAAAACACCCATTCAATCCTAGAGAAAGTATGGAAACTTCAGGTGGGGGCCCGAGGCCAGAGAGGCAAGTGTTACCTCTTTTTCATCTGAGAGAGGGAAAAACAACTTGCCCAAGATCTTTGCAAAACAAATTACCTGCCAATCAGGGACCTCTTGCCTCTCTGCTTTTTTGTTCTGTGCCTATGCCTAGCTGGAAACCACTCAGAAATGGGCTTCCTCATTTTTCTTGTCTCCTCTGTCTACACTTCTTGCATCAATAGGTAATAAAGATGTAGGAAATGCTGGCATGGCATTAACAACAGGTCATCTTAAGTTGTTATGCCTAAAATTATTCTATAATACTATGAAAATGCTCTCTCCAAACAAAGTTTTCTGAATTATGTGATTTAAACTACAAATCCACACTTTGAATTTCTCTTAACAAAACCTGTTTGATAAGAACAATGGAATAGTGTTGTATAATGAAAGAAACATAAGGGAATTCAGAGCTTGATTATTGATTCTGAAGGTTAGGAGTTCAGTGACCTTGAGGAAAAAATTCACTGCAAAAGCCTCAGTGTCCTGATATAAAAGGATAGAATTCCCATCTCAGAGAGTTATTGTAAGCCTCAAATTATATGGAATATTAAAATTTGTTGCCTAGTGCCCAGCATACAGATCTCAATAAATGCCCAATAGGTATAGTGAGATTTGAACCCAAGCAAAATTTTTTAAGCACTACTCCCCAGGCCCTTCAGTGAGGTTTATTTGAACCATCTTTAGGTAGAGCTCCTAATTCCAAAGATGTATCTGAAAATAATCTTTAAATAACTTGAATTTATATTTGAAAAGGTGAATTATCACCAGGCTGCAAATCAAGTTCATCTACTTTTCCTATTTTAAGCTTCTTTCACACACACACACACACACATAATTTTCATCATGAAAAAAATTGTGAAAACTCTACACTTCAATAACAGTATATTTATTCTTTAAATCTACAAAATAGACATCCACAGGGAGAGTAGATAAGGGAATAGTAAGATCTGATTCATATCCCTTCAGTCTTTGTACCAATAGAGAAGAGGAAAGAAAGATATTCCTGATAGTCCTAAGTATAAGTGAATCCACCCATGACAATACTTGAGCAAGGACTTGAACATATACCTGCCTGTGACAATGCAATTAAACAGGTGGATGGTGGCTTGCAGCTTTCAGGAACATTTGCACAATGCAGTGGTTTATTCAAAGCAAAACATTTACTGCTTCCTCCCCCTTAGTGCCAGAAAGTTGCAAGAGGATGGAGAAAAATAAATGTGTAGAGCTCCAATTCTCTGGCTCCTTGTCTGGTTCTTTACAATTATCATCTCATTATATCATCCCAAGAATTCAGTGAGTTAAATACTATGATGCCCATTCTTTAAGAGGAGAAAACTGGAGCTCACAGAGGAAAAGTCACAGAGGAAAAGTTCTCAGAGCTTAAAAATTTAAATCTGTCCTAAGCTTGAAACAGTTGTAGTAAGACTTGAAATCATAATTTTTTTTGTTTACTGGAATTCTACTAGTTAGCGATTTGTTTTATTGCCCATGTTGCTGTTTTGCTGTCTCGTGTCCCACAATTTCCATATCCATGCTATTGCATAACCCTTGGATTTTCTTCAATGCTGCTTAAATGCCACCTTTTCAATACGGTCCACATTATCCACCATAATGGAACTTGAAACACCTCTTCCAGCTGCACAGCCCACTTACCCTGTCTACATTGCATCTTTTTTATAATGTCTAACAAACTATATTCTTTTATTTTTTATAATTGTTGTTCCTGTGTCTTCCTCCAGAATATCAGCAACAGAAGAGCAGGGACCAATGTTCACTTTTGGTCACCAATGTATCCCACTCACTTAAAACAATGTCTGGACTGTATAAAAAGTTCAGTAAAATTTTCTTTATGAATCCCTCAGTAAGCAGGCCATTCTATCATGGTTATCAAATGTGACTTTAGAATCCTTCTCAACATGCCCTTATCGTTGGCTGCTATCATTGGATCTGAGTTGTAATTTTAACTGAAATTCAAATATTGTACATCTGTTTCCTTTTCTGTAAAATGAAAATGAAGATAGTACCCTCTATCATAAGTTGTTAGGAGGACAAAATGAGTTGTGAGTACACAGACTGTGGTAGTCACTCAGTAATTCTTTCTTCTTTACTGCCTTTCATTTACCTGGCCTATAGCACATGTATCTACATAGTTCTAGTTAAAACACGTGTAAGAGTCTATATTATGAAGAGAGTCATCTTGATTTTCCACATCATTCTGATATGTGAAATGTTATTACAGCCTCATTCAAAAAGTAATCCTCAATCCTTCAAGGCAAAATTATTTGTTTTCTCATTTGAATTCCCATAGAATTTGGTATATACAAGCCTTCCTATCTTATTTTATGTGTTTATTGGCTGCTTTATTTATAAGATTTGAATTCTTCCAGGGAAGCATCTATATCTTATTACTCCCTTTACTCCATTTCCTGAGATGAAAAATGACTTAGAGTATCCAATTTGTACATATTTATTATACGATTAATAGCACTATAGCATGTGGGCACAGTAAGTGAACATGAAAATGACTAAATTCAATCTCTGTAGTGTCTGTGGGGATACTGAGGCTCAGAGAAGTGAAATGAACCAAAAAAATCATATAGCTAGTTATTGTACAAATTAGGCGTAGAACCCAATTTTACAATCTCTAAGTCTTTTCTGGTATAACATTTTCACTTTTCAATTAGATATGCTTTGACATAATTCATTAACTTGCTTTTTTTTAACTTTAATTTCATGCTTAACCTTTAGAATAAACCTCTATTCAAAGTCAAATTTGCACAACCACTTTCTTTTGGAAACAAATGCCAACTGAATAATTCTCCATAAAAGGATCAGAATAAATAGTACACAGAGTTGACGATTTAAACTATCTGGCCTGTGATTGAACTGACTAACCCTTGGGGAAGTCTGAGTCATTAAGTCTATCCCAGCATCAAAGAAATTAGAGAAGGCTATGTGTGCTTAAGAGGAGAGACACTGTCTCCTTTGAATCTGTTTCTCTGCTGGGCCTTACATGAACTAGACCCTCATTCACATTTGATGCCTTGAATTGTATCTAATCCAACCTACCACCAAGTGTGGGTATCTGTACTGCTTGCTTAATTGTCCAGTGTTCACTAACTTCAACTTCCGTATATCCAGTAACAGAGTACTTACTGCCTGCAAAAAGTCAATTGAACTGAGAAATGCCTCGTGGTAACTTTGACCCATTGGCCAGAGTTCTCTTGTCTGGACCACAAAGCACATCACTTTCTTTTTCCCCAGAGAAAACCATCCGATATTTGGAAATGGTGACCACTGCTTCACCACTACCACCCTCCCAACCCTACTATTCCCTTCACATGCATACCAATGGAAGTCATCTCTCCTTTAGGCTCAAGCTATTTTCAATGGGTAATAAACCAAAAATGTTTGGTCCCTTTCTTTTCTTTGATGGCAAAATCTCTTTGATTTACCATGAAAGATTGTTTTTGGACTCCCAAAATGAAAGGCTGAGTTGACCAACAACAAACGCATCATTCAGTGATGTCGTTCAGACACAGTCTCATTCCACATCATTTAAGTGGCATATGGGAAAGGAAAAGGAAATAGCATTTATGGAATGCTTACTATGTTTTGGCCACATTACAGTGATTAAGTCCCGAGACCTTTGCAGCAATCCTTTGAAGTACATATTATTATATCCCATTTTATAGGTGAGAAAACTGAGACTCGACAGTTTTAAGTAACTTTCTCCAAAGTAAACATCTCGGAAGTGGTAAAGCTGGAATTTGAACCCTACTCTGTAGAATTCCTGGCAATCTGCCTAGCTGTCTCCTGTCTCAGGCTGACAACTGTGGTCAAAACCCTGCTTCCTTTACTTTTCCTGAATACCCCCCATGAACCATAAACCATATGGTCTTCCAGTAAATCTAATATAAATGTACTAAAAAGTCCACAACTGACCAATTGAGTGATGTGTCTTGCCTAGTGGTCTGTGTCTGAACGTGGTTCCAAAGGGCAGAACCCTGTGATCACTGATATTCTCTACAGGAGTAAGCCCAAAACTAAATACCTTACTCAACATTTTAAACTGATTACTCTTGTGTAGTTTTTTTGTGAATGACACAACAATTGTCTTGTCACACTCATCTTTGGTACACTTCCTCCACACATCTAAGCTCTCACTGCCCATTCTGCCTATAAAAAAATCTCCTATTTGTACTCTTCATCTTTATTGCAGTTGTCTTGAGTAACCTGTGCATTACTTGTTTATCCTTATTACTATTCTTCCTCTTGCCAGCTCAACCTAATTGTAGTCACATATACTCTAGCCCAGTGATGGTGAACCTTTTGAGCTCAGCATGTCAGCATTTTGAAAAACCCTAACTTAACTCTGGTGCTGTGTCACATATAGAAATTTTTTGATATTTGCAACCATAGTAAAACAAAGACTTATATTTTTATATTAATTTTATATATTTAAATGCCATTTAACAAAGAAAAATCAACCAAGAAAATGAGTTCGCGTGTCACCTCTGACACGCGTGTCATAGGTTCGCCATCACTGCTCTAGTCCATTCTCCAAAGTGTATCAAGAGAGATATTTCAGGGAGAGATAAGAGTATGCCACCTCTCTCTTCAAAAAGTCTTCAGGGCTATTAGGGGGAGTAGTCATCATATTTCCTTTTTCAGGAAACTCCACTAAAGTAACATCACTTTGTCATTTAGTCTAACTCAACTCTTATTCTTTAGAGGGGAAGGGAGTAAACCTATTTCTGGGTGATAGAACTTGACCTGCATTTCTTGACTGAGTGGAGCCAATATATTCAAAGTCCATGAACTTACTAAGAATTTACTCTTTCTTCCCTTTCTGCTAGGGACCAGTGTGACTTAGGACATTCTAAGGTAAGAATGTATAATTTGCAGACTAGAGTTTTTCTTTATCCTGTGACTATCAATCAGCATGTTTTGCTGCAGTAATAAAAGACCCGCAAATCTTAGTGATGTAAAACCATAAGTATTTATTTCTCACTTATGGTGTGTGTCCCTGAAAGGTAAGTAAATAGCACAGCTTCATGTCTTCTTCCTCCCAGGGCCCAGACTAATGGCTTAGTTTCTGTTTGGACCATAGCTGATCATCAGGGCAGAGAGAAAGAAAACACAGAGGCAGTGAACTTCTCACTGGTTCTCAAAGCTACTCCTGGGACACATGTCCATTCTGCTTATATCTTACCGGACACACAAGTATTTTGACCACACCTGAGTTAAAAAGCATGGGGTGCCGTATCCTGTCACAGGTAGGGGTCCAACAGAAAAGGGCATAACATGTGAGTGAATAGTGATACACAGCACCACCCATGGAGTACTCCCAAAGTCTAGACTGAAAGGTGAAACAGAGAGCATTACCAAATCGTCTAATTTAATATTTAGGCATTAAAAAGAAAAAGCTGACATTTGAGCTGATGCTCAGAAAGAAGAAGCAATTTGCCTCCCTTCGCAAAGCTTGTGAGCCTTGAGCAAGGACTAGAAATGAAAGCTCTTTCCATTATATCAGATTGCTTCTCAAGCTTCATTGCCCATGTCTGGCACAAAGGAGGTGTCGAGTACATGCATGTAGGATTGAGTCAGCTTTATATGACCCACTGGTCAGTCTCTCCCTGACATGCATTTTTTTTTTCTGTTCAATAAACACAGCTTCCACCTGTGTTCTGTGGATTAGGAAACTCCACCACAGCTCTAACACACAACTTCCACAGTAAATAAATCCTTTGCCCTTCAGCCAGCCTGTCCAGACACACATTTTGATTCCTATGTTGGTGTCGTATCGCCAGACCCCAAAACAATAAATTAAAAACAGACAAATGTCTTAGGAACAGGAAAAGCTTCCACGTGCCACCCCTCATTCTTGGTTTAATGTTAATCCCATTTCCCTGCTTCTAGGCCAAGAATCTTCTCCCTCAAGCCCCAACCTTGTTCCTCTTTGGAAGAAAGACTCAGTATTTCTTGAATTCATTTAGTGTGTTTTTCCTTCTCTTCAGTCATCTTCCCTAGTAAACGTCTTCCATATGTCTGCGAGCCATTGTGTTAAAGAGCTCTGCCCAAACTCCTTATTTATTCTGCGAGGGTCAGAATGGCAGTCTTAAGTCTGGTATTTCCTCACGTTTGACAGCTTGAATTACAGACTTCGGGTACATTTAACGTAATCCATTCATGTGGAATGGCTGTTGTTCCTCTCATAGTAGTTTGAAAATATAAATATTTACAAACCCTGAAGACAAAAGCTCTTACTGACAAAGTCTCTAAAGCAACAGCTCCATGTACAGGAACCTTTCCACTTAGAGTTTTCCACTGACAGTCTCAATTCTCCTGGGTCATGTGCATTCCATTTAATGCTAATGGAATCTTAGTGAAATCACTGGAACAGATCTCTATGTGTCCAAAGAGGCGGGGAACAGAGTGAGAGGACAGGGCACAGATTTTCTCAGCAGGATACATTCAGCTAGCTCCTGTAAGGTGAGTCAGAAATGAAGTTTCGGGAATTGAAGAGAGGGTCTGATCCGCTGGGAATTCCTACTACTTGGGTGCCTTCTCTGCTCAGGGACTATGATAAACACTTTGCATACCATGATTTATTAATCACTCATCCATTTTACTGATGTAGAAATAAGGCTTTGAGAGAGAAATGAGTTTGTCCACTGTCAAACACCTAGCAAGTGAAGATTCCCGGGAATTTGATCACAGACTTTGTCCTTTCAGGATTAGAGGGACTAGGAGGGTATAATATGTAAATTGTTTGAATGTAGATAAAACAGGTAATACCACGTAGATCTACATTTCTGAACTACTTTCTTTTAACTATACATAGTGTATAATAGCAACATTTGGTTGCTTCTATTGTCCATTTTCTCTACTTTAGCAATATATAACTCCATTTATTTATTTTAAAGGTCTACCCATCAATATTAGTTGGGATTTTTTTCAGCTGTACATAAGGGAAATAAATAATAATAATAATACCTTAAAGTAAAATTTAAAAAAGAGTTCTTCATTTTAAAGCTTATTGAGGAAGGAGGCAGGATATGGTATGGTGGCTCTATTTACATTAGTAAATACCTCTTCACTCCACCATCCCTTGAGTGTGTACTTCATCTTGCAGACTATATTGGCTGCTACAGTGGCACTCATTAAAACCTTGCCCCAATTATCAGGAAGAAAGAAAAGTAGGGAGAAAGAGCCCATAGCTCCCCCTTCAAGAAGACTACCTGGAAGTACTCTCTACATACTCCCTCATCTTACATCTCTTTAGCTAGAACGGCCTTGCTGATGACACAGTTGCATAAGAGAAAAAAGGATGAGGAATGTAATTATGGGTGGGTGATAGTATGCTCAGCTTAAGTTATGGCTCAGTGTTATTTACCGTGAATGGTGCTATGAAAATCGGCCTGTTTGCCAGACATTGTAACCACAAGTAGAAATCCTAACTCTTGCTCTATAATTTTTGTCTTGACTAAAGAGAATTTTAGTAGAATGGATATTGGAAAGCAACAGGAAGTCTTTGGCTCACCATATTTCAAATCCCATCTTAAGTACCACCATCAGGTGGTGGAATGAGTGCTTGCCTTGGCTTCAAACAGTTCTGGATTCTATCCTTTGTCTCTCTAGATGGGAAATAAACAGGAATAAATGGCATAGACAGAAATATAGATATAATTGAGCTACCAGAAGAGTGGAGTCAGATAGGAAATCTCCATCTCATTCAAATCCAGTCATAATACAGGGTAGAGAGTAAGAGAACAGCATTTTTAAAAATCTAAATGAATCAAAGTGTATAACTGGCACAGTATGTTAGAAAGAGCTCAGAGTTTCAGAGATCCAAAATTTCAGGGCACAAGACCCCAAAGAAAGTGAAAATGCTAGAGCAAAGACTGAGTCAGTGTTTGCCTTGCTCTAGGGCCAAGATACCAACATGAGGAGCTTGTAGATAAGCCCCGTATCTACAAGGTAGAAAGAAAGGTAGAAAGAAAAGTAGAATCTTTAGAGAAAATCAAAGGACTTTTTACTTTTAAAGTATTCATGTGAAAGCAGGGCAAAAGTGGCCCCAGCCAGGGACATGTCCAATCTCTATATACGGAGGCCAAGGCCACTCAAGGAGACTAGCTCTGAGACTTGGCAAGAGATGGTCCTAAGGGGCATCGGACAGGATGGGCTTAGATGGCAAACAACTGAGGAACCAGAGTTTGGCCACATCCTGGATAATCTGTGGTCAGTGATACATTAACCAGCCTTGGCCTCACAAAGTTTTAATTGGAGTCATTTCCCATGAATGTAGCCAAGAAAACTGTAAAAGAAAAGAAAGAGATGAAAATGAAGAAAACCCCAAACCATTCAGTGAGGTCCCAGTGGATTCCAGGACCAGAGCTGACAGAACGAAAGCCCAAGGGATTTTAACCCTTTCTCTACTTGGATTCTGGAATCAGAGGAATTCTGTCATGTCTCTGATCCTCATCTTGGGGATATGTAAAGAGGAATATCTGCTTCACGTGTGTGCATTAAATGACAATAGAGATTTGGAAGATCTTTGTTTAGCTGTAAAACACAGTATTCATGTGAGCATCCAATGGACAGGACTTTCCTAATAACATTCCTTTTAATTCTGATGTTTTTGTATCCAGTCACTTTCTCTAAGTTGTCCTCATTCTAATATGGTCAATTTATATTTTGTACCTTTGGATGGTTTCATAATACTAACAACTTTTTTTTTTGAGCTAGGTATAGACAAATCATAATGTGTTCTGGTTTTAACACCTTGCCTGTTGAACAACATTTATGGGAATGTATTATGAAAGTTGGTTGAGGTGACAACCATTGAGATAAAAACTAGAAATCTAATTATTATTCTACACTTTCTGTTTTAGAGAAAAAGAGCTTTAGGCTACTCTGCTAAACTTGATTATGAATTACAACAGAGTATTTATATATACGAATGTATAGCTTACCAATAATAGAAATCAGCAGTCTTCATCCTGATTAGAATTTGAGTTTGTAACCAGTAAGCATTTCCTACATTAGGGGAATATGATAATGTGTTAATGATTTTAAAACATTAATTTAATCATGAATGTGGTGAATTAAAAAGCATAGTAAACTTAAGAATGTAATAATAGATTATATTCATTAATTGGTATACAATTGAGTAAAAATCACATGTGTGTACCTGAAGTTCTTTCAACAATTTCCTTAAAAGTAGCATGGGCTTATGCTATAGGTAGGATCCGTGATTTACCTACTATTTAACCTGACTTTCATGTCACTTACCTCTAGCTAAGGAGAATGCTGAAGAGGTAATTTGAAGAAAGAAATGGAAAGCTTTGAAATGGAGAGAAGGGGTGCATAAGAAAAGTACTCTGGGAATTAAAGATTTTAAAAAATGGAGTCAGGTTATAAGTCTAGGTTCTTTTATTAGTTACCTGAGTGACCTTGAGAAAGTTACACATACTCTGTAAGCCTTAATGTTTTTATCTGAAAAACTAGATGCCTGGTGCACGAATTCATGCACCAGTGGGGTCCCTCGACCTGGCCTGTGGGATTGGGCCAAAACCGGCTCTCCGACATCTCCCAAGGGGTCTCAGATTGCAAGAGGGCACAGGCCAGGCTGAGGGACCCAACCAGTGCACAATTGGGGCCAGGGAGGGATGTGGGAGGTTGGTCAGGAGGGGAGGGACTGCGGGAGGGCTCCAGGATGTGTCTGGCCCGTCTCACTCAGTTCCAATCAGCCGGACCCTAGCAGCAAGCTAACCTACCGGTTGGAGCTCTGCCCCTTGGTGGTCAGTGCACGTCATAGCAAGTGGTTGAGCAGCCTTAGCATATCATTAGCATATTACACTTTGATTGGTTGAACAGCTGACCGGTTGACCCGACACTTAGCATATTAGGCTTTTATTATATAGGATGTTATTTACCATACCTGGCTCTCAGTGTCACTGAGAAGAGTAAAAGTAATAGGACATCTGAAGACTAGACTGCCCTCCTTTAATTCTTTTCTCTGCCATGTTATCTGTGTGACCTTAGGCAAATTCTTCATATTTACGGGCCTCGGTTTTTTCATCTATAAAATGGTAGTAATACTAGTATATATATTATTTGAAGGGTGTGAATATTAAGTATGTTAATAGACATCAATACTTAGTGCCTGGTACATAAATATTATAACTACTAATATATAAACTATAGCACCTGACATATATTAGGAACACAGTCAATTGTGAATATTATTATTATATTTATTCAAGGATATTTTCCTTTCTGTACTCATAACATAAAATAGGCATAGTAAACCCACTTCATAGATGAAAAGACTAAAGTTTAGCAGCTGGGATCTATTGAGATTCCACAAATACCTGGAACCATAACCCAAGCTTTTTTAAATTCCGAAATTAAGTATCATTCCATATACAATATTTCAGAAGTTAGGCAGATCCTTTGGTTTCTCTTAAGAACATACTATTTCCATTAGAGCTTTCTCACCTCAAATTGAAATCCCTAAATTGAAAAGTAGAGTTACTGTTATGAACTGACAGTTTAGAATTCATTCCACTTGTCTAAGTTCTTAAGTTTCATGTATATATATGTATAGGGAAGTTAAATATATTCTCTTGAATGTGATTTATGAGGCCATTCTGACAAGGTTCAAGAGGATCAGTTCTAATATACCCCTGGACTGCTTGCCATAACCTAAACACTGAAAGGAAAGTTTAGGAAAGCAATTTTGCAAACAGGCTCACCATAGGCGAAATCATAGTATCTTGAATTGGAAGCATTGGCCCCAATGATTCAACTTGCCTTAGAATTGAAATTGACTAAAGTTATTATAAATTTGTGGCTTATCTGGTTTACATTATCCAAAGAGAAACAGATACATTTATGGCGTCAGTGGAACAGAGAAAAATGGTGTCAGTCTCCAAGCTCAGGAGAGGTGGCTCTTCCCAAGGAAAGACTTCAGTAGAATTACTTCCTTTCCTCTTTGGGGAGACAAAGGTAGAAGTTAAGTGACTAGGCAGGGAATGAGTGCAAAATAAGACTAATCTCAATTTAAAAGACTGATTGACTTTCACAGCCTCTGTTTTAGACTACCTTGATTTAATGGTGTTCTACATTGTCCAGTACCATGAAGGTTACTTTCCAGATTATGATAGTCTTGGGGCCACAAACATCAATAGATCCTGCCCTGGCCAGGGTGGCTTAGTTGGTAGGACATCGTTTCGTGCACTGAAAGTTTGCCGATTCAATTCCCACTAGGGGCACATGCCCAAGTTTCGGACTCAGTCTTGGTATCACACTCACATCAATGTTTCTCTCCCTCTCTCTATTCCTCTGTCTCTAAAAATCAATTAAAAAAAAAGACCATAAGTAGATCCTGTTTGCCAACCCAAGCCTTAATGTGCCTTCCAAGGGTTCTGTATCAAGATTATATGAATGGCAAGTAGTAATAGCAAACTCAAGTCAAACTGCTTTAAACCATAAAGGGGGTTTATTGGCTCATGTAATATAAAAGTCCAGAAATAGCACTGATTTCATGTGAGGTTTGATTCACTGGCTCAAAAGAGAATGTTAGAACACAATTATTCTCCCTCCTCATTTTTCAGCCTTGCATTCTTAGTGCCAGATCTGTCTGTCTGTCTGTCTTTCTATCTTTCTATCTATCTGACTTATTTTTCCTCAGGCCCAAGATGATTTCCAGAAGTTACCAGAGCTTTGGGTTCCTTTGTCCACATCCAGTGGGGAAAAGGAGAGCATTATTCCACAGTACATATTGAAGGTAAAGAGTTTTTTTGGGGTTTTTTGCATACTCAGTAGCAGAGTATTATTTTTTTAAACCCATCATCTAACTTCTCTGAACCAACCATCTATAAAAATAATAAAAATGTAATATGCTAATTAGACTGGATAGCCAAACAACCTTCCAGATGACCTTCTGGACAAAACCGGGTTGTGAGGGCCAAGCCCCTTGTACAAATTTCGTGCATCTGGCCTCTACTTTGAATAAGAGAATAGCATACACTGATATGATACTATACACTGATAGCTCAGAAATGTGGAGGTCGGCAGATTGGAAAGTCTAGTAGCAACCACCAAGTTTCTTCATCTTCTGGACCCAACCTGTCTTTTTAGCCATACCTTCTACTTTGGATTTCACTTTCCATGCATAGTGAACTACTTGTAGATTGGCAGGCACACCTTGATCTTGCAGCCTCTGTTCCATTCTACTTTCCTCCTGAAATGCCCTCTATTTCCATATTTTCTAAATTATATCCATTCTGTAAGGCCCAGTTCAGTTCAGATCCATATTATTCTCAGCTGGAGGTTCTCAGTCTGTCATCTTATATCCCACAGCAATTTCTATGTCCTGGCTTTCTGAGTCTGATAGCTTTTAGCCTTGTATTTTATTGTACTGCATTGTATCTCTTCTGAATTCTGCATGTTCTCTGAGAAGGAAGATTGGACCTCCTTTGCCATTGATTCCCCTTAGAGTACTAATTACCTGCCTTGAATATTGTAGTGAAATAAGCCACTGGGTTTTGGAGGTCATTTTCCGAGTGATACTCAATTTATATGTGGTAAGGGTTTAGCATTCTGGCAATTGGCTTATCTAATAGCCAATTCTTCATCCTTCCCAGCTACTTATATCAGTGAACCTGTCAGCTGGCAGCAGAAAAACAAACAAATAATAACAACAAAGACAGGGCTTAGCAAGTATTTATTTTTTACTTTTCAAAAACATCCCTAAAACATCCCCATGGGCTATAAGCCCTTGATTCATGGATCATAACAAAGCAACATTTTCTTTCTTTCCATGTCTTCTTCCTCATAATATCATTCTATTTAGAAGACATGTACATGAGAGGGAAATATATTGCATGTTTTCAGAACTGAATGCTTTATAAAAAAAGGGGGACTGTCTGTAGCAGGGGTCCTCAAACTTTTTAAACAGGGGGCCAGTTCACTGTCCCTCAGACTGTTGGAGGGCCGGACTATAGTTTAAAAAAGAAACTATGAACAAATTCCTTTGCACACTGCACATATCTTATTTTGAAGTAAAAAAACAAAACGGGAACAAATACCATATTTGTATTTGCATGTGGCCCGCGGGCCGTAGTTTGAAGACCCCTGGGTAGTGTTGGAGCATAGGGTAAATAGAGATAATGGTAGGTGACACACCACAAAGAGACTTAAATACCAGGCTAAGAATCCAGACCCTTATCCAGGATCCAAAGTGGGGACATGCACAGGCTTAAACGAACAAGTGACCGGGTCACATCGTTGTTCACTTTGTTGGGGGTCCTGTCAACTTTCTTACCACAGGGAGAAGGGCTTTTTCACCTTCAAACTTTGCTATTTTTATTTTTGAATGTATCATTCATAGATATCTCAGACTTAGTCCATATAAAATAGAATTTTGGATTTTCCTCCCAAAGCATGATGCTTCCCTTGTGTTCTCTTCATCTCAGCAGATGGCTCCACCATTCACCTTGTGTTTGAACAACAACAACATTTGTATTTAAGGCATGTGGCCCTCAACCTTCTGGCCCTTTAAATACAGTTCCTCATGTTGTGACCCAACCATAAAATTATTTTCGTTGCTACTTCATAATTGTATTGTTGCTGCTGTTATGAATCGTAATGTAAATATCTGATATGCAGGATGGTCTTAGGCGACCCCTGTGAAAGGGTCGTTCGACCGCCAACGGGGATGCGACCCACAGGTTGAGAACCGCTGATCTAAGGTGATATCCATGATTCTGCCCTCTCGTTAGCTCTGCATACCAATCCATAGACAAGTCCTATAAATTCTATCTTCACACCTACCACTGAATCTATCTCTTTCTCTCCCCCCACCTCTCTCTTTCTCTCTCTCTCTCTCTCTCTCTCCCCCCCCCCATCCCTCCATTTCCCCATCTCCTCCCTTTCCTTTTTTCCTCATGTTAATGGTCAGTGTCTTAGTCTAGCAGTTCCTGATGGCTATGGTAGTTATCCCATGATAATTTGCAGGTCAGTTATTGTCTATCTTTAATCCATTCTCTATACAAGGCAATCATCTATCCCCTGACTCCTCCCACTCCAATTCTTTTCACTCTTTTTCTCATTCGGAAAGTCCATAAATTTATCCATGTTTTCCTCTCTCAGAGCCTTTCTGTATGCCATGTTCTGTGTGGGAAATGTTCTCTCTTCAGCCTCTGCATAAGGCTGCAGTTTTCTTTATTTTTCAGGTCTCAGCTAAAAGGGTGTCTCCTCAGAAAGGCCTTCCCCCCCAACCTTCTCTAAACAGTGGGCTCCTGTTATTCCCTATTTGAGTCCCTTGTTCACAGAATTTATCACATTCCCTGTGTGCTTGTTTATAGTCTATGTTGTTATGTTTTGTGTGTGTTTCTCTCATCAGAAGGTAAATTAATAAGGTAAGGATTGTTAGCCTTGTTCCCCATTTTATCCCAACCCCTAAGAAAGGATTTCTGTTCATTTCTGCCCATCTATTGTATTTCATAGAATGTTTATTGAGTCTAAGCTTCCCCTGTATATGAAACAGTTGGTAATTTAAACTCCTTTACTATCCAAATAACCAATGTCTTAAAAAAAAAAGTCTCAAGATTGTGGGATGTATGATTCCCTCACCACAAGGAAGCATCCTTGATGGAATTGATGAATGCACTTGATGGATATCTTGAAGAAAAGAGGTTGGGATCTGTGAAAAATGACAATTTGTGCCCTTATAAGGCAAACCAGACGTTGCCAAACAAAGATTCTCAAATCCACAGAGTCCTTGTGGTCTGAGATGTGCCACTGCAATTCACCCAGTGGCAATGAACAATGTTTTCCAGGGGATGAAAACATACGCTTCCTTTTTTTGGTTCCTTTACTACTAAACCTTCTCCCTAATTGGGCTTTTGCCAAGACCTAAGCCTATTCCCTCCTTTGCTTCTATTCTAAAGCCATCCTCTGCTTCCCTGAGAGAAATTACTCCAGCTCATGCTTCCCAGCTATCAGATTTCTGTTGACAAATCTTAAACCCAAGTTTCTAATCTCTATCCCATCTTCTAATCAAGTCTGCTTTTCCATCAGCCTACACCATGGATTCCTTATCACTCTGTAGACTAAATTCAGATTGGAGCCTGGCAAAACTGAGTGCAGCAGCTGTGCCTCTAAGCCTCAACTCTACAACTTGCTACTTTCTCTCATCAATATTTTCTCTGCACACAGCCTTGTATTTGCACCTTATTAATGCCTTCTGTTAATATATAAGAATGTGGAAGTGGGAAATATTTCTCTGTCTTATCTTACACAGTTGTAAGATATAAAGGCTGAACACTGCATAACTATAGAGGGCGTCATTTATACTGCGGTGGTACCCTCTGAGTTGGGTCTGGTAGTATCTCTGGTTCTCTTCTACTTTTTCCATCTTCCGTGCCAGACACAAGCCTCTCTACATTACGGGCACCAAGAAAATGCTATTGAAAGACAACTTTGGCCAATGGTGAGAAGCTAAATGTGTCAAAGAATGTCAGATCCACACCTTAAGTCTTCTTTCACTGGATTCTGTGAAACATTGCCATGGCTCTCTCCTCATGTAGGTTGATCCATTCTGAAAAGAATATGTTTATGTTAAGTGTTGTCAATTTATTTCTTACTTCCTTGTATAATCCTCCTATTGTGAGGGCATGGAGCTCAACAAAGAAATGCAAAGCAGAATAGCAGTTATTTCCTGCTGGCTCTGCACAGAGCCTGGTCATGGTGGTTACTCAGTCAGACAGTTGGAACACGGGTTGCCTGTGCTGAGCACTTGGATAATACAGTAGTGATTGGCAGAGGGCTCTCAACCAGAGTTCTGCAATGAGGAATCTAAAAAATAAAAAAGGGGACTGTCTGTGGTCTAGCTCAGGACCTGGCACTTGGTAGGGACTGAATGAGTTAAAGTTAACCCTTGCAATGTTGGGATGTCCTTGGGTAATTGCCATGAGTCTAATGTGGTTTAATAGAAGAGATCTGGCCAGGAGACTAGATATAGGCCAATGAGCATGTTCTCTAATTTTTAAGAGCTTCCGGTCTCTTTAGTTACAATTTACATCCCCTTAGATTTTACACACTTAGATTTGTACCTTTTCACAACCGGAATCTTAATGAATCTATATTATCACAAACATTTAAGGGTATCTGCAGTAAACAGGATGTATCTGAGCACTCATTATAACCAATTTTTGAAATAATTTATATATGTACACAATCTATTATCAGCAGATACATACTATTAAATAAATTATTAAAAGAATGAATGCTGAAAGCCTTTTTAATTTTTATGTATTTTTCTTCCTCAGTGATCCTGGTAAAGATTCTGACACATGATAGATAGTAACTTCATGAGTTAGTGAATGAGTCAATGAGTAAAAATTGCATGTCTCATTGCTGGCCAGAGCTCTTTGAGACTTACTATACAGCCCTCGCAGAGCCTTGGATAGCCTGTATGCCATTGTAGCTTTTCTGTATGCCTTGACAGGCAGGGGAGATATAGATATAATTGCAAAATGATAGGTAGCAGCTATTTCAATTACATATTGAATTAAGCTCTGAGTTTCCTAAAGGTCAAAACAGAGCAATTGCACAATGGATAAAATGGATCTCTTTGTCTGCTAAAAACAACATAAAAAAATGAATGTATGAGGTCATATGCAGGGATCAAGAAAAGGAGTTGTTCATACTGGATCATATCCAGGATCACTTCTTGTAGTTCTAGACTGACTGACTCAATAGGTTAGTGTGTGTCTGCATCTATAATGAGGTCAACCTGAAGCAGCCCTATGTTTCAGGATGTTTGACTTTAAGTGATACTCTCAGTTTTCCCACAGAGAATAGCCCTAGTTCCCTGAGAACTCGCAGAGTTTTTCAGTGTTGGTCAGTCACCTGCCTGCATTCCAGCTGTGCTTCCAGACTGGCCTCTTCCTATCCTCCTTTTTTTTTCTCATTGCCCCCATTGGTTCTTCTCTCCCCCTCTAATTATTTTCCACCAAAACTCATGGAATATCAGCGCTGCATCTGGTTCCACATCATGCAACATGTCAGACATTGGTGATATAAAAGTCAAGCATTTCCCTCTTCCTCCAGTATGAACTCAGCCTTTCACACCTGCTGCTACAAGGTTCAGGCTTATAAGATACACCATCCAGATTGAGCTGTGTGAGAACAGGATGCAGAAATGCCTGGCACATCAGAGACACTTGATTCTCATTTGTTGAAGAAATTAAGCTAATATCTTAATCTAGTATTTTCTCAATTATTCTTTAGGACAGTACTCTGGGAATCTATTCTTAAAAAAAAAAGAAAGAAATCTGTTGGGCTAATGCAGTGGTTCTCAACCTGTGGGTCGCAACCCCTTTGGCGGTCGAACGACCCTTTCACAGGGGTCGCTTAAGACCATCCTGCATATCAGATATTTACAGTATGATAACAGTAGCAACATTACAGTTATGAAATAGCAACAAAAATAATTTTATGGTTGGGTCGCAACATGGGGAACTGTATTTAAAGGGCCAGAAGGTTGAGAACCACTGGTCTAATGTGTTTGGGCAATGCAACATCCCTATCCTCTGCTAAGAGAATCACAAATCATATAAAAATGGTAAAGGCTCTGAGAAGTTCTGAAAGAATGAACTATGCTTCACCCAGTTTATACCAATTTTTCCAAGTTTATTTGACCACAGAAATATATGTTTTTAATATAATATCACATGGGACTAATAATCTGTGGGAAAGGCCTTCAGAGTTACTTTCTTCTCAAAAGAAGTGAAGGAAATGGCGGGAAGCTGATGGTAGACAGTGTGTGCTAAACCAGATCAAAGCCATTCAAGGAGTTACACTTGAACATTTTCCAGTCTTTATCATTTGTTTCTCTTCCAGCACACTCCATTCCAGCCAATGCTCAAGGACAAAGCCACAATTCCTGTCTTCCTCCCTTTGCCTCTGTTGTTTCCTCCTGAAGTGGCCACCTTCTCCCGCATCTTACTCCAGACTTCCCCTTGCCACTTTCTTTCTAGCAGTCATCACAATAAAAAATCCTCTTGCTAAGGCCTGGGTCAGATACCTCCACTTCTGACTATGTGCACAGCCGTTTTCCTTTACAAAAGCTCCCGCCCCTGCCCAGTGCCCCTGAGAGGAACTCATTTCACCTGCAGCAGGTGACTTAGCAGTGTTTATTTCTATTCTTAAATGTTCCCATGGCATACATCAGATTAGCTGTTTGTATAGAGACTCCCAAATAGGAGCTTCTCAATAAATGTGGATTTTGGATTGAAATCAATATTTTATTGTTGCTACATCACAGCTGCCTTGTATCGCGTGCACATTTCCTGACCAATTCCCTTTTTATAGCATCACTACAAAATTGGGTAGTTGTACCAAATTGGAACATTCGGTCTGTGTGTATATGTTGGTGTGGCATTTTTAAGTATACTCTTATTCTCCTCTCATTGAGTGTTTTGCAAATGGCAGGAACAGCATGTAGCACCCATTCATTTTGTGTAGCACCAATGTGCTTCTAAAAGGAAAGGCATTTTCCCTTACCCCCAAGTTTATGACTTAAGGTTATTATTTAAATATATAATTTATAGGGAGAAGTCATATGTGCAGTATATATGATATATCTATTTCAATTTAAAATATTTATAGATTAAAAATGGCTTTTGTAATTTATGACTTTACGTTACTTGTTTATTCTACTTGTTTTTCTAACTTTGGGAGGAGGAGATATTTAAAATAATGCACTAAAAATCCAAAGTCTGCAAACTGATTCCAACAAAAGACATTTTGGAGAAAGTTTATTATAAAGTTAACTTCGAAAAGGTTTCAGAAGCAAATTATGTCCCATAAATGGTATGGTCTTTTGAATTTCTTAGCTTATGATCCCAAAAGGATTTCGGGAAAAGAGGGTACATCCTCCCCCCCTCACCCCCAGTTTTAGAGAAAAAGGCATATTCATTTTACTAAGTATTTTCCATTAGTACTTTAAAGTTTACAAACTGTTCTCATTTGAATCTCTCAGGGGCTGAGTGATTGGCACAGAAGTAAAAGTAGCTACTATATACAAGAGAGACTGATCTCAGAGGTTTGCCTCATGGATGCTCAAGCCCTCCTATGAGATAAATACTATTATTTCAGTCTTGCAGGTGGGGAGAGGAGGCATGGGGAAGGAAAGCAACTTTCCTAAGGCCATTCAGCTAGTTTGGGGTTAGAGCTGAGGTACAGACAGAGGCAATTTGGCCCCAGACATTGTGTTCTTAATCAGTGCAGTAGACAGTCTCCTGGTACCACAGCAACGCTCTTTCTTCACAACTTGCATGAAGAAAGATGTGTTGACCACCAGCATGACAGAATGGCTTCTTGATGAGAAAAAGCAATGTAGCCCTAACCAGTTTGGCTCAGTGGATAGAGTGTCGGACTGTGGACTGAAAGGTCCCGGGTTTGATTCCGGTCAAGGGCATGTACCTTGGTTGTGGGCACATCCTCAGTGGGAAGTGTGCAGGAGGCAGCTGAATCAATGTTTCTCTCTCATTGATGTTTCTAACTCTCTCTCCCTCTCTCTCCCTTCCTCTCTATAAAAAATAAAGAAATATATTTAAAAATATATAATAAAAAATCAGTAAAAATCTATTTTTAACAAAGAATACATGAGAGCTGGGATCAGAGAGTCAGTCTGCAGATCTCCAAGTCTGCTATACTCACTGTCTCTTTCCCATAGGTTTCTCTTCCAGCTTCCACCCAACCTTGCACAGAAATAAGTTGTCATCCTGCCCTGGCTAGACTTGATCTCTTCCAACTCAGTTTTCTCATCAGAAAAATGGGGATAGCCAAACTCATTCTGTCAATTGGGTTTTGAGAATTAACGATGCAGAAAAAACACTGTAAGATAGCACTGTGAAAATGTACACATAGCAGGATTTTATTTGTCCAGACTCACAGTGGCATGCTATGTTCCACAGAAGTAGACTTTCCATATGACTGAATTATTTATCATATATATGTATCCCAACATTTACTAAAATGTTTCACTTACCATCTTTCTGAAATATATCTCTATACTTCTAAGAAGAATAGATTCCCTACCTTTGAAAGGTTTCCACTGAGGCAGTAGCTGAAGCAGGTTACTAAGAGAATAACTTAAAAAGTACAATGTGAAGACAAAAAGGGAATTATGAATTTTCAGCTAGAAGATTTGGGAAAGTTTTCAAGGAAGAGGAGGCACTTATATGGGTGTGGGAGATAGAGTTTCAGCAGGCTTTGATGAAGGCTAAGGACATTGATTCCAGGTGGAAGAATCTGTGTGGAGAAAGGCAGGGCAGTGAGAAATGTTAGGCATGTTCAAGGAACAAATGTTAATTTACTGAAAAGAGACCCAGGGTAGTTGTAGTGTCTAGTGACAATAAGGTCATAAACCAGACCTCAGAAGACCTTGTAGGACAGGGTAAGCCATGTGGGCTGTTGAGGACCGAGCAGACTTATTTTGCTGAGCAGGGCACAGTAAGATCCCAGTAGGAAATGCTCTGTTGTGTGTGTGTGGAGGGAAAAAGAGGGAGTCACTTACAGTTCATTTTGGCAAAATGGTCATTTCATGGGAAAGATCTAGACACTTCAGAGCATTGTCAAGTATTTACCTGGTTTCTGGAAACCTTTCAGAACATCATATAGGTTTGTACAGGGTGGGGCAAAAGTGGGTTTACAGTTGTGAGTATGCAAAACACAGTTTATTCTTGTATTATTATTTATTGTATTATTTTCCATACAAACAAATGTAACCTACTTCTGCCCCACCCTGTATATTATTTACTCTTTTGCCCAAATGAATTTCTCCTCCTCTGTTATTCCTGCCTCGATCCTGAAATAAAACAAAACTCTAATTAATTTTGTAGCATGTAAAAAAATAAAGTTCAGAGAAACACTCCTCATTTCCTGGAGGGCGATGACTCTCGCCTGCCTGAAGAAATGGAAAATGATTTTTACCATCGTAGGAAGAAGAAAAACAGCAATGTTCAATTAAGCTGTTTGCTCTCTGTGTCCAGAAGGAGGAATGGACTAGTTTGGACTTCTTTCTATAAAACAGAATTAAAATTATGGTACCAGGTAGAGGACATGAAAAGGACATGATGCAAAAGTATGAGTAACACAGAGATGCATACAAAGTGGCCAGCACAGGGCCTGGCACAGTGTGTGTTGCTGTTTTGTTGTTCTTATCACCCCTAGATTCTGAGCATGAATTTATTATTTATGGACTATTCAGGAGGTCAGACAGATAATCCCATTGAATTATAGGGACCACAAAACACTTTCTCAGGATTCTGGCAACACATCTTATGACTACTTTTTTCTAACTTCAGGGACCTGGTAGCATGAATGAAGCATCTATTTCTTTTTTAAATTTGAAAAAAAATTAGACTTACAAAAAAGTTGAAAAAGTAGCACAAAATGTTCCTGTCTAGCTTTCAGCAGACCTTTACAGATGTTAACATCTTCCATAACTATGGCACAATGATCAAAACTATAAAATTAACATGGCTACCATTCTATTCAATACTTTCTATGAACTAACTTACAGACTTTATATGACTTTTTTCAATGGTTCCACAGATGTCCTTTCTCAGGCCCAGGATTCAACCTGGATTGATTATGTGTTGCTTTTAGTTGTATCTTTTAGTCTTTCCTAATCTGGGACAAGTTTTCTGTCTTTTTGTTTGTTTTGTTATTTACAACTGTGACACTTTGGAAGAATATGGGTCAGTTACATGGTAAAATGTCTGTCATTAGTTCTTTCCTCATAGTTTAATTTAGAGCCTGCATTCCTAGCAAGAATATTGTAAAAGTGATGCTGTTTCCATCTCATTACATCATGTTAGGCAGTAATGGTGTCTGCATGTTTCATGGCTGGCCATGTTGAATTTGATCATAGGTTCAAGTTGTTTCTGCCTGGTTTACCAATGTAAAGTTAATATTGGTTTTATTTTGTCATGAATTAGCCATTGGAAGCGCCTCCCAGTTGGTTCCTATGTTCTTTTCACATGTCTGTGTCATTTTTGGTACATTCTATAGTATTGTGTACAGTTCTTTTTGTTATTACCTTTACAATTTATAGTCAAAATACTGTCTTCCAAAATTAGTTAGTTCTTATCTTTCTCATCCCCTTATATGTTATGTCATTTACTTTTAAAAAATACATTTTTATTGATTTCAGAGGAGAGAGAGAGATAGAAACATCAGGGATGAGAGAGAATCATTGGTTGGCTTCCTTCTGCATTCCCCCATACTGGGGATAGAGCCCACAAGTCTGGCACATGTCCTTGATCAGAATCGAACCCAGAACCCTTCACGTAGTCTGATGCTCTAGCCACTGATCCAAACTGTCTAGGGCTCATTTACCTTTAATGCAGTTGGTTCATTTGTTACTTTTTGTATTCCACTTTAGATTTACCTCCCTCACAAGTCCTAGTATGGTATGCATGTATGTATGTTTGTATGTATGTATTTGGTATGTGATATGCTATCATGTTCTAAAAGTCAGAATTTTACAAAGAGATATGCTCAAGGATATGTCATTTGTCCTTCATTCCTTCCAGCCCGTTTCCATGATCTCATTTTTTCCTACCTACCCTCTAGGCAGTCAGTCTCATTAGTATATAGTCTACTTTCCTGTACTCCTTTTTGAATAAATATGCAAGTTTATGTGTATTAATATATGTCACCTACTTTGTTACATAAAGTATTATGTACTAGAGATATTATAGGAGAACCAAACCCTGATTTTTAAATGTGTGAAACTTTAGTGAGTCGTATAAAGATGGAGAACTAGAGAATAAGAGTAGACAATTAGTGAAGCCACATAAATATAAATTTATAAGAGTGAGAGGCAATCGCTAAAAATAAAGTTACTCAAATTTCAGCTCAGATACCCTCTAAAGGCATATATAGTAAGTTTTTATACTTTCTTGAATGATCAGAAATCCAGATAAATTAGAATAAAGAGTCAACCTTCTATAAAATTTTAACTTAGCTTGCATATGAGTGATGATGCATATTTTACTGGGCATTCTCATTATCCTGTGAAGAAGTAGGAAACGGTTTTCTCATCTCCATTTCACAGATAGATACACTGAAGTTCAGTAACTTGCATATTTATCTGTTATCCCCACCCGATAGTAAGGCTCCTGATCAGCAGAGCACTGTGTCTTATCCACCCCTCTGGTGCCTGGCAGATCTACCTGGTACACACGGAGTGACTCTTTCACCTGACTGCCCCCAATTATACTTCTAGATTGTGGCTCAGTGTCTTTCTTCTACTTCTCCTCAGAAAGTCTGATTCCAGGATTCTGCTTAAGTCATCTCCATTCTATTATCCTGGCCATGAGAACAATGAAAACGAAGATCTGATTAAATTGGAGCATCCTTTGGATTTTGAGAGCAAGTTTCTATGTCAGAAGGAACACAAATGCCAATCTGTTTGTCTCAGATCTCCAGGATATCAGAGTGGGAAGACTCCAGAGAGAAAGCCTCATGTGACAGATGGAAAAAGCTGAGGTCATGAAGCAGATCAGTAATATTTCCAAGATTAGAACTTAATCTGCTCTTTCTAAAGATCGAATTCTTTCCAACCCATAAATGGGCACACGAAAAGAACAAATCAGATCACTGAATGTACCCTTTTCAGATGAATTATTCCAAATTTTCTCCTAGCATATAGATACGCAAATCCTTGGGAAATATGAGCCCAATTTGATTCCTCTTTTGGGACAACTCTCTGAGGATTGAGGAATTAAATATTAAATAATGAACATTTTGGAAATCCCTGTGCTAAGGACTGAATTGTGTTCCCCTCCACCCAGCCAGAATGTATGTTTTAAAGCCCTAATCCTCAATGTACTTATATCTGAAGACAAGGTCCTTTAGGAGGTAATGAAGATTATTACCTCTAGTCCTATTCTAATAAGGACTATGGCCTTATTAGAATAGGAAAGGCCCTCTCTCTCTCTCTCTCTCTCCCTCTCTCTCTCTCTCTCTCTCCACCCACCCCCACACAGTGAAGAGTCAGTGACAAGGCAGCTGTTTGCAAGCCAGGAACATGTCTCTTACCAGAATCTGATACCTGACCATGCTCGCAGCCTGATCCTGGGCTTTTAGCATACAGAAACATGAAAAACTAAATGTATATCACTTAAGCCACTCAGTCTATGGTATTTTGTAATGGCATCCTGAGCTGACAGATATACCCAGGATTATATCCTATATGCAACATGGGTACATTTTAAATCTTTAACAAATATAATCTATAGCTGACTTCTTAGAGACTAGGGAACTGGGCGTGAATTTGCAATGCCATATATTTTTCCTAATAAGTGCTCTCCAATTCTGCTAGAATTAATATCAATGAATCCAAAAAGGAAATGTGAGGTGAGAGGTGGGAGGGGGAAGGGGGAGGTCAGAAGGAATATTATAGCGTGTTCTCATTGAAAGGGTCTGTGATTGAAATGACAATCACCGGCATTGGGAAGACATGTGAGGCAAGGATAGAGAGCCCTTGTTGTGTTCCAGTAGCAAATGGGCATGTCTGTCCTCCTCTACTCCTGCCCTTATAGAGCTGCTCCCAGTGGGACACTGGGATTCCTCACTCTGGCCTAATTTTAAGTGAACAAAATGAGTGGCACTCTGCCACATCCCTCTGGAAACTATTCGAAAATTGAGCAGATCTCATCTTTTGAAAATGTTCCCTGAGTAATGGAAACATGAGGAAGGGGAATATACTACAGACCCCGGATGCAACTTTCAACCACAGCGGAATGCAACACGCCAGACACTCTTTTATAGTGGTCAGGATGGACGTGGGAAAGATTTGGGGGAACAGAACAATCAGCTCTGCTGTCATCTTAGATCACTTTCACTGCTAGATGCCCTGAAGGATTAAGTGACACAGTGCTGGGCACATTGGGAGGGGCTCAATCCAATGAAAATCCAAAACATGTAGATATGGTTACATGGCAGCTACCATCTATGTAACAGACTATTTTTCTACTTCTCTTTAGAAACAAGAAGAGACGAATTCGGTTATGAATCATTCTACCCACCACCTTGTGTAGAACTGTAGCTGAGATTTCAGTAGAGCTTCTCTGAATCTTGAAATAGTGATCATATTTATTTCAGCTCCAGGATTTACACTCAAATCCATAGCTGATTCCAAGATTTCTGTGAGTTCCTAGCAAAATTTTGTTCTCAGTATCATCTCTGCCTCCTGGAATTTGCATGTTTGGATGCTTCTTTCTTCCATATCTTGTTAACTCAATTATTTTTACTTTGCCCCCAAACCCTATTATACAAGTCCCTCCAAAGTTGGTATATAACTATTTAGGGTGTGAAGCCACAGCCCGTGTGGCCTCGGGTTCAAAGACTTGGAGAAAGGGCTGACGTGCAAATTAAAACACAAGACAAAAAATATAAATTTGAAATTATCGGGGAAGCCAGTTGTGAGCCTGGTACAAGAGACCAAGTTCCAGTGAATCTTCCTTCCCATCTGCTTTTATTTACTAGAATACACAATTGCGTTTTAGGAATGCAAACAGACATATCAAAGGTGATTGTTTAGTAAACAGTAAGATTATCAGGTTGGGGGAGTTTGCTTTAGGCAATTGAGTCAGCAGTGGGTAATAAAATGCAAATATTCACCCTGTGACTATCAAAGAGCCCAATTCAGCTTTCTGACCTGACTTCTCGCATTTATATTAATTACTGTTCATCTTGGTTCTCAGCATAGGGGAAAGACGAAAAATGTATTTAAAAGGCACCAAAGCAGATGATTTTCAAAAGTATTACTAGTTTGAATTTTGCTGAAAATATTTTCAGTTATTCCACCACCCAAATATTTTAACTAACCCTCTACCTTATAGGTTCTAAGAGTTCACTTAGTTCTAGGTTAACTTGCTCATTTAAAAGATGAGAAAATTGCCTGGCTGGCGTGGTTGAGCATCCACCTATGAACCAGGAGGTCATAGTTCGATTCCAGGTCAGGGCACATGCCTGGGTTGTGGGCTCAATCCCCAGTAAGGAGTGTGCAGGAGTTGGTTGATCAATGATTCTCCCATCATTGATGTTTCTATCTGTCTCCCTCTCCCCGCCTCTCTGAAATGAGTAAGTGATACACACACACACACACACACACTAGAGACCTGGTGCATGAGATTCTTGCACTGGGGGGTAGAGGTCCCTCAACCCAGTCTGTGCCCTCTCATAGTCCGGGACCCCCTCACTACAGCGCAGCAGCAGTGACAGGAGTGCTAAGCAACAGGAAGTCCAGCTTCTGATTGAGTGGCGCTCCCCCTGTGGTAGCGCACTGACCACCAGGGGGCAGCTCCTGCATTGAGCGTCTGCCCCTGGTGGTCAGTGCACATCATAGCAGCGATGGACCTGTCATGCCTCTGGTCATTCTGCTGTTTGGTCAATTTGCATATTAGGGGGTTTTATTATATAGGACGTGTGTGTGTGTGTGTGTGTGTGTGTATTGTGTTGTGTGTGTGTGTGTATGTGTCCCCAGTAAGGGCCTACAGTGCATTCTCACAGGTAGACAGTGTCAGGGCCCAGATGAGAATAAACAACATTTAATCTACATTCCAGCTCCCTCTTTACATCCATGCTTCTTTTTTTCCAAGGAAATTTCAAGTATCAAGTTAATTCTTCAGAGTAAGAGTTTGCTTTTTTTTTTCTTTGTTTTTATAAGTGGATATTGAAGGGACTGAAACATGGTTAAAAACTGAAAGCTTTTAGATTTGAGATTTTATATTTCTATTAGAAAAATTTGGGCAACACTTTATGCCTTCTCTTTCTCTGACAACTCTGAAGTCGGAATAAGATTTCTGAGCTCGGAGGTAAGCAGAACATTCTCATTTCATCCTAAGCAAATGACTCACAGAATCATGAAAGCTCCAGCTTGGAAGGCATTAGAAAGGTCATCTTATTCACCACCACACCCCACATACTCGAAGGGTAGCAGTGTCCTTTTAAATATCAACATAGTAGCTGTCCAACCTGAATATCTCAGGAAAAGGAAACTGCCACCCATTTTCTGAACATTTGGACTCTTCATATTGTAAAACCAGCATGTCAGTATGTTACTGATTTAATTCCAACAACCACCCTATGAAGCAATTATTACTATCTACACTTTACAGGTAAGAAAATTGTTCCTGCATGAAATGAGATATTTCATCCCAAATTCAGGACAAGTTAGTTAGGAAACTGCTCTTTAACCCAGGAATGTTTATTTCTAATCTGCTTATAGAGAGTCTTTAAGGGCACAGATTTTGTTACCAGTTTGAGTTGGGATCCCAAGTCTTCACTTTTAAAAAAAATCCTCATCCAAGGATATGTTTTTTATTGATTTTTTGGGGGGGGAGGAGGGGGGGGAGAGAGAGAGAGAGAGAGAGAGAGAGAGAAAGAGATGAGAGAGAAATATTTATTGATTGCCTCCCAAACACACCTTGACTGGGGATCAAATCTGCAGCATAGGTATGTGCCCTGACTAGGAATTGAACTCATGACCTTTTGGTCTATGGGACAATGCTCCAACCAACTGAGCCACCTGGCTGGGGCCTGAGTCTTTACTTTTTTAATTGTGTAACCCTGACCTTACAGCCTGTGTCGTCATCTGAAAATAAATAAAGTAAAATAAAGAAATAAAAATAGTACTAAACTTTGAAAGTTTTCATGAGAACTGAGTCTTTGTGAAGTGCTTTACATGGTACCTAACATAGTAAATTATCTGAAAATGATAGATGTTGTTAGTGATATTATACTAATCTATTCATCTGGTCCATGTTGACCCATTTATGAATGAATATTTCTGGACCACACATCTCCAAACTTTCCAGTTCTGACAAACTATGACCATAGGCTCAAATCTCAGTAACTGTGTTGGTACGGTTGTCAAGCCTAAATCTAATGAAGCGACCTTGACTGACCAGCATCTACAGCCTTCGTTCACTTTGAGAACTCATGACGGGAGCAGCTCTTTCCTCCTTTCTCTTTTAGCCCCTCCCCAGGCAGCATATATGAAATCCACACTACACTGCCTCAAAGACAGCCCAGGCTTTAGAAAAACAAACAGAGGCTTTAGTGTTCAACCCATCAAGATTTCTGCCACTCCTGAATCGTGTGGGATAGACATTCCTAATCAGAGTGAGTGACGGGCACATCCGTTCAGTGGATGAGAAAAGCAAGCTCCATCTGGTGCGTTTTCTTCATTTGCCTCCAAGAAGAGAATCCCAGTCAAAGGTAAAAACAATTCTGCCTCTAGTTGTACCTAATTATCCAGCAGCAGAAAGGCACGTGATGAAGGCGCCTGCCCAGGGTCCGAAAGCAGAGCAGATGTTTTCAATTGCTCCCTCCTTTGTAATTCTACCCTGGAAATAAAGAATTTAAAACCAGAAAATAATAAGAATACATGAACCTCACAAAGGGACATACACAGCAGAAGACAAAAAGTATGGGATAAGAGAGTGGATGCATTGAAAGTCACCTCATGGGAGCATTTAGGAATTCTTTTTCCAATTGGATCAGTACCCAGGAACACAAGTGCACCTAAAAGTATCTTTTAATTGAGGGGAATGTATAGCAGTTTCTGTTGAACATATTTTTTTAACAATAAAAACAGGATTTCTTTTATATATATATATATATATTGTATTGATTTTTTACAGAGAGGAAGGGAGAGAGATAGAGAGTCCGCAGGCCGACGCTCTATCCACTGAGCCAAACCGGCTTCGGAAAAAAAAAAAAACAGGATTTCTTTATGATGTCAGAATTGATCTCGGGGCCAACACTTGTTGAAGAAGCTCTAGTATTCCAACAGGTTTTGTTTATAAGCAGAAATATTGATAAATCCTCAATAGCATAGGAGTTTTTAATGCCATATATTAAGATTTAGTAGAGTTATAGAAGAATTCCAAAGGTAACTTAAAATTGGTGTCACCAAAGGTAAGAGCTAGAAAATACCTGCCAATCTGAGTGATCAAGAATTCTGACACAGTAATTTTACAGATAGGGAAACTGAGACAGAGGAGATAATTTGCCTAAGAGAAGAGAATGTATTGAAGACAAAATAGAACTGTACCATCAAATTTAAGGAAAATTGAAATATATGGGCAGATAATCATATTTATATATTTACCATAAGTTAAGTTGGTGGACTTGAAGGGTGATTACAGCAATTGCAATCCCAATTCCAATTTTTAAGTTTATACAGGATGGGTCAAAGTAGGTTTATAGTTGTGATTATGCAAGACAGTTTATTCTTGTATTATTATTTACTAACTAGAGGCCTGGTGCATGAAATTTGTGCATGGAGTGGGGTTCCTCAGCCTGGCCTCCACCCTCTCCAATCTGGGACCCCTTGGGGGATGTCTTACTGCTGGTTTAGGCCTGATCCCTGTGGGTGTGGGATCAGGCCTAACCCGGCAGTCGGACATCCCTCTCGCAATCCAGGATGACTGGCTCCTAACCACTCGCCTCCTTGCCTGCCTGATTGCCCCTAACCCCTCTGCCTGCCAGCCTGATAGCCCCTACCTTGCACCCTTACCTGCCTGATTGCCCCTACCTTGCCCCCCTGCTGGCCTGATCGCTCCTACCTTGCCCCCCTGGCTACCTGATCATCCCTAACTTCTCTGCCTGCCTGTTCGCCCCTAACTGCCTCTGCCTACCTGCCTGATCTCGCCCTCAACTGCCCTCCCCTGCTGGCCTGGTCACCCCTAACTGCCTCTGCCTTGGCCCCAACCACATGGCTTTTTCCAGAAGGAAGTTGGACGTCTGGATGATGGCCAGTCAACCCGGTCTAATTAGTATATTACCCTGTTATTAGTATAGATAAATTATATAGGATAGGATTGCTTAAATGGGGGTGGGGGGAGAAAGTCTTTTTTAGCAGGAGGGGATGCTCTT
>NW_006297145.1:992820-1001237 GCF_000327345.1 Myotis davidii | reverse complement strand
AGGAGGAGATGCGCTTGGCAGACAGAAACACATAATCCCTATATCTGGACTGATCGCCAGCCATATGCACTATACTGCCAAACAGTTCATTAAAAAATTGAATCACTTTCTTATATCTTACACCAAATAGCTGTTGCCCTTAAAACCCTTCCTCAGCCCCCACCTTATGTCCGGCCTTCACAGTTCACCCAGAGTAGGTTCTGATTGGTCAATTTCTATGCCAATCAGAGTCAAAAGCTCCACCTCCTAGGCAGCCATTGGCTCCTTGCAATTCACCCAGATTTAGTTCTGATTGGTCAGTTTCTATTCCAGTCAGCATCTCCAGGCCTATCTCTGGGCCTTATCATAGAGGCAGGGCTGATCAGCAACTGCCCCAGGCTGTTGGCGAGCAGGCTGAACTGCTGACCTCTGAGAGAGAGAGGCTTGGCTGCTGGCGAGGCCCGGAGAGAGAGAAGCAGGGTGATCAGAACCTGCTTCTCTCTCTGGGCTTCACCAGCAGCTACTGCTGATCAGCCCCATCTCTCTCGCCTCTGTCTGTCTGTCTGTCTCTCTCTCTCTCTCTCTCTCTCCCCCTCTCTCTCTCAGAGGTCAGTAGTTCAGCCCGCTCGCCTGCTGCACGTGCAGCCTGGTGTTCGATTGAGACTTCGGTCGTTTTGGATGTTACAACCCTGGCTCTTTATATAGATAGGTAGGTAGGTAGGTAGGTAGGTAGATAGGTAAGTAGATAGATAGATAGATAGATAGATTGATTGATTATTATATTATTTTCTATATGAACACCTGTAAACTTACTTTTGCCCCACACTGTATAGTAAATGATTAGTATACTAAAGAAAGAGAATGTTAATTCAAGAGTATAATTCCATCTTTCATTTTCTTCAGCCTTGTTCTGGCATAATATTGAGAAAACAATCAGCCTAAAATAAGTCTTATGTCAGATAGGGAAGGCACCTTTGAAAAAACGTTACCCTGATAAATTTAATTAACAAATGCCAACAGGGCAAAGCAAAACCTTAAATCAATGAAATGCTTCTATTTGCTTCTTAAAAGGAGGCAATCTGTGGCTCCATAAAAGGAAGTACCTAATGCAAAAATGAGCTGCAGTTTGAAAATTGCTCTAAGTGATGCGGAATATCTGTTTGGCATCATGCAGTTCCACATTTTAGGAGGACTATGAATGCTACCTGGTGCCATCACATTTGACTTAGGTTCTTCAAAGTAGAAGGAATTCGCAAGATTGCCTGCGTTTCCAGCTTGCTCTTCTGTAGACTTTGGATTCACTACTCTATCACCAATGTCATCCCTTCCTTGAATTCCCAGCCTGTCAGCTTGCCTCCATATTCACTAAGCAAATTCCTTAACATAAATCTCTCTCTTTCTTATTTTCCCTCCCTCTCCATCCTCTCTCTTTTTCTTTCTCTGCAGTACAAGACATGTTTATAGTCATTTCTAACTTGTTGCCCACATTGTGGATAAGACAATGTTAGAAATTGTATTAGCTTGAAAGATTTCTCTTATGATGAAAATGGCAAAAATAAAAAGCCCCCAGTGTATAAAGATTTAACATTTATAAACTACTCTCACAATTGTTTTCTCAGGGTATCCCTACTTCAATCCCATAAGCTAGACATTGATTCCAATTTATAGATGAGAAATGAAGGCCTGGGGATATAAAATAATTTACGTAAGACCCCTAAGCTTGAAAGTGGTAGAACTCCAAGTCTGATATTCTCCCTACCACCCCTTTCCATGGCTTCCTCTCAATAAGTAGACAGAGGGGCTATAGATGAGATTCTTCTGTGGATGTGCTGCTCAGTCATGGGAATCTGACCCATGGCGACCAGGGAAGGCTAAAGAAAAAACTGCCAAGGTCAGACCATTGCCTGGGGTTATTGTTCTCCATTCCAGCCTCAAGGACTCCAAAAGATCAATGAAAGCATACATTGGGAAATAGAAGAGGCATGAGAAAATTTTGCAAATTGGCTAGTTTTCATTTCCTGTTAGCTTTTCCAGCACATTCTTGGCACCAAATGAAAGTAATGTGGTAATGCGGTAAAATGTCTCCACGAGAGGCTGTCCAATTAGAGACAGAGGGCAATGAGATACCCTCGCCCTTGGTGCCCTAAGGGCTCGTCTGGACATCCTGAGGTTTTCATAGTAACCGATATGGATGTGGTCAGCTGTTTGTCATATCAAATAGGTTTGCATATTAGAGAATCTCAAGGCATCAATATTATGGCACAATGTATATTTCCGCTGCTGGCTCTGATTTGGAAATGCCACTAAAGAAGGTTGCTTCATGCTGACTTGATGTCTAAAGAAATATGCAAGCTCGATCTTGTCTTGGCCTAACTGGCATAATTACCCATTATGGTATGTGTTTCACAGGATTAGAATTAATAACAGGAAGTCACATTGTGCCCTATTTTAAAGAAAACAACTGTCGAGGTTCCAAACTGGGAAAACATAGTCAATAAGGGAGTTAACCTTCACATTTGAAAAGGATTCTTATGTTATGATATAATAGCAGCAGTGATGATTTATTGAGTACCTACTATGGGCCAGGTATTTTAGAGACATTATTTATAATTCTCAATTCTCATAGCAACCCTGGAAGGCATGTAGGGGAAAATTGATACTTGGTGAAGGGAAGTAACTTGCTGAAGGTCACATAGCTAGAAAATATCTAACCCAGGCAGGCGTGTCCAGCAGATGTTTCTGCTACTACACTGAAGCATTTGTCTTCAGATCGTATATAAAGCACACTATTTGCACGGATCTCCAGAATATAGTTAATATCCTCCTCCTCCTCCTCCTCCTCCTCCTCCTCCTAAAATGGAATTTAAAGAAAATCCTGACCAAAACAGTCATTCCATCAAACAGTGTATACTTTTCTTTTAGGATGTGGCATGTGGCTACAGTTATGTGTTCAATTAATATTTGTGAAATGAAAAATACATGTTTATTCCAACTGATCCAAAGCATTTCAGCTAAGACCTTTTTTCCATACCACCCCATCAGATGTACATCTAAAAAGAAAGTCACTAATTCTTTCAGTAAGCATGCACAGAGCACATGCTCTGGTGGGAGAGGTAGTTCTAGGAGCTACACACAGATTTATAGGAGACAGCATGCTAGCTTCTAGAGAAGGGACAGTTGTCAGATGACACCGACTTTTAAACTGACAATATCAGATGGTGTAACTAGTCCTAGGTATGTGCACATGAGGTCTAAGATGGCATAGTGGATTTTCTAAAGACGGCATAGAAAGATTTTCCATAGATAGCCATAGACAGAGGTGAAAACCTGGAGTGCTTCCAGTGCTTGGCCGAATGCAGGGTTCCTTTATTCTCTCATATTTATTCTCATTCAAGGATTCTGGGTGTTTGTGATTCTGGGTTCTTCTCAGAGCCATAGGACCATAGGATTTGACAAATGTGTAGATCATTTCAAAATCAGATTTTTGGTTTTGGCCATAGGATGGGCTAGAGCAGTGGTTGGCAAACTCATTAGTCAACAGAGCCAAATATCAACAGTACAACGATTGAAATTTCTTTTGAGAGCCAAATTTTTTAAACTTAAACTATATAGGTAGGTACACTGTTATTAACTTAATTAGGGTACTCCTAAACTGGCCTTTGCTAAAAACGTCCTCAATCTGATTGAGGTAAGTTCGCTGAGGTTGACCCCTTCCAACTCTCCCATCCACACTCATCTTGTATACTTGTTTCATCTATCTCCTTTTGTTCATCCTCTCTATATGTCCAAACCATCTCAACATACCTTTCTCAATCATCAACACTACATCTTCTTTCACTCCACAGCGTTCCCTAGAATTAACTTAATAAACTTTACTTAAAGTTTTAAGTCAACTTCGCATTGTACGTGCGCACCCGCACGTGGTAGTTTGTGGAAGAGCCACACTCAAGGGGCCAAAGAGCCGCTTATGGCTCACGAGCCGCAGTTTGCCGTCCACTGGGCTAGAGAATTGAAAAGCTCCACAACTATACAAACCTGAGAAACCATAGCTATAATAGCAGATGTCCTTTTATTTATTTATTCTTTATTTTTATTTTTTAAATTTTTGTTAATCCTCACCCAAGGATATTTTTCCATTGATTTTTAGAGAGAGTGGAAGGGAGAGGGAGAGACAGAAACATCCATCTGAGGGAGACACATCGATTGGTTGCCTCCTGCATGCACCCCAACCAGGGCCAGGGAACGTGCAAAGAAGGTACTTGCCCTTGACCAGAATTGAACCCAAGTCCCTTCAGTCTGTGGGCTGCCACTCTATCCAGTGGGCGAAACCTGCTAGGGCAGGAGATGTCCTTTTAAACACAGATCCAGATAATGAGCAAATAGGATGCTGCAGCAGCCTAGGAAGGTGGGCATGGGGTGGGGAAGAATGTGAGGGCTATTGTTAGGGCCTTGATAGCCTAAGGGTTGGGATTTAATGCCCCAGAGGGTCAGGAGAGGAGGGCTTGGACCTGTTCATAGATGGGAGTTGAAATTTGGACTTCTTCACCAAGCCAGGGCTCTCAAAATTCTACACCTCAATTAAAGGTAGACTCAATGTGAATCTTTCCTCCTGAGCATTGATATCAGATCTGACCTATGGAAACTGGGACGTTATAGCCCAGTCTAAAGTATGCTGTTATCTCCTTTTTATGTAATCACCTCTACATGTTCTGTATCATTTTCCATGAAAGAAAACTTATCTTTCTCATCCTTGGCTCTGAGACAAAGAATAATATGGGAAACTTCCTAATGATATAAAATACTTCTTGATAAATTTGTCCAAATGCTCATTACAAGGGCTTGTTCCAATTTACAGTCTCTCCAACTATGTGTGACAGAGTCCATGGCCATCCCTCCTTATCAACCTCTGGTAAAACACAAAAAATATTTTTAATCTTTGCCAACCTGATAGAAACACAAGAAACATACCTTTTTAAATTTAAGGTGCATGCAACTTTCTCTGTGAAGTCATATATCCCTCTGTATGTTTCAACCTTGGCTGTGTCACTTGTGAGTTATTATTCCATGTCTGTGTTTCAAACCCCATTTTTCAGTCCAGATGCTGTTCTTTTTCTTCCTTGTTGATAGTTAATTATACTTAATATTTACACAGCATGCATGTCTCAGTGTCTGGCACCAGTTTCTAAGCTGGACTTACTATTATCCATTTAATCTTTACAATAAATTCTATAGGGTGTGCATTATTCTTGTCCACATTAAACAGGTTCAGAGAGGTTAACTAACTGATAGAGCCAAAATTAAGATCTTGAGGATTTAACCCTCTGTTTGATATGTTTGCTGATTCTCCTTCATGTTAAATTATTTCATGATGTGCTTTGTAATTAAAGATTGTGAGCTCATTTTTAGTGAAGTTTTCCCTGATAGAATTCAGTGGGACCTAGAATAAAGGATGCCCTCCCAGAAATTTTTATTTTCCTATATTAGACATTCTGGATATTTCATTGGTGATTTTAAATAACATTATCTATAATAATAAAAGCATAATATGCTAATTAGACCAGACAGCCAAATGACCTTCTAGATGTCCTTCTAGACAAAGCCTGGGCTTCGAGGGGCTGAACCCCTTGCATGAATTTCATGCATCAGGCCTCTAGTTTATATATAAGTTATATGCTACAAAGTTTACCTGTTTAAGTCAATGGTTTTTAGTATATTTAGAGTTGTGCAAATATCACTGTAATCTCATTTTAAAACATGTTTATCACACCCAAGAGGAGACTTGTATCCATTAGTAGTCATTTCCCATCCTCCCTAACCCACTAATCTACTTGCTGTCTCCATAGATTTGTCTACTTGGAACATTTCATATAAATGGTATGATACAGTATGTGTTTTTTGTGACAATCTCCTTTCACTTAACAAAATATTTTTATATTAATTTCTGATCGTGAGGATTGATGGACAAGTTATATAAATTAAAACCCCAAACCCACATGATGTTCAGGTCTATATTTATGGAGTATTGGGTTGTTTCTGGTTCCAGTTTCTTATACCTAGGAAAGAAAGGGAAGGCTATTGCTTAGCTAAGTATCCAAGATGGTTGGAAGGTAATTAGAGGGTATTAGTCTCCATAAAAATAGAAAAGGAAACTTCTTATACTTGCCATCATCCCCATTCTAAGCAGTGGTATCATTCATAGCAGTTTGTTCCTGTGGAGAACTTGGGGGCTGGAAAGTTACACCCTCCACCCTCCTCTAGGGTATAGTGTGTTATCCTCTACTTTTTTAAAAAATATATTTTTATTGATTTTAGAGAGGGAAGGAGAAGGAGAGAGAGAGAGAAACATCAATGATGAGAGAGAATCATTGGCTGGCTGCCTCCTGCATGCTCCTGCTGGGATTGAGCTTGCAACCAGGCATATGCCCTTGTCTGGAATGGAACCCGGGACCCTTCAGTCCACAGGCCGACGCCCTATCCACTGAGCCAAATAGGCTAGGGCAGTGGTTGGCAAACTTTGGCTCACGAGCCACATGCGGCTCTTTGGCCCTTTGAGTGTGGCTCTTCCTAAGCCTTAGGAGTACCCTAATTAAGTTAATAACAGTGTACCTACCTATATAGTTTAAGTTTAAAAAATTTGGCTCTCAAAAGAAATTTCAATCGTTGTACTGTTGATATTTGGCTCTGTTGACTAATGAGTTTGCCAACCACTGGACTATGGCAAGTGTGTTATCTTCTTTAAGGAAATTTTTCTGTAGGTTTCTGTCATTTTTTATTAAAATAACTTTACATTCTCTGGGCCCACTGGTGTCCTTCCAATAATTACAGCCATATGATATGTGTGGCAAACACATTGTAATATGTAAGACCATTTCAATGCTATAATTAGCAGATTAATTATAGTGATATAATGATAGTCATGAGTATAACCCTTATCAGACAGTTGGTGAATACTCATTTGTTTCATTATCCATTTTTTGTTGCATAGTCATTTATCTCCTTCTATAACAAATCACTCTTGTAGGGGTATGAACTATGTTATTGAATTAAATCAAGATCCTTGGCCCCAAATCTTAAGTTCTAGTGGGAGGAACTTATGTGTTGTTTTTTGTGTGTATTTTTTTCAATTACATGTGGAGCAGCTATACAAATTATAGTTGTAAAGTATAGCTGACCAATTTAAAGATAGGGAAATAAAATATCAACGTGTAATGTCATATGCACAATCTCAGAGTACTCCACCCAGATCCTCTTAGGCCTGCCTCACCTCTGGCCACTGCCCAGCACAAGCAGAGAGTCAGAAGTACCTGGGAGTTCCTGTCCTTCTCAGGGCAGCTCTTATCAATGACAGATGGGCATAGCCATGTGCAAACCCAGCTCCCCTGCCTTGTAGACAAACTCTGAGGAGGAACATGCCCCTGAGTGCTCTGTGGGATCAGACTGGAGATGGGGACTTCATTTGAAATCTTTGATTTCATTTCACCCCTCTCCAGCTTCTCCCTTATCAGTCTCTCTTGGGAACACTTCTTTAATAAATAGCATGTGTATGAATCCTCATTCCAGACGTTGCTTTTGGGAAAGGTAACCTAAGACACAACATTAGTAAATGGTGGAGCCAGAATTTCTTTCTCTCATTGCTGTATCCAGATTTCATCCATCCTCTTTTATACCACAGAGGGGAGAAAAATAAGATCGAGACAGATTCATATTTTTTCTTAAGGTCATGCATCTTGCAAGGGACTCAAATCCATTGCTGTAAGCTGTACCACATTGCCTTTTAAACCTTATCAGAGGAAAGTAAGCTTATATCAATGAACTGCAGAGATTTCTTACAACCTCCCAATTAGAAATGTATTTATACTTTCAATCTTGGGTTCTCCGTCTATGAAATTAGTACACTGCTATTTTCTTCAATATCTTTTTTTAATGTCTTTATTAAAAGTTAAGCAGGATAACATATGCAACGTGAATAGCGTTTGACACAGCTAGATGCTCGGTGTGTGCTGTCCTTCATTAAAGAACCAGGGTAAAGATAATTAAACTGAATAAAGGTTTCTGAAATCAGCCTTGTTTTGACCAACCACAGGATTCTCTTGCAGTAAAGCCTCCATTTCTGGAAAAATACTTTAAAAAAAAAACCACACCAAACACCCCACAGATAATCTTGTCAGTTTCCCATACATAATGGACTACATAACATCTCTGTGGGCCTGTTGGATAAATAAAGGAGGCTGTTATGTTCAAAAGGTTTCTTAATAAAGTCTAGCCCCTTCCCACAGAAGAAAAGCCACAGAAGACAAGTGTGACACCTTAAACTGCAGGGAAACAGCCAGCCCTTCCGCACTGCTAAGGAGGCAGTTCTCAGGGGCCCAGGAAGGACATCCAGAAGGATACACACAAGAAATGAACCAAGTATGCAATGGATTTTTCTGTCTCTACCC
>NW_006297145.1:987524-992713 GCF_000327345.1 Myotis davidii | reverse complement strand
AGGGAAATTACAAGGGAGAGGATGCTAACTTTGACCTAGCAATGCCCTCTGAGGATTGGGGTGGTTTAGAATGGCTTCTCATGTTTTTTTCTGCTCCCCTAATGGAAGTAAAATAACAACATGAAATAGAGGGGATAAAACAGCCAGCAGGAGGATAAATACCAAGGAAGCGATGTAAACACAGCCCCCAATTTCCCCAGCGAGTAAGAGAATGAGGAATGTGTTATTTATCTGTCTTTGCAATCTGTACGGCAGAGTATGGAGCTGCCCTCCTTGGGGAATATCTTCTATAAATAATCAGCGAATTGCAGGGATGGGAGCTTGAGATGAGTGAAAGGAACCCAGGAGACTGAGGATTTCTTCCAACTCCAGGTCTTCCTCAGCTATTCCAGGAATCCTCTCCATCCTTCCAGGCAGAGAAAAAACAGGCAGAGCAGGCCCTTTTAAACAGACACTTAAGAAGTACTTGATGGTGCTCACTCCCCTTTTATTTTAGGTTAGAAAAATGGATTCAAACTATAGTTAATTAACTTACTAAGATTGCCCTATACTTGCAAGTGAGGATGCTGTGTAGGATCTGAAATTAAACCATCTAGGTTGAACCCTACCTTTATTACTCATTAAGTGTATTACTTTGGTAAAATTACTTCTCTGTGCTTCAGTTTCCTCATCTGTAAAATGGGAGTAAAATTAATAATAATTTCTATTTTAATATTACTCTAAGACACAAATTGGTAATGTACATGAAGTTGTTAACACAATGCCTAGATATATTACTTACCTAGAATATCTGTATATCTAATATATCTATATATCTAATAGATCTAGAATATATTAAGAACTCCATAAGGCCTAGAGATTAATCTTTCTGTTGATAGTGTTGTTACTCACGAAATAGTAGAAGTTAAATTTATGTCTTCAGATCCACCCTTCTTTCTCTTCCACTCTTTCATTTCTAATTTTTCAGTTAAGATTTCATGTTTTTTCCAGTAAATTTCATTGTTCCAATATATACCACCTCATGACACATATTTAATATAGTTAGATAATAGGTTGTGTGTGGAACTTCTGAGCCCAGGTCTCAGCTCCAATACTCTTCCATCAGTGTTAGCCAGGTAAACATGGACCTCGTTCATCAGGTATAAAGGAGATTGATGGATTTGCCTGGACCCATGGAGTCAACCATCTTTGATAAAGTGTTTGTTGAATATAAATTGAGCAAATCTTCATCTTTTTTTTTTAGAAAAGGTGGGGCTAAGATGATAAGGGAAGGACTTGAGAGGGCTTTCCAAGGTGGGCCAACCACATTAGTAATGGTGGACTATCAGAACTTACTCAATGATCTTTAATACTTAGGTTTCCTATGAAAAGTCACTTTTTCAAGCTTTCCCCAATGTTCCAGTTCAAAAGAATTCATCTTTTTATCCTCTCTTGTAACATCCCCCAGTTTTCTTTTCTTATTTTAAACTGAATATCATCTATTCATATAAGTTATTGGGAATGGAGTGGGATGTATATGTTTTCAACTGACAGCAATCTCCTTCATTAGGCTGTGTTTGCCCTGTGAGGGTGGAAATCAAGCTTGTTTATACCTGTAGTGGTCCTCAGTGCCTAGCACCATGCCTATCTGACACATTGTCAGTGCTATTAAATTTTCTTCGGTGAATGGGACAATCAGGAGTCCCACTGGTCTAGAGGGAAGTGTTGTAAGAGAGAAGGGAGATGGATGAGACGTTAGACATATTCCTCTGCCCCTGCCCTCATGAGGACCATGGATAAGTTCCTACTCTTCTCTGGGCCTCCTTTGCCTTTTCTGTAAAAGGGTTAGAACTGAGGCCACATATGGGTTGATTCTCTAATTCTTTAGTTGGAAGTTTTGCTTATATTAACTAGTACCTTATATTAACTAGAACACAGATAATTGTGCTTTTTAACATGCAGAAAGAGGATACAGGGGTTTGTTTCTTCCTTATATAAGTATCCATGGAACACCTGCTGTATACTAGTGCAAGGACTTAGGGAGGCAGAGATGAGTAACAAGTGGCCCCTGACTTTGAGCAGTAGAGATGGAGAAGGACAGAGGAAGAAAAGGATGAGGATTAAGAAGGACAAAGAAAAAGATGAAAGAGAAGTAGAATAAGAACAAGGAGGAGGAGGCAAAAAAGGGCATTTTGTTGAGCATGGTGCCAAGTATTTTACATATCCTATCCCATTTTACAAATGTTAATACTGAGGTACCAACAAATTAACTATAAAACTATTGGTAAGGCCCAGATTTAGACTAAGTCTGACTGCTCATGGCCCAGATAGCCCCCTGCCATTGAAACCTCACAGGTAGAGGGGCAGCTGCAATGATGTGATGAGAACCTTCACTATATGTTTTGCATTTTCAGTCTGGGACCAAGGGCCTGCTCTTGTGTTCCCCTGGGTTCTCCCTTTCAGGGTCTTAGTGTGCTCACTCTTCCTCTGCACTTGCCCATACTGCCAACTGCGGAAAGAAAGAATTTTCCCCCAAAAGGCCCAGACAGAGAAGAAGCTTGCAGAGGCATGGGTGGAAGACAGGATGGGGAGGTGGCAGGGAAGGATCACCCTAAAGCCTGCAGCGTTTGGCTCCTTGCCTTCATTTTTTTCTTGTAGCTTTTAAGTTTCATTCACTACTTACTTCAGTGGGATTTGGGGATTGGATTGAAGTTGCAGTAAAAGAGGTGCTGGAAGCAAACCGATTTTTCAGCTTCCAAGGAAAACAATTATCCTAATCTGGCCTGCCATCCCTGCTTCTCCCGCACAGTGGAAATTCACTGGGTTCAGAGAGCGTTCTGTGGAGAAGACATGCCACTTTGTGAATGTGCTTTAGCCCCACTCAATTTGTTTCCTACTATTTATTAAGCATCTACCCATCCTTTATACAACCTGCATCCACAGAGCTCTTACCACGAGTGTCTTGCTCAGCCAAGTGTATTACATATATATTTTTTTTAGTTAGTCTTCCTAGTGACCCTCAAGGCACATGCTGTCATATCCTTATTTATGCTGGAAAGTTAAGTAACATGCTCAAAGTCACAGCTATGATGAAGAGGAATCAGTATTTGAACACAGATGTCCAACTTCAGAGCCTGTGCTCTTAACATGATATTACACAATCTCTCAACCACGAACCCTGTGTGCTCATTACCATGCTGTCCTATTGATAAATCTTGAAACCAAGGCACAGCAAACTGAAGCCAGTGGCCCCAGGTTACCGAGCTTGAGGTGTGAAAGGAAGGGTTTGAATTTCACCCCATGGGATGCAGCCACCCCAAGCTCTGTGTGTGGGGTTCTGTGTCCGAAGGGAAGGTTTGTCTTCCTAATACACCATTCCGGCTAGCATGTGGAGCACTGCCCAGCGCAAGCGGTGTGGTCCCTAGAAGGTCAGTGCTCCTCATAGCCATACCAGGGCAGGGCTGCAAGTTTCTCTTTCCCAATTTCTTGCCCTTTCGGGCCTCTACGTGTTTGTGTCAGCCTGATTTCCGTTGCTGGATAAGAAGGTGAAAAGGTGTGATTGCATGCAAGCACTCTACTTCCCGAGGGAATGCCAGGACCTGCCTTTTGAAGGGCTTTCAAGTAGAAATCATCATCAGGCGTGGACTTTTCTTCTTCACAATTGCTACCAAAGCTACACTGACTTTTAAGGAGGTTACTTCCTCTTTCTGGGTTTCAGTTTCTAAGAACCATTAGGTAAGGGGATTAGATGGGATTTGAGCAACTTTTTTCAGAGTAGGTACCTGAATCGTGTGTGTGTGTGTGTGTGTGTGTGTGTGTATTTTTACATGTTTTCTATTTTTTTCCTACTTTTTTTCTTTAAAATTTTTTTTCAATTACAGTTTACATTTATTACTATTTTGTATTAGCCTCAGGTGTACAGCATAGTGGTTAGATAGTCATTTGTGCATGCTTTCAATGCATCTTCCTGCAGTCCCAACCCAGAGCTGTTGATATGAATTTAGAGTGGATGTGTAAAACTCTGCATTTGAAACAAGCAGCCCAGTGATGCCCACTGAAGTTGGACTAGAGGATTTAAGTCATTGATCCTCATTTAAGTTAGCAAACAGGAAGAAAGAAAAAAAGATTGCAGGGCTGAGGTCTGGTAAGAAATAGTCAGAGGGCATTGGAATCAGAGATTATTGAAAGGGTTCTGGTAATGATGGGTTTAGAGTGAGAGGACGCCTGTTACCTTTCAGAGTACCTCAGTAAGACAAGTGCCAGGCTTTGAACATCTGCCACCTTCAGTACAATGCCAATTTTAAGTTGTACTGGTCAACAGGGCTGCTTCTATCCCTAAATTGCCTTGTAAAAAGTTTACTGAAAGGCACACCTTCCCCTTGGAGGTAAAAAGAACTAGGTGATAATTTACAAAAATGCTCCCTTTGCCCAGGTAGATGTAGTTCCACATCCAAAGCACATAGCTCCCCTAGCAGAGTGAGCTACATTCCTTGCTCCTTTGACTTCGTATCCTTGTGCAGTATGTAACCTACACAACTGTATGTGGCAACCCTGGGGGCAAGTAAGATACCCTTTGCCTCTTTCCTTTATAACCTCACTCTGATCCTCTTTCCATTCTGGGAGGAGTCAAAGGGAATGAGTGGAGGAGGAGAAATAGAAGAACATGGTGTGGAAATGAAGAAGCAGATGAGAAGTCTCTTTACTTCTGCCTAGGTTTTCCAGTTATGTGGACCAAAGCTTGGGAAAGGAAATTGTTTTCAATTGGCTGAGATTGACTGTAGTTCTACACTGAGCTGGGAAACAAGAATATATATATTAATAAAATCGTAATATGCTAATTAGACCAGACAGCCAAACAACCTTTCGGACGTCCTTCGGATGAAGCCACGGCAGCGGGGACCGAGGCAGAGGCAGCTAGGGATGATCAGGCAGGTAGGCAGAGGCAGTTAGGGGCGATGAGGCAGGCAGGCAGAGTGGTTAGGGGCGATGAGGCAGGCAGGCGAGTGGTTAGGGTGCAATCAGGCCAGCAGGCAAGCAGTTAGGAGCCAGCAGTCCCGGATTGTGAGAGGATACAAGCAGGGCTGAAGGACCACCCTCTTCCCTCCCCACCCCCCTCCTTTGCACGAATTTCATGCAGGGGCCTCTAGTTGGGATATAGACAGCATGAATGTCTATATCCCAAAAAGTATTTCACTTTGCATTGATTTTTC
>NW_006297145.1:986750-987457 GCF_000327345.1 Myotis davidii | reverse complement strand
CTATCAGGCAGGCAGAGTGGTTAGGGGCAATGAGACAGGCAGGCAGGCCAGCGGTTAGGAGCCAGCAGTCCCGGATTATGAGAAGAATGTCTAATTGCTGGTTTAGGCCCGATCCCCTACTGGATCGGGCCTAAACCGGCAGTTGGACATCCCTTGAGGGGTCCTGGATTGCAAGAGAGTGCAGGCCAGGCTGAGGGCCCCCTTCCCGTGCATGAATTGCGTGCACCAGGCCTCTATTGTATTAATACTTCGAGAAGAACCAGAGAAACTATGGGTTTGCTGTGAGATACAAGCCAGGAGTACGGAAAAAGTCAAGCTATAGAATGTTAAAAAGGTACTGATGCAAAATAAAAGAATTATTTTTTACTTGAACCTACAGATCAATGCATTCAATAAGCCAGTTACAGATACTGCAGACTTGTGCCTTTTAAACATATGATAAACTCTTTCAGAAACTACAGTGTGTTCATGAGAGGGTACGAGGAGAGGTGCTTGCTTAATGGTGAGGTCTTCAGGTCTCCTATTCCCACTTCAGGCACAACAGGCCCCTATCATCAGTTTTAGTTAATGGACTTTCTGTGACATTTGACCTAAATGAAGATTTCACAGCCAATAATATTTGAATACCACCAATTTAAGATACAATTAAAAAAAATCTTATTGTTGAAAGTATTTACAATGTCCCTCTATTTCCCCCATTGATCCCT
>NW_006297145.1:967787-977881 GCF_000327345.1 Myotis davidii | reverse complement strand
CAGCACTGCTGCTTCTATCCCTAAATTGCCTTGTAAAAAGTTTACTGAAAGGCACACCTTCCCCTTGGAGGTAAAAAGAACTAGGTGATAATTTACAAAAATGCTCCCTTTGCCCAGGTAGATGTAGTTCCACATCCAAAGCACATAGCTCCCCTAGCAGAGTGAGCTACATTCCTTGCTCCTTTGACTTCGTATCCTTGTGCAGTATGTAACCTACACAACTGTATGTGGCAACCCTGGGGGCAAGTAAGATACCCTTTGCCTCTTTCCTTTATAACCTCACTCTGATCCTCTTTCCATTCTGGGAGGAGTCAAAGGGAATGAGTGGAGGAGGAGAAATAGAAGAACATGGTGTGGAAATGAAGAAGCAGATGAGAAGTCTCTTTACTTCTGCCTAGGTTTTCCAGTTATGTGGACCAAAGCTTGGGAAAGGAAATTGTTTTCAATTGGCTGAGATTGACTGTAGTTCTACACTGAGCTGGGAAACAAGAATATATATATTAATAAAATCGTAATATGCTAATTAGACCAGACAGCCAAACAACCTTTCGGACGTCCTTCGGATGAAGCCACGGCAGCGGGGACCGAGGCAGAGGCAGCTAGGGATGATCAGGCAGGTAGGCAGAGGCAGTTAGGGGCGATGAGGCAGGCAGGCAGAGTGGTTAGGGGCGATGAGGCAGGCAGGCGAGTGGTTAGGGTGGTCGGTCAGGCAGGCAAAGTGGTTAAGGGCTATCAGGCAGGCAGAGTGGTTAGGGGCAATGAGACAGGCAGGCAGGCCAGCGGTTAGGAGCCAGCAGTCCCGGATTATGAGAAGAATGTCTAATTGCTGGTTTAGGCCCGATCCCCTACTGGATCGGGCCTAAACCGGCAGTTGGACATCCCTTGTAAGATACAATTAAAAAAATCCTTATTGTTGAAAGTATTACATATGTCCCTCTATTTCCCCCATTGATCCCTTCTAGCCTGCCTCCAGCCCCCTCCCCCCCACCCTAGAACTTCACCACCCTATTGTCTGTGTCCATGGGTTACACATATATGTATACAAGTTCTTTGGTTGATCTCTTCCCATCCCCATCTTCCCTCTGAGATTTGATAGTCTGTTTCATGTTTCTATGTCTCTGGATCTGTTTTTGTTCATTTTGTTCATTAGATTCTATATATGTGTGACAGTGTGTCTCAGTGGATAGAGTGTCGACCCGAGGTGTGTTCTGGGTTTGATTCTGGTCAGGGAGCATGTACCTCAGTTGCAGGCTTGATCCCCAGACCTGGTTGGGGTGCATGCAGGAAGCAACCAATTGATGTGTCTCTCTTACATTGATGTTTCTCTCTGTTTCTGTCTCTCCCTCTTCCTTCTACTCTCTCTAAAAGTCAGTGGAAAAATATCCTTGGGTGAGGATGAACAACAACAAAAAAATAAGATACAGTTCTTTTTTTGTTTTTTGTTTTTGTTTTTTTTTAATATATTTTATTGATTTTTTACAGAGAGGAAGGGAGAGAGATAGAGAGTCAGAAACATCGATCAGCTGCCTCCTGCACATCTCCTACTGGGGATGTGCCCGCAACCCAGGTACATGCCCTTGACCAGAATCGAACCTGGGACCTTTCAGTCTACAGGCCGACGCTCTATCCACTGAGCCAAATCAGTTTCGGCAAGATACAGTTTTTAGCAGCTGCATGTAACTAAACCTTTCAATATGGTTGACTGGTATACAATTAACTTTCCCTGCTGGACTGTAAGATTCTTTTAATAGATGGTACTTCTACTTATTTATTTTCATGTCTGCAAGAGCTCTCTACAGGCTTACCAAATGAGTGAGTGAATCTCTTTGGCCTGCCCCATTGAAGTTACAAGCTCAATGACAATTTATCATTTGTCTTCAGATGGTGATAAGATTCCAACTTGATAGGAAGATGGGTTATATTTTAATCTTTATATGTAGTTATAGGAATATAGAGCTTAGATCTGTATTCTCTCTAAATAAAAGATTTGGCTGCACCAAGGCAAACAGCAAATGGTGTGGGTGATAATAACTTACGATTCCGAGTGCCTCCCAGCACTACATGTCACTTAGAGCAAGAAATCAGTGATTTTTGACATGAGGTGGAAAATCATATTATGCGAATTGATGCTGGATGGCTCCATTTTTACTAAGTGAATGCAAAGTGCCTCGGTGCACAGGAAGCATTTAGTGCTAAGTGAACTGCCATCTTTGGGCTGTAGGCAGAGGTTCATCGAGGAATGTGGAGACTGAAAAGGCCAGAGGAAGACCAAGGTTGTCACATCAGATGAAGCCCGCATGCCTGCCTTTGAGTCTCTAAGTCCCTTGGGATGCCCTGGTGGGAGGGAACCCAGAGCCTCAGCCCCTGGGCTGGTTGTGGAATGTTGTAGAAAGCAGGTGTGGAATTCTGTTCCTGTCATTACTTTCCCTCCAAATTCTCATGCCTTGGTGTAATCTGGCCTGAGGTTTGCCATTAACCCGCATTGTGACCTCGTGCCAGTTGCTCCTCCTCTTGGGCCTGGTTTTTCATCTGTGCAATATAAGGGTTCAAACTGGTTCTTTTAGCGATTTATTAAAATATAAACGCTGTGCTGAATGCTCAAAAATGTTTTATTAAATTCTCGCTGAACCCCTGCAGCACAGATCCTATCCTTTTCATTTTATGGATGAGAACATGGTGGCTGAGAGGGGCAAACTGATTTGCTCGATGTTGAGTGACTATGGCATGAATAAGCTTCTGAACGTATATGTGCCTTATATCCTACTATTAGGAGATAGTACCTATCTTCATTCTGAAGCTGCATACATTTTTTTTCATAGTGGAAAGAATAAGAAGTTACAAATCTCATGCCTGGATTCAAATTTAAACTGATATTTATACATCATGGATTGGGCATGACAGTATTTTGGGTTTCAGTTTTCTCAGCTGTGGTAGGCAGAATAATGCCCCCCAAAGATGCCCAGGCCCTAATTTCAAAACCTATGAACACATTACAAGGTAATATGACAAAAGAGACTTACTGATGTGGTTATGGTTAAAGACCATTAGATGGGGAGATTATTCTAGATTACCCATGTGAGCTCAGTCTCTAAGCACATGAGGTTTTAAGAGGAAAAGAGGAAAGTGTGGAAGAGCAGGCAATGGAGATGAAATGAGAGAAGGATATGACACCTGGTTGATGCTTCTGAGATGTATGGGGTTAAGAGAGTTCCCCAGCAAGTAGACAGAGATCCAGGACTTCAACCACATGATACTGAATTGGATTCTCACATACAACTGTCCAGAAAGCAACACCAGCTTCCAAAACCTTAATTTTCACTCTGTGAGACTCATACTAAACTTCTGACCTATACACTGTAAGAGAATGAATTTGAATTGTTTTAAGCTACTAAATTTATAGTAACTTGTTACAGCAATAGAAATTTAATGCACCACCTCTAAAGTGAAAATAACAGACGAGGCATCAGTGTGCTTTATTATTAGGTCAAAGGTGAGAGGAGGTGTAATGGTGAGAGCAAATGAACTCGGGAAAGAGAGAGACCAAAGAGAGTGAGTACTCTGCTTGCACAACACAAGGATTCTGAGAACATCCTGAGATGCTGAAACCCAAGGTAACATGGGGCTAGAGCCGTGGTCGGCAAACTGCAGCTCGCGAGTCACATGCGGCTCTTTGGCCCCTCGAGTGTGGTTCTTCCTAAGCCTTAGGAGTACCCTAATTAAGTTAATAACAATGTACCTACCTATATAGTTTAAGTTTAAAAAATCTGGCTCTGAAAAGAAATTCCAGTCGTTGTACTGTTGGTATTTGGCTCTGTTGACTTTGCCAACCACTGAGCTAGAGCGTTCCTTGAAGCTAGTGTTATAAGAACACTTTCTGGAACTGATTTAAAAGGAAAGGTTCAGAAATAAACTCAAAATCCCTGGCCAAAGACAAATTAAATGCGACAAGGAATCTCTAAATTGCATATAATCCATCCTAGCCTCTTGGGTAGTGACATGAAGTCTGAACTGAATTACACTGGATGAGGTTGCCAGACTTGGGAAAGACAGACACTAATGAAGTCAATATTATTCAGGGAAAAGGAAAAAAAAAAAGAGGAAATTTTCTCTAATTTTTGGGAAAAAGAAAGAACCTGTAGGATCTATTATTTTCCTTAAGCTAACTGCTCTCATCTGTGATCCTTCATTGGCTTTGAACCTAATTGTCCAAGGATCTAAGATGACTATTGGATGTTTCTAAGACAGTGTTGCTTTTACAGAGAGTAATCTTCAGTGGTCTGAGATCTGGCAGTGAGAGCCCCGTGGACTTTGGCCTGACCATTTCTGCATTTTCTCACTCAGTTCCCTTTGCATTTACTCCCTTTGTCCACGTTCTCAATTGGTAAAACCTTACTCATCCTACAAGAATCAGTTCAAATGGCACCCCCCTCTGAAGCTTATCAAGTATAATCTAAATTTTTACCACTCTCAAATTTCATCTTAAATTTAGCCAAACTCATATACCCAACATTCTGTTTAATATCTGTACTTGGAAGTTGGAAAATGTTCATGTCTGAAATCCTGACCTCCATTGCCCCTCAGCATACTAGTATTCTACTCACAGTCTCTGCCAACTCAGTAAATGGGAACAAAACTAGGTCAGTTTGTAAAGCCAGAATTATTGAATTGTTATTCATCTTATCTTTTTCTTCACTAGCTACCATCAAGTCATTGGTAAGCTCTAATAACTCCCCATTCCTTATATACTTTAAATTGACTGCATTTTGAATGCTTTCACCATAGTTCAGTTGGCCATCATATCTTACCTGGACTATTGGTTAGCCGCCCAGGTGCCTCCTCCCTGCTTCCTCTACTGTCTGCTATAAATCATTATCTACACAGAAGCTAGAGAGACCTCTTAAAATAAAAAAATTAGGTTCTTTCACTCTCATGCATAAATATTTTCTTGAATGAATAAACCCACCAAGCAGAATTAAGTGATCTCTCTTCTGTTTCTTCTTTAGTACTTTTTTTTTATTGATCATCTAGACTTTGTGTCAGAAGCTTACTCTTTGCAATTCCTTTCCAATTTCTATCCAAATTATATATGCCTGAACCCCTGCAATAAGAATTTCTAAGTTGATAGACCTAGCTTAGTGAAAACAAGACTTAGGAGGGAAGGACTTAGAGTATAAATAAGGAATCCAACAAAGTTGAGATGTAAGCAACATAGACAGAGGCAAACAGAGAGGTAGCAGCTACAGAGTAATTCTAGCTACTGGAATCTGGGCCTCCTGACTCCTGGTCCAGTGCTCTCTCCACCACACCTCACTAATCCTCAGTCTGAAAGGCATCAGGCAGCAGAGTCCTCATCTTAGTGAGTGACATCACCTCTTAGTTCTAAGAGGGCCACATGTCATTTCCTTTACCAAACACTTAGTTCTGTGCTAGTTTCCATTCCAATTAGACACTGTCTGGAAAACATGAAAGAGTGGAATGTTTTCACACAAGACCAGAACTCCAAGTTGGTTAAGGAGAATGTGTGTCCAAAGTGTTTAGGTTGTCTGGAAAACACATGCAGGTGCTCAAAAGGGTTTGTTTTCATGGAGAAGGATGGAGGTTATGGAGGTTGGTTTAGTACAATGGACATTTTTCCAAAAAGCTTGGGGAAGGTGATGATCTATGAAGTATCAGAATGAGATCCAGAAGAGGTCTGTGTTATAAGACCTTTGGTAATAAGGGAGTACTAATTTCGTATGTCTTAGTGATCACATGATGATGTTTCCAATGGTGAAACCTGTTACTGAGCTTCTGACAGGATGCCCACCAATGCCTGCTATATGTCAGCTCCACATGACCCTACAGAATGGATTGAATATGAAAAGGATGAATACAGACAAAACGCAAGGAACTTAAAGTAGCAGGAAAAATCGTACTCCTGTGGTGTGTGTTGTTAAAAGGTAAACTAAGTAATATAGTTGTTAATAGTTTGAGCAAAAAATGGATTCAAATTGGGCAGCACCAAACCAGAAGTAGTTAAGAGCATTCTATCAACAGGATCTTGGGGAGAGATTTTTATAGAGAAAAGGTAGAGGCAAAATAGGGCAATTATTGACTGGCTATTGTTTATAGCCTACTTGGCAGTTTGTCATTGGCTGTCCTTAATAGTTTGTATTTCTCAACATCGAGTCATTTACAGCTTTATATTTTTGTTTGATTATTTAGGCTGCCATGGAATTAGAGTCCCATCAATCTAATGGCCTCCTTGTTTAATTAATTCAACAATTTCCCCCTTTTGGTCATCTTGTTATAGCTATGAGTGAGAGAATGACCAACAGTTTGGTATTAATGCCACTCTCAGTCACCATCAGAGTTTAGTTGCTCTGGCTTCATTATGAAACTTGTAGGTTGTAATATCAGTTCCCTGGAAGAATTGTTTTTGCTATTCATCTCATTGTTCATCTTGTTTCTATTTCTTCAAACCCAATCTAATGTACTGCTGATGGCTGTAATTATGAATTTAAGACCTTTGAGAGAATATGGAGCTCTAGAGAGACCGCTCTGATAACAATTAGCAGGATAATACCAAGATATAAAAGTATACTCCTTAACCAGGACCCCCATAAACCAAAACAGTTGGTATCAAATAAATCAAAGAATGCGCCAAAAGGGCCATCAACCAGTTTTAGCCAGTAGCTTGTTTGTTAATTTCTTATATTTGCTCCAATGCCATAGGTATTGATCTGGGTATAGCAAGAGGTATTTTCTGTGACACAGACTCTTTCTTGTTCAGCCAAAAAGTAATTTTAGTTTTTCTTCTAGTTTAGCTAGAAAAACTAGGGACTTATTTTTATGTGACTATGGCCTTATCAGTAGATTTAGCAATAGTTGCCAATGTTAAGGAGCACTGTCTTCTTGTGCATTAACAGAGAGACAAAGCTAGTAGCAAAAGGCAAATAGAATGACATTTTCATATTAGAGATGAAGATCTTGATCCATGACCTGGGAGAACTGTTCACCACAAGAGGCCATCTGCTTCTGGAGGGGACCCAATGTTCAGTTTCTATCTCCAGCTGGTGTGCAGTTCTGAGAGTCTGGAGGAACCCTTCTTATTGGAGGAAATGGACTCAAGGTTCAAGTCCCTGGTGTCTGGCTACCACCTGGCTAGGAAGGAAGACCTGGTTTGATCCCTCCCAAGGAGGTTCAGAGGCAGTGTTTGTTCTTAGTGGTTTGAAATCAGAAGGGTGGGAAGAAATTGGAAACATTAGTTTGGAGAGTTGTAGCCAGATATTTGGGGAAACTAGAAGACTTGAGGATCCAGTTTGCATGATAGATACATAGCAAAACCTCACAGACAGTGAATAGGACTAGCATCTGATATCCACAAGGTTATGTTATAATTTTCTACTGAAATTTAATTTTTCCCTCTACAATCACCCTCATTTCTTGCAAAGATAGTCACAGCAAGGCTAATTTATCTGCAGAATAACTCTAGTCTCATTAAACTTAGCCTGATTATTGACCCAAGTGTAGCAAGAATAGTGATTGATCATACAGGCTCTTTTAAAATCTGCTTTGCTGGAATTTTCATAAAGAATCTTAGATTGAATTTTTAAAAGCCTCTCTAGGCTAAGAAGCCAGGCCAAGAACTCACCCTCAGACTTTTTCCCTGGGATATTTATGGATTTGGGTGAATTCCTCTCCTTGAGATCCTAGGATACCCCGAGGTTCTGGGGCCTGTCAGGAATTAATGTTTCCTTACTTACCTGGTAAGGCTGCCAGGAACCCTGTAAGCAAGGTACCCCACCAGTTTTTCCAAAGGGTTTTATTGGCTCAATGAAGTCAACCTGAGTTCCTTAAAACTGTCTGGTCGTATCTGATTTTATGAAGATTCTCAAATATGACATTCCAGTCAAAGCCTTGGTAATATAACCAATGTTCCCAATTGTGTCCTGTTATAAGGATAATAGAATCTTATTAAACATTTATGCAAATAACTCTATTGCCATGGAAATAGGAATACTCAATAAGTTTCTGAATTCTAAAGAGTTCAGCTAGAAAGAAAAAGTAAATAATTTAATTCTGCTTATAGATACATACATTATAAAATTACTGTAAGTCAAAGATCATCTAGGAAAAAAGAGAAAAAATATTTTCTTAGATCTGGAAAAATAAAACATTAAGAAACCAGTAATGTTTTAAACAGGTTGTTAAAAAAATCATAATCATCCTCATTAGCTTATTCAATCCCATATTTTAAATTATTATTCTACTTGAATCCAGTATTTCCATGAGCTCTAGAAATCCTTACCCAGTTCAATTTTATGATCTTAAAGTAATCAGAACCCTATATTCTAGACTACTTGTCATAGACCTTTCTATGTATCTTCCCAAAGATGAAGAACCTTTGCAAATGTGTCAGAGTAAAACAGTAACTGTCTGAAGATGACAAAATAATTTTAAAATGGTCATAGTTAAATATCTGATGAGAGTTAGTTTGATAAGGAAATGTAGTTATTTCAGTGGCATATATAATATATTAGGATAATAATTGGACAATGAGAGTATTGAGAAATTTCCAAAAAGTTTAGTTTCTAGAATTCCTAAATTAATAATACACATCTATACACTTTATCTCCACTTATTTGACAACACTTCCCATCCCATATAATTTAGCATATCAAATAATCCTAATTATTTTAGTATCTTTATTTTACAAAGTCAGAGAGAAATCTTTTGAGCTTTTCCAGAACCCTCTGGGAAATATCAGAATTACTTTAAGATTAAAAAGGCTCCAGTTAGAATTTGATTTGGGGAAGTTGTCAAAATGTCAAAAGGTTTGAACATTTGACTACATGGAATCTCAAATCATTATGAAATAACATTAAATTATCAAGTTAAATAAAGTGAAAATAGACAATTTTAAAGGCAAACACATAAGGTTACATACTTGTGAATGAAACTTAGCCCTTTTAGTATTGAGAAGACTGGGTGTTCTTAAGCAATCAAAGACCTGGCAAATACAACACAGAGCACAGTCAGTTATTTTGTAAGACACACAGTCTCTATTTCCCGGGTAGATTACCCAAAGGGAAATAAGCAAGCAAGCAAACAAACAAACAAAAAAATACCTTTCCACGGTCTTATCAAAAGCAGACCAATAGTCCAGGAAAACAGTCCTCTTAACAGAGAGAAAACCAAATTTTAATTTTATACTACTGTACTTTTGATAGTAAAACTTTCTTTAAAATCTTAAATAAATTCATCCTGATTTTAGTCAGCAGACTGCACAAAAAATTCCGTTTCCACGAATCATTTACAGCATTGTTTCTGTCCATTTGGGTTTTGTCCTGTGTTTTTCTCTGTCATTCGGGAACAACCAGTCATTCTTCTTTCCTTACCTACTTTTCATACACAGTTGTTTCCTTGCACCCTTATTATTTCTAAATAGCTTTAGTGATTGATTAGGAATATATATATTGATTAGGAATCCTAACCTTTAGCATCTCTTATTCCTAGTGAAAACTAAGTAGTAAACAATTATGGCTTGCATGTTGTAATTGCACTCTGTAGACTGGCAAATTTATAAGTATATTTTATAATTTCTAGAAGTCTATTCTTCCTCAGAGTAAATTTAACAATGTAATATAAAATATATTTATTAATAGGCCCAAATACCTTTAGTGCCTCTGTAAAGGAAAGCCAAAAGTAGATAAATTTATGTTCAGTACCGTATTTGCCGGCGTATAAGACGACTGGGCGTAAAAGACGACCCCCTAACATTTCCACTCAAAATACAGAGTTTGTTATATACTCGCCGTATAAGACTACCCCCTCTTCCGCACACCTTCCACACACCAAATAAAAGGTAAAACAATATCAGATTTGATTTTAACATTTTAATTTATATTCAAATGCTTATGACATGCAGGAAAACTGTCACAAGGCTGTATGTAATCAAACATATACATAAAACAGTGCAAGTTTATTACCGGTAAACATACCGGTAATTCACTAAAGAAAACACACTCTATAGACTGGTACCGTAGATGCTTCTCAGGAACACAGGCAAGCAGCCCACAACCTAGAGGGACTGTCAATGATAGAAGAAAGAT
>NW_006297145.1:951780-967759 GCF_000327345.1 Myotis davidii | reverse complement strand
GCCTTCTTTAAAATTCAATGCATATGTAAAGAAATATACGGTAACCCGAATTTACCACACTCGCAAAATCGCACACAGCCAACCATACACCCAGTATGGTATCGCGATTCGTGATTTTGCGCTATCATACTGGGTGTATGGTCGGCTGTGTGCGATTTTGCGAGTGTGGTAAAATCGCATAACAGCAAAATCGCATAACAGCCGAGCATACACCCAGCAGCGCTGCTGATGCCTGAACGGTATGTGGAATGAAGTGGGCGGGCATCGGGAGGCCACTATGGCACGGGGCAAGCACTATGGGCAGTCTATCTGAAGTGTACCTGGCGTATAAGACGACCCCCCACTTGGAGGCATATTTTTCAGGGCCAAAAAATCGTCTTATACGCCGGCAAATACGGTAGTTTATATTTGAGTATTTTATTTGTATATAACCTAAATATTCAGTGTTTACCTGTCATTTCACTATCTCAGTATAACTTCAAGGTTTCAAGTTACCAAAAAGATTTTTTAGAAAGTTTTTTTTTTCTTGTTAATCCTCACCAGAGGGGAGATGTATACACACACACACACACACACACACACACACATATATATATAGACACACACATACATATATATACACACACATACACACACACACACATATATATATACACATAATTTTTTTTAGAGAGAGAGTTGGAAGGAGGGGGAGAGATAGAGAGAGAGAGAAACATTGATGTGAGAGAGACACATCAATTGGTTCCCTCCAGCATGGGCCTGCAACCACCACAGTACTTGCCCTTGACTGGAATCAAACCCAGGATCCGGATCCTTCAGTCCATGGACTGATGCTCTATTCACTGAGCCAAACCAGGTAGGTCTGGAAAATATTTTTAAGTAAATATACCATAAAGAATAATTTTTGTTTAAAAGTTCATCTATAAACTTTTATTTTACTTCATTTAATTTACTTATTATTAATAATTATGTTTAAATTACTCATAAAAATGCCATGAGACATTAAACAGCTAACCATCACTTTAAATTATCTTTCTTGCTGACAAATTCTGTAACAGAGATGCAATTTTTTTACTTTTAGGAAACCTAGAATAAAAGTATTATATTTAATACTTATAACTCTAAAGACATGCTTGTTTTAATTAAACCAACAAACTCAAATGACCTTTTATTTACCAAAGATTATCCTAGATCAAATGAACTTGAAAAACGGTAGTTGGATTGATTTCTATATTTCTGAGACTATACTTGATTTATATAAATACTTGTTTGTCTTTAAGCCAATTAATTAAACAAATTAATTTTGGCAATACCATCTTGAGGTAGAAAAATACCACATGTATGTAACATATATTCATAGACATACATGAACATACAGATAAATGCACCAATCTTACAGCTTTTGTTACAGATTTTTAGCCATAAAACAGGTACTATAATGCAATATTTTCTTACATAGTTGTATTTTAGCTTATGGGAGAAGCCATTTCAAAAGTTTCTGTCATGTTCTAAATATTAGCTTCCAATTTGGCCAAATTCTTACCATAGAGCTACTTAAAAAAAAATCCTTTTGAGTATCTTGTTAAGTACCAGGCAGGACAAACAGTACATATTCCTGGTATTATTGAACAACCCCATGGACACAAGAGCGATCCCCAAAGAGGGTATAAAAGATACTACCCTCACCCTAGTTGGTTTGGCTCAGTGGATAGAGTGCCAGCCTGTGAACTGAAGGGTCCCAAGTTTGATTCCAGTCTACGCACATCCCCAAGTTGTGGGCTCGGTCCCCAGTGTGGGGTGTGTAAGAGGCTGCTGATCAATGATTCTCTCTCATCATGGATGTTTCTGTCTCTCTCTCTTTCTCCTTTACCCTCTGATATTAATAATAATAATAAAAGATACTACCCTCACCCTAGTTGGTTTGGCTCAGTGGAGAGAGTGCCAGCCTGTGAACTGCAGGGTCCCAAGTTTGATTCCAGTCTAGGGCACATCCCCAAGTTGTGCGCTCGGTCCGCAGTGTGGGGTGTGTAAGAGGATGCTGGTCAATGATTCTCTCTCATCATGGATGTTTCTGGCTCTCTCTCTTTCTCCTTTACCCTCTGATATTAATAATAATAATAAAAGATACTACCCTCACCCTAGTTGGTTTGGCTCAGTGGAGAGAGTGCCAGCCTGTGAACTGCAGGGTCCCAAGTTTGATTCCAGTCTAGGGCACATCCCCAAGTTGTGCGCTCGGTCCGCAGTGTGGGGTGTGTAAGAGGATGCTGGTCAATGATTCTCTCTCATCATGGATGTTTCTGGCTCTCTCTCTTTCTCCTTTACCCTCTGATATTAATAATAATAATAAAAGATACTACCCTCACCCTAGTTGGTTTGGCTCAGTGGAGAGAGTGCCAGCCTGTGAACTGCAGGGTCCCAAGTTTGATTCCAGTCTAGGGCACATCCCCAAGTTGTGCGCTCGGTCCGCAGTGTGGGGTGTGTAAGAGGATGCTGGTCAATGATTCTCTCTCATCATGGATGTTTCTGGCTCTCTCTCTTTCTCCTTTACCCTCTGATATTAATAATAATAATAAAAGATACTACCCTCACCCTAGTTGGTTTGGCTCAGTGGAGAGAGTGCCAGCCTGTGAACTGCAGGGTCCCAAGTTTGATTCCAGTCTAGGGCACATCCCCAAGTTGTGCGCTCGGTCCGCAGTGTGGGGTGTGTAAGAGGATGCTGGTCAATGATTCTCTCTCATCATGGATGTTTCTGGCTCTCTCTCTTTCTCCTTTACCCTCTGATATTAATAATAATAATAAAAGATACTACCCTCACCCTAGTTGGTTTGGCTCAGTGGAGAGAGTGCCAGCCTGTGAACTGCAGGGTCCCAAGTTTGATTCCAGTCTAGGGCACATCCCCAAGTTGTGCGCTCGGTCCGCAGTGTGGGGTGTGTAAGAGGATGCTGGTCAATGATTCTCTCTCATCATGGATGTTTCTGGCTCTCTCTCTTTCTCCTTTACCCTCTGATATTAATAATAATAATAAAAGATACTACCCTCACCCTAGTTGGTTTGGCTCAGTGGAGAGAGTGCCAGCCTGTGAACTGCAGGGTCCCAAGTTTGATTCCAGTCTAGGGCACATCCCCAAGTTGTGCGCTCGGTCCGCAGTGTGGGGTGTGTAAGAGGATGCTGGTCAATGATTCTCTCTCATCATGGATGTTTCTGGCTCTCTCTCTTTCTCCTTTACCCTCTGATATTAATAATAATAATAAAAGATACTACCCTCACCCTAGTTGGTTTGGCTCAGTGGAGAGAGTGCCAGCCTGTGAACTGCAGGGTCCCAAGTTTGATTCCAGTCTAGGGCACATCCCCAAGTTGTGGGCTCGGTCCCCAGTGTGGGGTGTGTAAGAGGCTGCTGATCAATGATTCTCTCTCATCATGGATGTTTCTGTCTCTCTCTCTTTCTCCTTTACACTCTGATATTAATAATAATAAAAAAAGATACTACCCTCACAATATCCAGATCCATGCCCAAACATAGTCCAAAGAAAAAAGGACTTAGACATTCCTCCAAGAATTGGCAGTAGTTGATAGGACCCTAGCTGAAAACCAAGTGCAAGCACATTTCTGTCCAGCCATATCTAGCTACAAGTGGGGTACTACCCCGCATTTCTGTCCAGCAATATTTTGGGGGCCACCAATCTGATAGTTGCCAAACCAACTTCTTAGGACAGAAAATGAGACAAAGAAGAAGGCAAAGGTTGTCCCTGGGAGAAAAAGATCTATAACCAATGGTTTTTCCTGCCAATCTGAATTTGGAATGTGAACCCATTCCTTCCTCCTTCAACCGGGCACAACTTTGTTAAGCACTCTTACCCTTTGTCTTCTTTAGCCAATTTTCCCAGGTGCCATTGACAGGCTCTGGAGTGAGTAGGATGTCCCACCAGGTCTCATCCTAGTCACCAGAAACTGTAGAGGAGGAAAAATAATTTTTACCCTCCCCTTTGTGGTGAGTGTTTGTATGAGACCCCCTTTCCTCTAGGACACCTGGTAAATAGATATACCCTTATCGAAGATGATTTAAAAGGTCTCCACTGTGACACTGTGATTCAAGATTTTCCTTGGTAATGTTAACTTATTTCTTTGGCTTTAAAACAAACTTTTATTCACCTGGGGACTCACACTGGACCCAATCCTGTTTAACTCAGATGTACGCCAGTTCATAAATTGGCCCCAGTCTGAGCCCGGAACTAGTTTGGTTTCTAAGTCGGACTCATTCTGATGGGACCCATATGCATTTTAGCTCAGACCCACTCCAACTCTGCCAGATTCCAAGTCCAGTCCAGAAAAAGAAATGGTCAAATAAAATCTGGAAGGTCATAATGGAACAGCTGTGGAGCTGGGATCCCAGAGGGACTTACCCTTGCCCTCACCCCCACCCTGCCTCCAGCATCCCCCACAAAGCTGCCAGCTCCAGGGCTCAGAGGTACCTGCTCCGTGTTCCTTTTTTGCTCCCGTAGACCATGGCATCTCTTTCAGTTTCCTCTTCTGTCACCAGAGCTTTTAAAAGATAAACTGAGACATATTACAATTTTTTAGAGTGTATTTGAGCAAAAATCAATTCGAATTGGGCAGCAACCGTCCAGAAGTGGTTAGGAGGGTCCACCCATTGGAGCTGGAGAGAAACTTTCATAGTTAAAAAACAGAAGTAAAGTCAGGCCATTGTTTCCAAGAAGAATCCAGAGATGGATGGGCTACAGCTCAGAGTCTAGTGGCTGTTTGTGATTGGCTGACTTCAGCATTTTATTTATTAACCTTGAGGCATCTTCAGGCTTAGATTTTGTTTGCTTATGAAGGCCACCATAGCATTGAAGCACTTCAGTCTAGTGGCCTCCTATTTTAGTTAACCTAACAGTGTCCACACCTCAGCCAGAGGGAGAATAATAGAACTTGGAACCAGAAATTTAGAGACGGGCCCCCAAGTTCTCCTTGTACTTACCTCAACCAAGTGACTCAGACTCTCTGAGCTCTGATTTCTCACTTTTAAAATGAGAAGCTCACACTCTACCAGAACCCCACAGACATATTCCATGAAACCTCACTTCTTAAATGCCGAAGTGCAGAGTCTGTGGTAAAATGGGTTTGGTAGATATTATGACACATAAACACATTATGATTCATGATGCCTATTAGCTATCAAAAGCCCTGCTGAATCCTTGAGCAGTGAAACTCATTTTCCATGGAATCACTTAAAAGCATCCTGCAGAAACAAAGTCTTACAGAACGCTTTGGGAAAGACTGGCTGAAATACTTCAAACATTTCTTTGGGGTTTTATCTCTGGTCCTGTGGAGAGTTCACCATGCCCTGTGGACTTGAAGTTCCAGATAGCTAACTCACATTCAGCACTGATACTTTTCCAGGATTTTGTTTTCCTTTTTAACCTTACTTTCCTCTCTTAGCACCTGTCCCATATGTTCACTTCTTTCATATGTATTGGTCAGAACACTTTTAGTCTAATTACAGGAGCCTAACACTATTTTTTTTAAAAAAGAAATGGGTTGAGAATAATAGCTCTTTTGGCTTCTGATACCAGAAAAGTTAAAGGGTAGTGAGCATAGTAGATTGTGTGCAAAGATAGGCACCAGGAGCTCTTCCCATCTCTGTGTCCTCCTGACACTGTAAAATCAGGGAGTGGATTCTGTTTCTCCTACCCTTGATTCTGACCCAAAGTTGTGAGTTGCTTTGGCCAATAAACTGTGGCAGAAGTGAGGCTGTTCCAGCCTGGGCCCATCCTTTAAGAGTTTTGATTGCTTCCTTTTTTATGCTTTTGAAATGTAGCCACTGTGTAAGTCAGCTGGAGCTGGACTACTGAATGATGAGAAAATAGGGAGAGAAGGAGAAAAAAGGGGAGAGGGAGAGAAAGATGGATGAGAGCTGAGGCACCGAGTGAGACCCTTGGGCCCTGCCAGACCTGGCCAAGCACCTGATTGAACAAATCTCTCTCACTGTATCTAGGCAACCCCACCTGGAGCCAGAACCACCTGCTAATCCAAACAATTAAAATTTTTTTTTAAAAAATTGTTATTTTCAGCCACGTGTGTTAGAATATAAATTACAAAGCACTCAATGATTTAAAAAAATAAATTAGTACAACCATTACAAACATATAAAACACATGGAATTAGCTGCAGACAGGAAGAAACTGTTAGTGGAAGATGTTGGAAGAGTGTAAGAGTTGCTGTTGGAGACTGGTAAAAGGGTCACTGAATGGAAATGTTATTACCTATAGTGAAATAGAAAAATCTAAGGAAAAAATGGGCCTAATGAACTTGTGAATCTTGCCAAGGAAATTTTCAGGAAGTATATTGACAGTATTAATTGGCTTCTTCAGTCTATGAAGATGAATGAAGAAAATAGAGAAATAAATTAAGAAAGACCTATTGAGTTTCCAAGAAGAATCCAGAGAAAATATTCCCAACCTAGGATTTACAGGGTCAGAAAATAATACCCATTCCTCACTCCCACCTGCTCCAGCTGAAATAAGATTAGAAAATCTAAGAAACAGCCCCAGGGAAAACATCCAATCTTGGGTTCTGCCAATGAAATGTGGGCATGGTAAGTAAAATATCCACTTAGTTTCCAACTTCAATTAAATGATAGTGGCCACATCATGGTGTAGAGGAGAAATCTGCAGTTTCCTTCAGGCTTTCAAGAAAGAGAGCCATTAGTGATGCCTGTTCTGGTGTACTTTTAGAGAATCTGGAAAAGCATTTTTGTCCCTAACCTTCTCTCTCTATTGATGTTATGAGCCTAAAATCAATATAATTTACTAGAGGCTCGGTGCACGAATTCGTGCACCAGTGGGGTTCATTGGCGTGGCCTGCGGGATCAGGCCAAAACTGGCTCTCTGACATCCCCCGAGGGGTCCTGGATTGCAAGAGGGTGCAGGCCAGGCCGAGGGACCCCACTGGTGCACAATCCAGGCTGGGGAGGGACGCGGGAGGTTGGCCAGCCAGGGAGGGACTGCGGGAGGGCTCCAGGGCATGTCCGCCCTTCTTGCTCAGTCCCAATCAGCCAGATTCCAACAGCAAGCTAACCTACCAGTTGGAGCACCTGCCCTCTGGTGGTCAGTGCATGTCATAGCGACTGGTTGATTGGTCGACTATCTGCCCCCTTGTGGTCAATGCACGTCATAGCAAGGGGTTGAGTGTCCTTAGCATATTATTAGCATATTCTGCTTTGATTGTTTAAATGGACAACCGGACACTTAGCATATTAGGCTTTTATTATATAGGATTTATTCAAAATGGCATACACAGTGCTAAATCTATAAAATAACAAGTGTACTCAATTTAGGAAGAATAACCATAGAAATAAAGATGAGATGCCATGAGGCCCTAGCCAGTTTGGCTCAGTGACTAGAGCATTGGCCTGTGGACCAAAGGGTCCCAGGTCCTATTCCAGTACCTTAGTTGCAGACTCCAATCTGACCCAGGCCCTGGTTGGAGCACGTGCAGGAGGCAACCAATCGATGTGTTTCTATCACATCGATGCTTCTCTCTGTCTTTCCCTCTCTCTCCAACTCTCTAAAAAAATCAATGGATGAGATGCCATGGGAGAAACAAAGGGTAATAATAGTTCAATTAGTTTGCCAGAAGATGGTATGTCATAGGATTCTGTAAAGTAGTAACAGATGAATAGAGCCCTAGAGAAGGACAAGGAGTTTATGAGGTAAAAGCGAGGGGTAGGTGTAGTAGCCAACAGTCGCCAACCTTTCGGACTTCATGGACCACCAGGGGTCTGTGGACCACCAGTTGGTGACTGCTACTCCAAATGTGTCCTTAAACCAGTGGTCACCAACCTTTTGGACCTCACGGACCACCAGTGGTCCACAGACCACCAGTTGGCGACCACTGGTCTAGATAGGGATTATCTGAGCAAAGACTAGAAACCAGGAATACCACAATGTGTGAGAGATGCCAGGAAAAGCCAGATCTGCTTGCATCTAAAGCAGCGGTTCTCAACTTGTGGGTCGCGACCCCTTTGGTGGTCGAACGACCCTTCACAGGGGTAGCCTAAGACCATCCTGCATATCAGATATTTACATTATGATTCATAACAGTAGCAACATTACAGTTATGAAGTAGCAACGAAAATAATTTTATGGTTGGGTCACAACATGAGGAACTGTATTTAAAGGGCCAGAAGGTTGAGAACCACTGATCTAAAGGAAAAAGCAAGGAGTGGTAGAGATGAAGCTAGACAAGTCAGCTAGGGTCTTTGTGTCTTACTAAAGTGTTGGTACCATTCCATATAGATGGGGAACCATGAAAATTGTTAAGGGCAGAAGTGACATGATCAGAACTGTGTTTAGAAAAAGATATCACTTGTCACAACACCCACTTATGCACCAATTAGAAGGAATAATAGGTTTGGAAGCTGAATCTGGGCTTCTGCTTCCTGCTTTGGGACTAAATCCTTGCCCAGCATTAGGAAGACAGGTTCCTCTTTCTGGATCTCAGCCTCCTCAAAATGAGAATGATTGAGCTGGACAAGGTGATTTCATTGGATCCTTCCAGATACACCATTTTAGACTAATCCTTTGGTAATTGGTTTATTATCTGTTCTCAATCATTTAAGTAATAAAATCATCTTTGGGTTTCCTACCATTTACAGAGAAAGTGCATGGTTTAAATGAGGTTTCAGATCACTTTGGAGAATGAGAAACTACTCAGCAAAGATGGCAAGTCATCAGTTTGTTTTCTAAATAAATAGCTAGCCCATAGAAAATGGAGTAACAGTGGTTTAATATGGCAAAAAGAGAGACTAGGCCTGTGTCATGCTTTTCTCAACTTAGAGGTCTGGACCCTTATAACTTTAAGAAATTTTCTAGATCCCTAGTCACATGATTTTTAATTTCTTTCTTCATAGCTTAAGGGTTCTATGGAGATAACTGAGGAACTACCTGGTGGGAGGATGAGTCTTTCTTCTCTTCCAATCAGAGCAATTCCAGTTTTATTTATTTTTTAGCATTGAACATTTCTCCTTTCTTCCATCATTTCTTCCCTTTCATCCTTTGTCCTTTCTTTCTCTTTTTTTTCTATGTGATATATTCCTTTTCTCAGTCTATGTTATCCTGATAGAACAATGGAGGTACATTATTTCATTGGTCTTTATTGAAGTATAACAAATGTGGAGTAGGGGTGGCAGAGAAAATTACTCTCTCTTCCTCTAGCATGGATGGAGTTTTTGTGTGAACTAATCTAAATTCAAAGTAAACATCATTACATAAAAGGGTATGTTCTTTTTTTTTTAGTTTTATTCATTTCAAACGGGCCGGATCTGGCCCGCGGGCCGTAGTTTGCCCACGGCTGCTGTAGATCCATCTTATCACATGTTGAGGGTCTGCCTAAGAATGAAGCCAATGAGATATAGGCACATGGGTGAGATGGATCTTTGATGACAGTTTTTGATCTCTGAACCAACACATCAGATGTTTTTTATTGCCCCCCACCCCCATTTTACTTGTAAGATTGTTTGAATTGCATTTTTTTGCCACTTGTAAAAAGTTTTGAGAAGTATTTATGTTTTGAGGATTTAATGTATGATTTATTTAAGGAAATAGTTTTTCTACTGTTTTTATCTGACAAAAATATAAATTTGGGAAGCAATAATCGCATCTAATTTAATTGTTTACAGAGGAGGGAACTGAAGGAAAATGCAGGAACACTTTCCCAATATTACACAGCAAATACATGGCAGAGCTAGTACCACAATACAAGGTCCATATCTTTTTCTCTCTCCAGGGCATTTGGAGCTGTGTGTCTCATTCTGATGTATCTGCCACATGAATAATTCTACTACCTGCCTCCACCCACCATCACTGTGCCTTACCAAATATTGAGAAAAATATTTCTATTATCCAATCGGGAAATATTTGAGAAAGAAGGCTTATGTATTCCAACAGAGACCCAGCAACAACTTCCCGCATTAGCCACACACAGAGTTGTGTTTAGCGATAGATGAGGAAAATGTGCCAAAGCAACCAGACAGTGTGGAAATGACCCTCCAGGATTTTTGGAAGCTGTTATCCCCAACAGGGGTAGTACTGCTTGGACACTGTTCATGGTTGTATCATCATAGTACTGGAGCACCACCTCCTGGCTATCTTGAAAGTTTAATTTGCCTTTTCTAGTCAAAGAAGGTCCAATATTTATTATAGGACCTTAGAGCTATAAAGGCCTTTAGGGATGACCTAGCCCACCATTTCTATTTTTATGGATGAAGATACAGGCTCAGAGAGGCACCATATCCTTCTCAGGACCATAATGGCCAATTAAGAGTTAAGATAGAACCCATATATCTTGATTCCCTGCCTAATACCCAATTCTAAAAGTTGTAAATGTTGAGAATTTTTTAATATAAGAAACTGAAACTAGTCCTTCGGTGGGGATGGGGGGGGTGGCAGACGAAAATATGTGAGGTCAGTTGAATAATGAATTGAGAGGTCAGTTGAATAATGGGGTCAGAAATAAGAAACAATTGGTGATCTAGGCAGAAGGAGCTATGGGCCTTCTCTTTAGGACACCACCCCAAAATGGTGTGAATCAGTTTCAAATGTGATTCAACTCCCAAGGAGATGAAGACACTTGCCAGTACATGGCCAGGGAGTGTAAGAGCCCGTGATTGGTAGTTACATCAAGACTTTATAGAAAATACTCCTGTGGGGAGAAGTATTTTCCCAAACTAAAATTGAGTGTCATCCCCAAAAGAAGAGAGAGGGGATGGTAGAGAAACAAAAGCAAAGAGATGTCTACTGCAGCAACAAAGGATGTGACTCAGGCATTTCCAAAGTAGGGTCAAGAAGCATCTACTCATAGATCAGAACATGTATTAACATCTGGTGAGATTCCTATGCATTGCAGATGACTCAGCTCCATGGCATGGGAAGCTATTCATGAAGCACCTCTGAGCATCTGATGTTAACTCTTCCTCAGTGTTGTTTGTTCCACTGTTGGTTGATCTCCAAATAAGGACTATTCTACTTTCAACTATTTCAGGACCTGGAAACCAAGTATTATATACAAAAGCATATAACTAATACCTGAAATTTGCTACTAATGAAAGATATGAAGGGCTCAATAGAAACATTCCAAAACCACAGTATTTTATTTCTTTATTTTTTTGGTCTCCTCTGGCAAAGTAGGGAGGTGGGATGCTATCTACTATATAAGGACCCCTATTAGGTCAAGGCTTCTCTACTTTGACACTGTTGACATTGGGGCATAGAAAATTCTTTGTTGTGAGGGGCTATTCTGTCCACTGTAGGATATTTAGCAGCATTCCTAGCTTCTACCCACTAGATGCCAGTAGCAACCCCTAAGCTATGACAGCTAAAAATGTCTCTAGACATTGCCAGTTGTCCCCTGGCTGGGGGAATGGGGATTCGTCTTTGTTGATAACTTCTGATTAGAGATGATGCTGGGGATTCAGGAAATCAATTTCATTTCTTCCTCACAGGGAGCCAAATATGACTCGGTTTAAATCAGGGAAAGGGTTACAGGTATACAGGAAATGGAAAAGGGAAGTCATGAAAGACCAAAATATTTTATAGGACCCAATACTCACTCCATTTCTCTCCTTCCCTCAGGGAGCTTACATTCATTGAATCTAAGTTTTGTGTGTGAGTGTTTTTTTAATTCATAAGAATAAAACCAGACCAAACAAATAAGAAGCCCACCTATCTGATGTCCCTTTTCTCTTTATAGTATCTCTAGCAAGTATTTACCCAGTCTCTGTCTGCTCTATCTAGATATGGAGTGAACTCCCTCCTTTCTAGCATAAAACTTACTGTTACTGAACAGTATTGACTGACAAAATGCTCCTTCTGAGGCTTAAACAGTAAGGAACCTCTGTCATCTAATAAGTCCCAATGTATGGCTTCTCCTGAGTCATGCAATTCAATATTTTATTGATGACCCAAGGGTCTGGGTTCTTTACATCAGCCTGCTTTGCTGTCCTCAGCATAGTGGGTTGGTTCTAAGGCTAGTTTCACATGGTCATTGTTGTAGCCAATTTGTCTTATCCAAACATGGCAAAATCCTGTAAAAGAAGACACTCAGTTTTCTTTTTAAGAATGAAGACACTTTTCCCAGAAGTTCATCAGGAGATTACTCCACATCAAAGTCACATTTCAGTAACTGGAATTATGACTCATGCCATGCCTAAACCAGATACTGGCAAAGGGAAGGCGATTACCATGATTGGCTCAAGTTTTACTTCTGAGCAGGAAAGAGTCAACTTTCCAAAATGAATGACACCAACCTGTACAAACATCAGATTGTGTTATTAAGGAAAAGGTGGAATTGGATGTTAGTGGTAATGATGTCTGATTCAATTGGCTCTGGATTGAGCGGCCACTTGGTCCTTTCTCCTCTAGCCAGGGAAGATGATATCCAGTGAGCACAGCCTTGCTGTCTCGCTAACCTATGGATGTGTCTGCCCTTCGGTCTGATACCCATGGTAGAGGGGCAGCTTCCTATTGGGTATAAGGCAGTTTCCTTTGGATGGGCTTAAGAAGCTACTAGCACTATGATCACATGCCCAATACAAAAAATGCTCTTCCTTTCATCTTATATGAGTCCACATCTTCCTCTTGTATTAAATTACTTGGTTATCAAGACTATATTGAATGAGTTATGTGTTAAGCTCTTTGGACACAGACATGACTTAAGACATGAGGTAGAAATTGAGTAGTCCATAGTCTTGATGGGGATACAGAAGTGTAAGGAAAAGGTCACAAGGCATTTTAGGGTGCTCATATAGAAGTACGTCAAAGTACATGTATAGCAGGTGAGCTAGCCAACTTTTACATAGAAGCACAGCCTTGGTAGTGAAGCAGGACAAAGGCAAAGGCACCTGAGCTGCTTAGTTCAGGAGGTTTCCAATGGAGGTTGCTGTGGCTAGTAATAACTTAATGCAGCTAACCCCTCCAAGAGAAGTGCAGTTCCAACCAGGAGTCTGTTAGCAGTGAAGTGCTGAGCAGTAGAATTTCTGGAAAAAATAATGAGTTGGTCTAGGAAAGATGGTCTTTTTGGTTTTTGCTTCAGTTTTGATTGAGTCTTTAATAATGCTAAAAACAATAACATTATTACTTTGCAGTCTGATACTGCCTTGTAGTTAGTACATAATGTACTTTCTTGTCTGTTGGAAAAGTTCATCTCTGGGTCACCTCTGAGTTCTAAGCAGTTATCTTGATGCCCATTTGAGATGGCTCTAGAGAGGAGATTGAACCCCACTTAACCAAAATATGTGCAAGTAACATAACTAGTAAACATAAGAACGGGGACTTGAACCCAAGACCTCTGGTTTCATATCCATTCTTTTCTACTCCATATGCTGCTGAAAGCTCTGTGTTTCTTTCTTGATAAAAGTAAAGTCATAGGGTGATAAGTGGAACTAATTATGGTACTCAGGGCTCAAGTCAGTATCACTGTTTTAAAAGTTTGATGGTTATAAAATAAGTGCAAATTTACTTCTTTTGGGAGCACATGCTTTGGGCCAAACTAAGCTAAGTCTCCCAGGTAGAAATCATTGGGGGTTTGCTATAATAAATAGATAGGAAGAAGCTGTAACCAGCATGTCATTTCTGTATGTATAAATTGTGTTTTAAAGATATTGAGAGAAAGTTTGCTCTCCTAAAGAGGTTAAATATTGCTGCCTGCCATCCTGTTTACACTGTTAATTTGCTTTCCAAATCCTTTTAGCCAGATAAAGCAAAGGTAAACTTCAGAATAGGCCCTTACAAATTATCTCCAATTCTAAATTAATGAGCTTTTTGCTTTATCTGAGTCACAGAAAAACTAAACAAATGTGCTGGAATCATGCATTTTCTTTCCATCTGAAGGGCTGTATTCCCCTATTAGCACAATTTCCTCTCTCAGGAAATCTAAGAGGTCTACCAGTTTAAAAAGTCCAATGTTTCAGTATGAAATGGACAGCCAGGCCCACCCCGACTTTCTTGCTTCCACCTCCTGACTTACTTTGTTTCACCCAGTAAGTGACTAAGTTCACTTACGGATTTAATCTAATTTTCCCATTTCAAATTCACGTTTACCATCTAATTCCATTAACTATTGTAATTGTGTGTGAGATCTTCTCTTTCCTATTGTAAGAGGAGGGGGAAACTCTATCAGTGGGAGTGGGCACCCTGCATAGTTTATCTAGAATAGCAATGGTTAAAGGTGGTCCCTTCCCCATCATCTGGCCCAGTCAGGTGTATACTATTCTTTGCCCCCATTTATGCTGGGACTTTGGACCTACTTTTCCCAATTCCGGAACTTGGTAATGGAAAATGCTGGGAAGAGACAGACCCTCCTTTGATTCCATCTCTGCACCTTCGGGCATGTTACTTTCTTTCATTAGACTCAATTTCCCCACATGTAAAATGAGAGTATCTGATGTGATTACAATCTCTTAAAAATAGTCAGAATGTTTTCCTTCCATTTTGCTAAATGTTTGTCAAAGTAGCATTCTTTAATTGCCCACATGATTACAACTGCTCAGTGTTGCTCAAGCATTGCCTGAGCACTTTGGAAAATCCCAGCAGAAGTGGTTATCTGAAAACCCAAGGCCACAAGCACAGCCCCTATTCATGGTGCTCTTTTGCAAAATGTCTAATGGTAGCCGTAGTGGAGAAAGCCAGCATTGGCTCTGTGGCAGAAAGCAGTAGTGACCTCTTCTCTTTGGAAGCATTGGCCAGGAGAAAAACGTTGAATTTTTTTTTTAAATTTACCCTTATCTTCCATGATGACCAGATGGAATGTACATGTTCCTGACCCAGCCATTTCTCCTGCCACCTTTAAAAAATTGTTTTGTTTTGTTTTGTTTTTTACCATTTACTATTCCATCTGTATCATAAACATCATGATTTCAAAAGTTAATTAAACCTATATATAAGTTTGAATTGTTTTTACATCTCAGAAAACAACAAAATTTTTTTAAAAAAATAACCAAAAGGAGAATACTCGGTGTGTTTACAAACCAAAACTACTGCAAGAAGGCAGTATCTGTAACCTCAATTAGGGATAACATTTTTCAAACTTGAGTTCATAACAAAAATTCAAACAATAATGGAAAATATTTATAAAACATAAAAATGCTCTTCATCACCTTTGGTATATATACTTCATTTAACAAGTTGAAAAGAATATGTAAATGTTAGGTATTAGAATGGTTACAGTAAGATCCATTATTGTCATTATTATACTCCTATTTGGATAATGTATTCCCACTTTTTAAATATCCTCTGCCATTTCATCACAAGCACCTATGAAATATCAGGTACTGATTTTATGTTACACTTCCCACTATAAAAGAAGTATTTATTTAGCAGCTACTGTTTTAGCTTGGTGTTGATGGAAACTCCAAGCAACAACTCTGATGATCAGTGCTCAGCCAGTATCAGCCTCCTTCTGAAGTTTCTTCCTTTCTCTTTTTATCTGACTACTTGAGCTGCCCATTAGAGACCCTTGCAACACCAATCTGATATTAATACCATCTAGAAATCATGTAGGCTCATAAAATGCAAATCATTCTTTAAATTGCTTGAAGCCAAAAGATGCTTCTATATTGGTGCTGATGTTGCATGTGAAATCTTCTGGCTATGTTTTCCGGATATGAAGTAATGCATTGCCCATGCCCTTGACACATAATGAGTGGTCTTATTTTTCTGGATTTATAGTTTTTAGGAACTATAAATATGCTCATTGTTTATGCCTTTTTGTCAGAATATGTGAGAAAACTGAGATGCTTAAGTGTTTATTGCAAAACAGTACTTCAAGATGGAGAGTTACACTTTAGAGGGAAAGCATGCTTAGCCAATTTGTGACAGTTTTGTTTGAAAGGATAGAGAAAATAGTTAGCCATCAGAGTTCATATCCAGAAAAATAGGAATGAAATTAGACAAAGATAAAATTGTTTCTCACAGAATAACACCAA
>NW_006297145.1:937185-951744 GCF_000327345.1 Myotis davidii | reverse complement strand
CTGTCAAGTTCAAGTAACAGACTCCACAAGAACTGGTTGAGGAGTTTTCTCCAAGCAGGGACACTGATGGAGAGGCTGTTGCTAGTTGACAGCTGTACCGTGTGCCACCATGAAAAGGGGAGAAGCCCTCTCTTGTGCGCTCTGGTGGATTATTACCACCACTTTGTTTAGTCCTCGCAACAACCATCTGAGACAAGTTTTATTTATTTCCATCTTATAGTTGGACAACTAAAGTCTTGAAAGGAGAAAACACTCTTATAAGTTTACAGAGCAAATGCAAAAATCAGGAGTAAAATATGATTTCTAAATGCTTTTATTCCCTTTGGTTTTATTCTGAACGTGTGTTTCACTTCCAGAAACAACTTCCCTCTTCATCTAAAACAACAGCAACAAGCAAAATGTATGAAATAATGGTCCTCACTGCACTGGACATTAGGCATAAAGGACAGTGATGATGCCTGAGAGATAAAACACATATTAGCTGAGTCATGCAATTGTCTCAGCTTATTGTCTTGAGAAGTTTTCTAGTTCACAGCACACAGAGAGGAAATGTGGACTCTCTGAATTGAGATGATAGAAGAGTTAATCCAGGGAGAACAGAGTGGTTAGTGTTTGTGGAACAGAATATTGGTGAAGAGAAAGCATTATATAGAAAGGTATCAGTTGATAATAGGTTAAACAAAAATAATACGTGGAATTTATGATGTGTAAAAGTATATCAATAAATAAAATCCAGTATGAGAAAAGTGGTACAATATTACTAGAAGATAGACTGATACACTAAAAATGCATATTATATTGCTCACTGGTTGAGCATTGGCCTGTGAACCAGGAGGTTACATTTTGATCCCTTCAGGGCACATGCCCTGGTTTCAGGCTCAGTCCCCAGTAGGGGGTGTACAGGAGGCAGCCTTTCATTGATTCTCATCATTGATGTTTCTTTCCCTCTTCTTTCCTCCCCTCTCTCTTCCTCTCTGAAATCAATAAAAATATATTAAAAATGTATATTATGCACTCTAGAGGAACCACTAAAATAACAAATTAAAAGTTGTAATAAACAAGCCAACAAAAAATAAATAAAATGGAATCATGCAAATATTCAGTTAATTAAAACAAAGACAAAAACAGAGGAAAATGAAAGCAAAGAACAGATGTGATGAATAGAAAACATTCCAATTTAATCAGCCATAATAAAGTTAAATAAATCACAGCGCTATTAAACCTCAGAAATCAGACTTCCACCATAGCAGTGCCAGGATGCTCTTAACATGTCACATTTGAGCAGAAACCTGAATGTGTTGAAGGAATGAGCCATGAGACTCTGTGAAAAGGGCCTTCCATTCAGTTACAAAGACAACAGCAATTCCAGTGCCTATGAGTCAGAGAATGCTTGCCATGTACCACTGATAGCAAGATGGGAGTTGGTTGTTTGGGAATGAGTGTTGGAAGCAGCCATAAAAGAAGACAGAGTTATACTAGTAGCCAGAGGTCAGGTCATGAATGGCCTTGAAGGACATCAAAAGGCACATGGATTGTATTCTATTTGTGACAAGGAAACACTTGAAGAATATGAAAAGGGAAGTGACACAACATGCTCTGAGAAAAAAAACAGAAAACATAAGGGTGAGGGGTAAGAATGAAAACAGGGAAGTCCATTGAGAGCCTATTTCTACAGTTGTTTTATTTCCTTGAAAAGAGAGTGTAGAATGTACCCTGGTGGGTGGGTCACAGTAAGTGTCCCAATTTGAATGGAGCTCATGACACGGACACCCTCATGTCCTATGTACACTTTCCTTTTAAGTTGTGGACTGACATTTGGAGGTTGGCATGAGTCAGGGTCATTAAGCATCCTGATCCCAGAGGGCAGTTGCCAACAACCCCCAGGATTTCTTTTGCAGCATCAGAAGCTGCAGGCTCATTAGACTCAAAACATGTGAACCACCACCACAAGTCAACTTTGATTTAGAGCAAAGGAGTTGGCATTGCTTGGAGGTGAGGTCACTGGAACCGGAGCCTTGATGAAGTTTCTCAGAAAGAAAACATTGTGCTGTGTTTGTGTCTCCCTCACATTCCTCCTTCCCTCTCGCCTTGCTCCCTACCACATGTGGGTTGGCTGTTCCTGAGGCCCCAGGGATTGAAGGAAAGTTGTTTAACTTGAAGCATTTCAAAGACTCTATACAAAACCAGAGAGAAGGCCCCTCAACCTGGGCAAGTTTTCCAAGGAAAAATTCTCTGCTTTTAATGGAATAAGGAGACTGGGAGAGGAAGCTACTTCAGCCTGTTACAGAAAACACCACTTGGTGTGTATTCATGGAATTCGCTACATAATAAAGAGGCTGATTCTAAAGCCATGAGTCACAGTCTGGCTGATGTAAAGTGATGGAGGGGAAAGCTCCCAGAGGTTTATACACAGGGGGCGTTTTTAGAACTCTTTGTCTCATCAAGAAAGGCTGGGACTGGCGTGTCAGGATACCTGCATTTCAGGGCCAGTTCATCCAGAGGAGTCATGCAAGCCTGCCCTGGTCACTTCCTTCCTTTGGCTTCAGTTTTCTCTTCTATAGAATAAAGATAGTAATATTGCCCAGCCTGTGTTGCTCAGTGGTTAAGCATTGACCTATGACCCAGGAGGTTGCACTTCAATTCCCGGTCAGGGCACATGCCCAGATTGAGGGATTGGTCCCCAGTGTGGGGCGTGCAGGAGGCAGCTGATCAAAGATTCTCATCATTGATGTTTCTATCTCTCTCTCCCTCCCTCTCTCTGAAATCATTTTTAAAATATTTTTAAAAGATAGAAACATCATTTCTTTGGTAGGGTTAATGTGAAGGTCAGAAGGTATATGGATGGGACTTGCTTTGTAGTGTAAGATTGTTTTACTTTCAGACCATTTAGCTAATATTTATCTTGAAGACCCACTTTGTGTATGGCCCTCTGCTAAGTCCTGGAATTGAATGAACTACAATGAGGTACCCAGGAGAGACAGAAACTTAAGATGGTTTTGTTGGTTATAAAGTGAATAATACTGGTATTTTTAAAGGTATATTCAGGTTTCCTGGTTCCCTGAGGTGATTTGGAACTCACCTGAAAAGGTAGTTAATTGTTCATTATCTATCCATATTCCTTCTTCCTTCAGTCTTTCTATCTCAGAAGATGCTCTCACATGACACCCACCCAGTTGTTCAAGTCAAAAGTGTAGGAGTCACCTTTGATTCCACTTTTCTTTTCTCCTTCTACATCTAATCTTCCAGTGAATCCTATTTCCTACCCCTGCAGAAAATATCTCAAAATCTCTCCCCTGTCCATCTCTAATGCCGTACTCATCTCTCACCCTGCCTAGCACAATGGTTTACCTGCTTCTTTCTCTGTTTCTACTATTATCATCTGCCCTACCTTTTCTCCAAAGCAGTCAAAAGGATCTTTTTTAAAAAATATATTTTATTGATTTTTTACAGAGAGGAAGGGAGAGAAATAGAGAGTCAGAAACATCGATGAGAGAGAAACATCGATCAGCTGCGTCTTGCACATCTCCCACTGGGGATGTGCCCACAACCCAGGTACATGCCCTTGACCGGAATCGAACCTGGGACCCCCCAGTCCACAGGCCGATGCTCTATCCACTGAGCCAAACCGGTTTCGGCCAAAAGGATCTTTTAAAAATACCACACCATTTCCTTTCTTAAAGCGTCTGGATTTCAAACTCCTTAGCGTGCCTGTCTGTGCCCTGCATGGTTTGGACTCTGTCTCCACTTGGAGCACAGCTCATATCTCTGTCCCCCTGGTTTACTCTGCTGTAGTCACAGGCATTCACTGTCCCTCTAGACCAGATCATTCCTTCCTCGGGTTTTCCTGCATTGTTTCCTCTGTTTGAAAACCTTTGTTCCCAGATCTTTGGCTGCTTTCTTTTTCTCACTAAAGTCTCAGTCCAAAGTCTTGATCTCAGAGATGTGTCTCTGACCACCCAATCTAAAGGCTACCAGCCTGGCACTTTCTTACTATACTAGTATTTGTCTTTTGTTTTTCCAGCATTTGTCATTATCTTAAATTAACTTGTTAATTTATTTATGTCATTTTTTTTTCACTTGTCCTAGAAACTCCATGAACACTTGAATCTACCTAAGAACCCCACAATCAATATCTTCAGAGTGGATGAAATGAACCTTTTTATTTTGAGAAAATCACTTTATAGTGCTGTTTAGGTATAAATGTGAAAGTATCCCCCCCCCCCCCCAACAAACCAAAAAAAAAAAAAACCTCACTCTTTGTTATTCAGGAAGATCTGTGTTGAGCAACACCTAAGGAAAATCCCTCAGATATAGATCATGAATTGCTAAGTACGCTGTTTAGCTCTATCTACCTACCTACCTTCCTAGCTACCTACCTATATCAACCTTCAGAAAATTACCTGTGTGTAAAAAAATATTTTTCATAAATTGTGGAGTGTTCTTGTGGAATTATGAGCAGCTGCATACAGGAGGAGTAGATAGAAAGGAATTACAAGATTATAAGTAGGGGGGGGTGTAGATCTGATATGTTCATCATCTCAATCTAGTGGAAAGCTTGTCAAAAATAAAACTAAAAAAAGACTGAACATGAACAGAACTCTATGGTAGAGAGAACATGGTCTGAACGCCCTGCATTGTCCCCAAAGTTTCACTTAAGCCAGCTCACTGCGTTTTCTAGAAATGAGTCGGGGGAGTTCCTCACTAAAATCTATCCTTTAAAACAAATCTTCAGAACTATGTGAAATCAAGAGAATGGGTAGATATATTTTTTCTTTCTTGTTGGATTTTTAGGTGGTTCTTTTTCACCTAATTAATCCCAAAACAACGTTAATGTTATATTTGCAAACTCCAGAATGTCAAAGAGGAGGGGAAAAAAATCAAAGATTATTCAGTTCAAACCATGCACTTTACAAAGGGAAAGATCGAGATCTGCACCACTGAGTGGGACAGGAGGACTATTCAACGTGTTATTGTGAATTGGTTGGTGGCAGAATTTGGAAAAGAACTGCTGAGGCCCAGTCCAGGGTGGTTTCCACTAAATCTGAGCATTTCTTTCTTCCTGTGAGTTGGCCTTCATTTTCATGAATATCAAATGTGCCAAAGCCAGCATTTTCTTTAGAAAAGAGTTACCGTGTATTGAGTACCTACTTCAGGACAAGAACTCAACATTCATGGTTTCTTTTAAAAATCACAAAAATCCTGTTGTCACGACCCCATTTTACAAGTGAGTATGTGAAGGGACAAAGTGGTTTTATATTTGTGTGTAGTTAGCATATGAGCTTGGATTCAAATCCAGCTTAGTATAACTCCGAGCCTAATGGAGTGGGCTGAATGGAACTGGAAAGATAAGTCCACCTGGAACTTGTGAATGTGACCTTATTTGGAAAGAGCGTCATTGTAGATACAGTTAAGGGTTTTGAGATGAAATCATCATGGATTACGTGGTGGGTCCTAAATCTAATGATGAGCCTTGTTTTTTTTTATAAGAGACAAAGGAGAAGACACAGACACACAAAAGAGAAGGTGATATGAAGATGTAGGCAGAGATTGGAGTGACATTGCCTATAAGCCAAGAAATGCCAAGGGTTGCTGGCAGCCACTAGAAGCTGGGAGAAAAGCATAGAGTGGATTTTCCCTTAGCCTCTGACACTGCCAACACGCTGCTTTCAGACTTCTGGCCTCCAGGCCTGTTGGGAATGCATTTCTGTTGGTTTAAGCCACCAGGTTTGTGTGATTTGTCTCAGTAGCGCTGAGAAGTGAATAGACCTGTTCTTTTTTCCATATCTTAGTTTCTTCTGTATACTTTTCTTTCTTTAGCTTAGCTACTCTAAAGGTGTGCCTCAACAGGAAGATTTAATAGAGAGTAGATAGAAAATGAATGAAAAGATATTGCCTCATATCTGATTGCTATTGGGCAAGCCATTTTTGGACTAGTTGATTCCGTTGCACAAGCAAGAGTTCTTAAAATACGTTTCTTTGGAAAAGTAAGGGGAAGCACCCACAGTAAATTTAACACCATTGTTCTAGTTGCTTTTTGTAAAATGACTCACAAAACATGTGATTTTAACATGGATGACACCGTACAGAACTTCTTTGTTCCCCAGGACCTTTCTTTCATGTGCATGATGACATTTCATTCCCATGTCAAGTCTATATTTTTTGTGTTATTTTTATTCATGAGAAGACAGTGGCTCAGCAAGTTACTTGCTCAAGGTACCATAGTTAATATCTGTGAGAACAGGAAGCTCCAGGGACCTAAGCCCTGCAGTTGTGCAAAAATGCTTTTACCAATCACTGAAATTCAGGAATCCTGGCCCTCTATGGTACAACGCCCTTGTTTTATGGTAGAGAAATGACTTGTCATTAAACATTTAGTAGAAGCACAAAAGAGGTCAAAAGACGACTGGAGGGATCGTACTCCAGGCTCTTGCTTTCCTTGTCTGGGCTGAGTCAAAGTGTTTTCTGGATAAAGAAAAATTATTGTGTGAGACATTGTGGAATTCAAAATTGGGATTAAAGTCATAAAACAGCCAGATGTTTTGGAGCAAAGCAGCCACACGTGCTTGAGGATGTACGGCGAGGACCACCGCCCAGCCGCAGTCGAGACAGACTTGGAAGAGGACCTTCACTTCCCTAGTTTTTTCCAAGAGCCCTATGTGAGGTAATAAGTGCGAGTGGGGGACACGTTGTTAAAGTTTAGAACATTTGTAGCATTGTTTCCTTCTTTATATCTTGGGATTTCTATAGCCCTGAGGCATAGAAGGCATTGCCACCATTTTACAGATGAGGACACTGAGGCTAACAAGGGTCCAGGGTCTTGCTCAAGGTGACACAGCAGAAAAGGCTTAATGACCAGGAGTCTACCCCAGGATTTATATACCCACCTTCCCATTAGACTTCATAGTGAAATCTTGCTGCAGGGGTAAACTTGATTCCAGTCAGTGGACCAGAAGTGCCATCTGCAGTGGTGGACAGTGAGTGACAGACATGATTAATGCCCCCAAGGAGCTCACAGTCAAACTGGAGAAAGGCAGAAAGAAACAAACTTAACACAGAACCTAAATTGCACCTACCATTCTGCATACTTATAATTTTCAAAGTCCATACTTGAATCTTTACCCTGCACTCTCCACAATCAGGCACTTATTCTCTACCATATGGGATGTCAATGAGAAACAAGTCCTGACAAATAGTTAAAACAATCCAGATACTTATTAATTGATTTGTCAAAAAGGCTGACCATTGATGATGCCATTAAGGACCCAGGTTTCATCCATGTGGTTGTTAGCGTGATTTTAAAATTGCTTCTGTAGCACCAAATTCCACATGCTCTAGTGGCCTAAGGCAGGGTAAAGAGTTCTGTAAAAGGCTCTGACTCTGTATCAGGCATTGTGTTTATCTCATTTAATGTTTACTCCCCAAAAAAAACTAGCATTGGGAAAGTTATAATATCATTTATACCTCACAGGTAGGGCAACTGAAGTATTCTTTCATTTTCCCAAGATATGGGCCTAGAATTAAAACTCAGGTCTGAAAAATTCCGAAAGGTGAGCTTTTAAGATGCTAAGATGCTATAAACTGCGTTACTGAAAGCTGTAATCCCCACATTAGGATATACACAGCAGTCAGGTAGTCATTGGCCTATCACATGGCAGTTTAAAGTATTTCATTTAACAGAGGAGGATAGGACAGCAAAGAAGAAAGGGAATCTTCCAAGTTCATACCACTGCTTAGGGGTGAGCCAGACCCCAGATTCCAACCAGGTCTCCTCTGCTGTTAGAGACCTTTCTTCTTTATTCCTCTGGATTTTTTTCTATTTCAGGGTAGGAGAGGACAGGTCTAAGATGAGCATATGCTTCAAATACTTCACTGAGCAGGTGGGGCAATGGGTAAAGTGGGGTATGCATTGCTGTCATATCTCAGGCAAGGTTGAAACACCAAGAATTATCCCCCCCTTTCCCATAAGAAAATGCTAGGAAAGAAACCACTTCAAGATGCTATTGTCTTGCTGTGCAGGCGTGGGGGTGGAGTTGGGGAAGGAAGTAAAAGAGAGTTTAGTATGTTTTTCCATCTACAGTAATAGGATGAGAGACTGTTTATCATTTATCTTTCCTTCTTTCAAGAAGCTCTCTGCTCCTTGAGATCTAAGACAGTGCTGGCCGGACAAGGGCAAATGAGCTTGAAAAGTGTCCTGATATTCTCCCTGGCTGAAGAATTATTTCCCTAATATTCCTTCAGTTTCTTTTCATTTTTATGTCATTCTTGGCTATGCTGCTGTCACTTTCTCTGAATCAGATTTGAATACCTTCACGACTCAGGAGTCCTTGGATTTTATAGCAATATTCAATTAGCTTGGCCTCTGGTGGCCCTCTCCCAAAGTTCTGTCTTGGTGTTTCATCAAATTTAGTTTAGGAATTAGGATGAGGGATGGGAGGGAATCTAATAAAGAATTATACCACTATAATGGGAATCTAAAATCAATAATATTTTCACCTAAGTTCTGAAAATTGTAAAGTATAGGGGGGCTAGAGAAAGCATAGTGAAGTCTTAAATCAACCTGATTTGCCCCAAAATTAGATAATTAACAAACATCTTTTTAAAGGGTCATTAGCAAAGTTAGATCTGAACATATTACTTTCTGGCTCATAGATCCACACTCAGCCACTGAGCCATGCCAGCAGGGCAGGTTTGCTAGTATTTTATTGAGGATTTTTGCATCTTTGTTCATCAGATATATTTTTTCTGTACTTTTCTTGTGGTGTCTTTGTCTGGTTGTGATATCAGGATGATGCTGGCCTCATAAAATATGTTTCAAAGTAACCCCTCCACTTTCATTTTTTGGACAAGTTTAAGATGGTATTTTTCTTCTTCACATGTTTGTGGAAACCAGCTGTGAAGTCATTTTGTCCGGACTCTTTTTTTTTTTTGGAAGGTTTTTATTATTTAATTTTGATCTTTGTTATTGGTCTTTTCAGGCTTTCTGTTTCTTTTTTATTCAGTTTTGGTAGATTGTATGTTTTCAGGATGTTACCTGTGTCTGTTAGGTTATCCAGTTTGTTCTCATATCCTGCTCATAATAATCCCCAATGAGCCTTTTGATTTCTGAAGCATCTGTTGTAATGTCTTTTCTTTCATTTGTGATTTTAACTTCTTCTAGTCTGTTGGTCATCACTGTGTGGGCTATTTTGAACCCCTCTGAAAGAGGTTGAGAAGAAATGTCAAAACATGATGACCAGTGTCCCATCCATCTTCTTAGGTTGCCTTCATGATTCTTCCTCCAGAAACCCTTCCAACTACAAACTGGATGTGACTGCTCTTTCCTTTGAATCTCCCCTTTTAGAACAGTGTTGCTCCAACATTGATTTGCATATAAAGCACTTAGAAATGTGTTGAAATTCAGTAGGTCTGGGAGTGGACCTGTGATCCTGCTTTGCCTGAAGCTCCCCGGTGGTATTGATGCTGATGGTCCCCTATAGCAAGTGTCTGAAGCACTGGTCAGTTTTTGACTTATATTTACTTATTTATGTGTCTGAGTTCCACAACTGGGTGATAGTAATATTCTTGACAATCTCTGGCTCATGACGTTCTTAGAACTTCTCTGACTAATCTAAACAGACACCCAGTGACTCTGCCACATAAGCTAATTTTAATAGCTCATATAGAATTTATCCTCTTTGTCTATCCCATTCATTATAAAGCAAGAGCATGATCTTTTCAGCTAGGGCACAAAAATCAAAATATGACCTAGCATAGAGTAGTTATTTGGTAAAAGTTTATAGAAGCAGTAAGCAAACTCTTTTGTCTTACTTTAAAATTCATTTTCCTTATGGTTAGTGGCAAATACAACCATAAGCATGGTGGGGTAACTGTGATGGTTAGCATTCCATGTTATTTAAAGTTCACCATTGTCTGTAGTTCATAGGTACCGTAGGGAGGTAGTTGTACTGAATTGAGGGTTACTGACAAGAAACCATTTTAAAACAAAAGTCTTTCTGTATTTGTACAAATGTGTAATATAAAAATATAAAATAAATATTTGTTTTCCTTTTTCCACTGTGTCCTTGTCCTACCTGTACTTAATTTTTTTTTTTTTAGATTTTTGATTAAAATCAGGTAAAGCATAATCTGTTTCCTGGGCAGTAAAAACTCAGTATTGATTTTTCTCTATTGACCAATCATACATTGCTGTATAAATATTTATGATGGCTTCACATAATAAAACAACAAGTTAAATACCACAGAGGAAAATGAAATGTAAATGGGAAGGGATTTCTCGTGAGTAATATATCACTTTATAATCTTACGTTACTCTGAGAAGTACCCAACGGCTTTCTAGAATCAATGCTCAGATTACTAGGCCTCCATCATCACAAACAGACATTTGCAATTTGGTCTTGTGTCCTCTTGGGGCTCACTCCTGTCAGGTTTATTTGGCAATTTAGCAAGTGAAATACAATATGTATGCACAGCTCTTCCAAAGTGGCCAGGTGCTTACATGGAACTCTTCTGATACCTGGAGCCTTTCTTTAGATCCTCCAAATGTCAGAGTTGAAAGGAGCCATGGAGATCATTATTCCAGGGCTGTCTTTTTATGGCAGAGGGGACCGAGGTGCAGAGAGGAAAAGTGCTGGCCAGAGGTCACTTCACACGGCTCCTGGCTCTGCCATCTCTCCCCAGCACACCTCCATTATATCTGGAGAGGAAGGGTGGTTCAAAGAGGACAGGCTAGGATGCAGTAGGAATAGCCTGTGGGTAGATTAGATTATAAAAGTTATGTTGCCTTGCACACTTAGCCAGACCATTTTAAAATTCCAACATAGAAAATAGAAGCTTATTCTCTGTGGAGTTATCACTAACTTGGTTAGCACATGTGGAGGCGAGTCATTGGGTTTGATATCAATCTAATACTGAATGGTTTTGAGGTCATAAAGGTGTGTTAGTGACAAAGATCTCTAAGGAAAAGTGAATCCTCCCCATTACCGCTTCCCCTTTCTTAGGTCTCCCTGAGGCACGTAACTTCTGTTTCTATAGACACCGGTTTTTGATAATTCAGGAAAGTGCAAGATAGGAAACTCCAATAAATGCCATTGACAGAATTAGAAGTATTAAATGTGCAATGTGTGTGTGTGTGTGTGTGTGTGTGTGTGTGTGTTTGAGTGTGAGCAATATTACTAAAATGAAATTTGGTTTATACAGCTGAAAGTAAACTATGCATCTTTTATACCACTATTTGTGGGAAAGAGAAAGAAAGCATAGGATTTTCAGTATGTATTGTTACCTTTTTTATGATTGTTCAGTTTTCTCACAATAATTGTAGCAGGAGATACACAATGTCTCTCTTCCCTGCCATCATCCATCCCCAAAACACTTACTGAACTCTCTTTCCAAATGGTAAATGTATGAAGAGATCTCAGTGAGAGAATGTCAGGGATCATACTTGCATCTAGACTGGCTAGAAATCTCAACCTCCTTGTTCAAAACTGCCATGTTTGTCCTCAGAAAGAAATGCCTTTTTAATTATATATGTGTACGTTTGTGCATATATATATACACACACATATATACACACACGTATATGTATATATATATGCATATGTGTGCGTGTATACATGTATTTGTATTTTTTAAGGAAAGGGCAGAAAAAAGCAACATCTGCTATCATGCACTGAAAATGTAATTATTCAGAGTAACTCCAGTATTCATACCAAATCTGCAACCCAGTGCAGTGTGGGATTTGAGAAAACTCCCTCAGTAGCTCTAAAACCAGGTTTCGCATGATGAGAAGGATACCTGATGTTTGAATTGCCTTTGGAACTACATTTTTAGGGGGCTTTCAAATTACAGCCTGCTAACATTTACAGTTCTCTGCAGCCATAATATATCACTGCGGGATTTGGGAGGAGATCAAAGAATCAAGAGAGAAATTGTTATTTCCAAATTCTTACCAGTGAAAGATCAGTGCATGTCAAACAGCTTTTAATTTCCACAAATCGAATTCAATATACACACAAGGCCATTTCCATTAGTAAAACCTACACTGCCTTCTTCAGAAAGCTATTCAGCTCCAAAGAGGAGAGAAACTCTGATGTGAATCTTAATAGTTATAGATGTTAGTCTTCAAAGGAACTTTTCAAGTCCTTTTCCCATTGGTTACAGAATATGTGTGCCTTTTGTTAAGAAAACTTGCTCTAAATAAACCTTTACTTTTACTTACATAATTGGTAAGTGCAGGAAAGTAGAATATTTCAAAGAAAGAATTCTTTATTTTTGAAATAAAGCTTGACAGGTTTCAGAATAACATGTATAGTATATGTTATGTCTTATCTGAGATGCACATATGCATATATATATGAATAAGCAGAAATAAACAAATCTGTTGCCTATAAATTTAATAGGGGGGAAGGGTAGGTAGAGGTTACAATAAAATGTAGCATTGTCTGAATATATCTGATTTTGTAAGTACTACATTAGGGCCTTGTAGACATTTTACATACTTAAATAATAAATAAGAAAAATGGCATTCCATAAAAATCAAAAGCTAAATGTAAGAAATGGATCTGTGTCTTAAGACAGTGACTTAGCTGCCCATGGAAGACTTTACTGATGATAAATTATGAAATGTGTAATATATATGAAGGACAATATGAACTGCATAGATAAATTTTAATTCTCTTCCAGAAGTTATATTGATAGTAATGTTATTAAGTTATCTTATTCTAAAGCAATTATCTATTATAGTTGGATAAAGCAAATAAGTATTTAGGAATCAAAAATTTTCAGCAGATGAGATAAAAATTTAAAATCAAGATGTTGAGCAAAGCCACAAATTACCTAAATCTGATTGGAAATAGGGAGATATTTTACTTAAGAAGATATAGATTTTTTAGCTCTGCCCACAGAAAAGGCCAAAAAACAATGTCTGATCAGTACTGAGCAGTATTAGTACCTTTAGTTCATAAATGATTGTGGTCTCAAAATGCCATTTTTCACTAAAAAGAAAAAGGCTACCTTGGAGAAATAATTAATTACTTCCAGGTCTGAGGCCAGAACGGTATGAAGTAAGCCTGGGACATCTTATCATACTTGAAGTCAAGTTCATCAATGAATGAGATTGTGTCAAAAGGACTCAGGAGCCGCCATTGACCAGAAAAAAACAAAAAAAACAAAAAACTGGATGTTTGAGCCACAGGAAGAATAATAAAGGAAGTAAATTAAAACATATAAAATATTTTCTAATCATTGAGCTCATAGATATATTTTTAAACAAAAATCCCAAGCTTTCATTTTTTAACTTTAGTATAGGAGACAACTGACTGAAAACATTTAAACACATAGAAGGAGTCAAGCGTTACCTTGCCTTTCCTATAAGAACTGTACCTCCTGTTTTCATATACTGTGGAAGGAAAACCCTTCTTTATAAACAGTTGTAACTATTAAACATAGGAGTAAATGAATATTAACATTTTGACATCTTTAATTAAATAATGAATTGTCATCAGTGGTTTCCAAAACCTTAGGTCAGAGGTGGGGAATGTCTATCCCAAGGGCGGTATAAGGCCCATGAAATCATTTGGTCTGGCCCTGCCATGGCATTAAGGGTGAGTTAATCAAATGTTTGACCAAATATAGCAGGCGAATTTTTTTTTTAATATATTTTTATTGATTTTTCACAGAGAGGAAGGGAGAGAGATAGAGAGTCAGAAACAATCGATGAAAGAACCATCGATCAGTCGCCTCCTACACATCCCCCACTGGGGATGTGCCCGCAACCCAGGTACATGCCCTTGACCGGAATCGAACCCGGGGCCTTTCAGTCCGCAGGCTGACGCTCTATCCACTGAGCCAAACCGGTCTCGGCAGCAGGCGAATTTTTAAGTTGATAATTTTGTATGGCCTGTGAATGATGTTGTAAATGTCTAAATGGCCCTTGGCAGAAAAAGGGTTCCCTACCCCTGCATTAGGTAAAAAAGCTGATAAGGAGCTTTAAAATAGTAGTTGGATAAGAATGAAAACACCTGGACATACTGATCACTCTTCATATCACAAGAAGACGCATAATCAGATGTTAATTTTCTTCCGAAGTGATGCAAGAGAAAATAGAACACCTCCTATAAAGTATTCCTACAAAATAATTGAAATAAACCGTATTGGTTCATAAAAAATTAAGTATCAGAATAAGATATTAAGCAAAAAATGCAAACTAAATGTCCATAGTAAGGAAAATTCTACAGGAACAAATTCCTAGTTTGTTCAACAAATAAATTACATACAAGCTCAAACATGTGTATGCACATAAACATAAACACACCAAACATACACACACAGAAGAATGGGGAACTGTAAATTAAAATAAATTACAGAGATATATTACCCAGATTAATTATTTCAGATGTTGTTTTGAAAATATATGGTAAAATTACATTCATTAAACAATCAGAAATTTGAATATTTGTGTATTTGATTATGAATGTTAAGGGGAAATTATTGCGTGCATGCGTGTGTGTGTGTGTGTATGTGTGTAATAGCATTGAGGTTATATTTTCAAAAAGTTTTAACATA
>NW_006297145.1:931582-937036 GCF_000327345.1 Myotis davidii | reverse complement strand
TATATTCATGTTTGTAATGATAAAATTTCTGGCATTGGCTTCAAACTAATCCAATAGTGTGTGTATGTATGGGAGGTAGGAGGGCGAGGACAGGTGGGAATGAAAGAAACAAGATTAGCAATATATTAAAACTTTGTTAAAGATGATTGTTCTTTACACTAATCCTTTATCTTTGTATATGTTTGATATTCCCATGGTAAAAATGTTTTTAAAATGCTAAAATAGGACTTAACTCAGACTCTTTCAAATGTTAAACTACATTAGGGTAGTAGTACTTTTTGAACAAATGACAGAATCTCACTGAAACTAATTTAACAAAATAAAAAGGAAATGTATTTGCTTACATTACTGAAGATTCCAGAGATGGAGTTGGTTCAGAAACTTTGAATTATCTGCATGTTCCAGTCCTTCCCCTTGTCTCCCCCTTCTTTACTTTACCCTCCTGCTCTATCTTCATATTTTCTATTTCACCCATTCCCTCTGTCTTGTAGTAGACTTCCCTGCAGATTTCCATCTCATTTCTCCTTTCTCAGAAGTGGGTAGAGAACCATGGCCTGAGACAACAGCAGTGTTTCACATCCCAGTTTAGCCACCCCTTGACAAAAGAGTGACTTTTCCCCAGTGAAGGTCTTACTGGTTTCAGTTGCAGAAAGTTGAATTGAGTTGATCACCCTCCCAGTCATGGGTGAATCACCTCCAGTCCATTGAAGGTCACTCTCTAGTTAACTTTGTTCTAAGTTCTATCTCTTTCATCCCTACTAGCATTTATTTCCCCTAATCCTCACAAAAAAAATATTGATTCAAATTTTCCCTATATGTCCTTTTATATATAAGAGTAACTTTGTAAAATATTGTACCTTTGAATGCATGTATACATGGCTATATAGCTCATCTGATAGTAATCATTTTGCCTTTTAAAACTATTTTAAAAATTACATTCTATTGGGGTATATTTACATACAGTAAAATACACAGATCTTAAGTATACAGTTAAATGAATTTGACGAATGTATATTCCCATGTAATGGACACCCCTAATCAAAACACAGAATATTTCCATCATGCAGAAGGTTTGCTTCTGTTCTTTTACAGTAAGTTCCCCAGTTAGATACAAGCACTGTTCTGATTTCTATTAACATAGACTAGTTTGCACATTTAATAAACTTCAAAAATGTGGAGTCATATAGTATATGCTTGTTTATGTCTGGCATCTTTTACCAAACCTAATATCTGTGGGAATCATCCAAGTTTTTGCATGAATTAGTAATTTTTAAAATTATTATCTTACTGCTGAGTATTATTCCACAGTAGGAATATAACACTGTGTTTTTAAGGTAGGTATGTGTGCTTCTGGTCATTTGCTTTTGACTGCTTCACAGTGTTCTGCAATATTCTTCTTCCACATTTCACTCTTCCAATCCTCTGGCGATGAACACTTAGGTTGTCTCCAATAGTCCCAAGCACAAATAATACTATGACAAACATCCTTGAGTGCAGTCCTTTGAGGAGCTGTGTGAGTTCTCTGGAGCTTATACACATCCCTAATTTCATTAAGAACTGCTTCACTACGAATGTTTGTGACTGTTCATTTCCTTCAGCAGTGCTTGTAGGCACCACTTCCCCCACAGGATGGCCACAAATAGCGTCACAATAAGGTAAATAATGTTACCCAGTTTTCAACATTCAGAACAGGGCTTTCCATTAGAAGTTTTTGTTATTAAGTAAATAATCTATACCTTCCTTGTTTAAAATGGTAGGTACTAATTAATCATGGTTTTTGAGCCTCAGAAATGTGGCTAGTGTGGATGAGGATCTTCATTTTAAATTTTGCATACATTTTTTATTTTTAATGTAAATTAAATAGCCACATGTGGTTAGTGGACAGTGCAGACTTAGAGTCTGCCAGGATGACAAGATTGAACTTAGTTTCTGAGACTGGTGGGGAGTCGCTCAAAGAGATTAAAGAAAATGAAGTGATAATATGCTTTGTGTCTTAGATCCTGCCAACTGGGATGAAGTATGGGTGGAGTGAGGTTCAACAAGGCAGGGAATGTTAGTTGGGATGATGTTGCAGTGATCCTTGCTAAACGCAATGGTGGCTTGGGTAGGAGCAGTACAGATGGAAAGAGTAAAGTCAAGAGTTTAAGTAGACATACTGACTGGGAGGCTGACTTGAAACAATGGATCAGAATAAAGAAGAAACAATGAATTTGATGCGTCTATCAGAGACAAGATGCACAACTGTACCTAGTTTCTGATGAGGAAGATCCCAGAAAATTCACATGGAAAATCACCTGTCAACTAAGAGGGGTGACAGTAATTCAAGATCTTTTGAGTCATGGAAATATGGTGTGTGCAGCCAGGTTGTCTCAGGGTCTGAACCCCCATTTGTTCCTGCTCTGGTTTCACCCAGGCTTATGCCAAAGGTCACCTAGATCTGTCCCATACCATCTTTTGCTCCATCAGAGGCTGACAGAGTTTAGCACAAGAGGAATGCAACGACCCGGAGAAATGTGAAAATATCTGGGAACGCTGAGGTTGACAGCGAAGGAAAATTCTGGGAACTGATTTGCATCAGTTGTTTAATATTGTAGGCAATTAGTGATCAGGAGCAGCTGCTATGGTGCAATTGTTAAAAATGCCAAAATAAGTGAAACAGAACATATGGGATAGGTTTTTATCTCCAAAATATTGCTTTGAGGATAATATTGACATAATTTGCCTATCATATTTTCCCCCTTTGAAATGATTTGCCTAACATTTCTTAGAAATAGGCTCCATATGGGTGTTAGTAATTCAGTGGAAGAAGTGCGAACTCAGGCTCATTGAAGGCGAGCCAGTTCCAAGGGGAGTCATGAATCTACAGTTGGAGCCAGGCAGCATCTCTCTTCATGAGAAATGCGCATTGTGAATGGAACGTCAAGAGAGGAAAGGAAATGGGAAATGGATGGTCAGCGAGACCTTCCCATCTGCCAGCCACTGCACTAGGCTGATTATGTCTTTAGTAAACTTTCGAGGTATTTACTAGCAGCTCCATTTTATAGGGTCAATAACTGACACTTCAGAGTAGAGGTAGTTTGTTTGCCAGACCCAGCATACAAATCAGTTTCATTGGACTGGAAAAATGACTCTTCTCACACAAAATGAAAAAAAAAATCCACCTCTGGATTTGGACAAGTGCAGTGATTCTCAGTGTGGTCTCTGGACTAATAGCATAGACCTCACCTGGGAGTATTTATAAATGTGAACCACTTCAGACCTCCTGCATCAGGAATTCTGGGTGTAAGAACCAAAGATCTGTGTTTTAACAAGCCCTCTGGGTAATTCTGATGCAGGCTACTGTTTTGGAACCACTGGATAAGTGAGATTTAATTAATCATATAAGAAGCAGAGATCCAGGAATGCTACAGTGGGAGAATGTAGCTGGGAGGATGCAAAGAAACGTAACACAAGTTTTCTACACAAAGAGTAATTGCAGAACATGTGAGGAAGTGTGCATAACTGAAACATCAACAGCTCAGTTTAGTGGAAAGAATGCTAAATAAGTGATATTGAAACCTTGTATTTAGTCACAGATCTGATACCCATGTGTAGGTTGGATTTCGAAAAATCAATTTAATTTCTATATATTTCCTTTATGTCTCAATTAAGACGACAATGGTGGTGGTGATAACAGCCAGTGAATTTTCACTCCCTTTAAAATTTACAATGCCTTTATATTCTTCTAGAGGCAGATGAAATAAGCATTAGCCAAAAATGAAAAGTGTCAAGCTTACAAAATCTCCAATATTCCTTCTAGATTGGCATTCTAATAGACTTTTCATATAAGTAAACTGAAAATATACAAAATTATAGATGACCAAGTCTATTCAGATGGTTCTGGAACATGATTGCACTTCAGGATCACCTAAGAACTTAATAGAAAGTGAAAAACATCCAGACTTTTCTCCAGAGAAATATACTCTACTTACATTCCACGTATATGCTGTATAAATAGATGGTTATAACTTCCTTTAGGCTATTCTAATATGCTTCTAAAGTTGAGAATGATAGCTCTAAATATTAAGTGAATCTAGATGAAGTCACAGTGGCCAACAGTAGTTTGGGGAAAAGGTAGGGTGATATTCTAACCATCTATCTTAAGAGACAATCCATCTCTAGGGAACATCTAGTTTACTCAGCCTGGAACTCAAAGCCCTCCATGCTCTACTTCTTGAGAACATTCTCTGCTTCTTGTCTCATCAACTACTTCCCTAAACCCTACCTTTAGCCAACCAAATTAGACGCCATGCTTTCCTCAAACTATACTCAGAGCTATACATCCTCTGTAGTTTCAGTAGTGCTACTTCCTATGCCTGGTTTTATCTATTGAAAGCATTTCCTTCCTCCAGAGCACAATTCCAGTGCTGGATCCTCCATGAAGCCTGCCTTGATACCATTGTCTGGTGAGCATCTCTCCATCCTCGGATGGCATATCACATTTAAATATTGTCTTCATTAGGATGTTACTGACTGCATAACAGAATGTCCTGTCTCAAATAGCTTCCATCATAAAAACATTGAGTTATCTCACAAGTCCTGAGGTAAGATTGCTGGATGGTCAGTTCATTTAATATTATAAAAGACTCAGGTCCATTCCACCTTCTCCATCTTCCAGCCCAGCTTTAGTTCCCTTGGTAAATCTGAAATAGCCACCAGAGTTCTGAGTGCCACTTTCAGACATAAATATGTCCAGTGGATAGAAAGAGCTTTTGTTAATGTTGGTTTCTTTTTAAGAACAAGGAAACCTTTCCAAGAATCTGACCATCAGGCCTCTTCTCATGTTTCATTGGCCAAACATTATGTCACATGCTCATTCCTGAACCAGTCATTGGCAAGAGGAATGCAGTTTTGGTGACTGGCTCATTGAAGCCCATGTTTAATAGAAGAATTTTCTGAACAAAATTGAAGTGCTCTTAGAAAGGAGGAGTGGTTGTAATTGGTAAATGGTACTTGGCTGAGCTTCTAACTCCTCTCATTCAAGTAGACCCTTTCACTGTATGTGATAGGTGTCTTCCCATATATTAGTTTCCCTATTTAAACTCGAGTCTCCTTGAGGACTAATTTTTGTTTTATGTTCAAGAACATGAGCGTTGGAGTCAGTCACACTTCAGTTAAAATTAAGGTGACAGACACATCCTAATTTCCCAAAGGTTTAATGGCTTTAGCACTGGAAGTCACATATCTTCAGAAACTCTTAACCCTAGGCAAACCAGGACAGTTAGTCACCCTGATTGACATTGAAATCTCTGCTAGTTGTTGGATGCATGACTTGGAAGTCAAATCATTTAATCTTTTAGTGTTTGATTTAAGAAAAATAGTCCTTGAAGGCCCACTATGTGCTGGAGACACTGTTTTAGAACATTCCCCTTGTTTTCCTGACCACTCTGGCACTAGCTCTCCCATTTCCCGCAA
>NW_006297145.1:922483-931565 GCF_000327345.1 Myotis davidii | reverse complement strand
CCTGCTGAAGCTGCCCTGGGACTGCCTTGTGCGTGACCCCCTCTCAGTACCCCATCACTCACACATGATGTCAGAAGGAGCCTGGCCGCCTGACAGATGGGGCTTGGGAAATCCCCAGGAGTTTTCAGACACTGTTTCTGGCCTGAAAAACAAAAACACCCAAGGGCGAAACAGCCAAGGGTTCCAGTCTGCTCAGGGAACACGCTGTCCTCTCCTGTTCTCAGGGCAACTTCTTGGACAAGCAGCAGCTCTGTTTGCTGGACTTTTGGCCCCATGCAGTCACTGTGAGGCAAAGCACATCATACACAAATGGGCCAGTGAAATGAGGTAATTGCGGCTTTCGATGAATGCTATTTCTGTCTCCGGGGCGCTGCTGGCTGGGATGTGAGGAAGGAGAGCTAGTGCATTTGACATGGCTCTCTTTACAAAGTGGAAGTAGATAGCACAGCGGTAGGGAAGCCCCTTCCTGTTTTCTCCTCCTCATGATGAGTGCGTACTCCATGCACATATCATTTTCAAACATGGTCAACTCCACATTGGACATCCCTTCCCATTGCCAGAACTTACCAGTTGGGGCACCAAGGTTGTCCTTAAATGTGATTTAAATATAGCTGTGTTGAGCATAATTTTCATGTAATGTAAAAAAGGAAATACAATAAGATTTTTTCTTTTTAGCACTCTGTCCATCAACATTCTCCATTAGAGTATTTGACAACTCTAACTGCTAGACCTAGAATTCAGTTTATTTGGGTTGTATTGTTTGTTTGATTGTTTGTTTTGTTTTTGTTCTTTTTGTCCTTTCTCATTGATATTCAGATTCCTAACACTGTTGAAGTTGCCAAAGGACCTACCTCTCAGATTCCCTCACCACTATCCCTCATTCAAATTTTAGTTTTGAATGTTTTAATAAGTCAACCAGAAAGTCACAGATCATTAAGTTATTATATAAAGAGGAAATAAGCTCTACTCTTGAACCCAAGGGGCTGTTTTGTGGCTAAAAGATGGAGACTTGTTTTAGTAGGCACTTCTGATTATCCATGAGAACAAGCATTTTGGTTAAGAATATTTGGTGAAGAATATGCCTTTTGGAATCAGAGTTCTAGTGCAGGCTCCACAGTATTCTCACTCAGAGACCTTTGGCATCCAGTCAGCCTTCTGAGGTTCAGTTTGCTTATCAGAAACATGGGAACTATGCACATGAAGTTTGCAAATATCACAGGACATAATATCTGAGGAAAAACTTAGCAAAGTGACTGATGCCTTGTGTAAGCTCTGTCAGTGATAGCTGTGCATTATTACTGGGGGCTGCTATTTATATTTTTATGTCAGCTACTTTAGAAAGCCTTACATTGTCTATCCTTAGGTCACAGGCTGTGTTAGACATAGTTATTTTTGGATAAGTGAGATATTGTGCTTATAAATAGGTCTGCAGTTCACAGAGCCTTTCTATAAAAACCTCTCATGCCCTTTCTTGTCCAGGAAGAGGTAGAGGACTACAATGGTGCCATAAATTGCTCGTATTTAGATGACCTGAGTCCAAGTTTCAAGCTTCAAATGTGCCTGAAATTCAGTTTCCAGTCCCTTGCCCTGTTGCCCATTTCCCTTCATTTCTGTGCTCACTTCTATCCCTCGTCTTCACTGATTTTCCAGTACTGAGCAATTTATGCATCTCTTTTATTTCTTGATTCTTTCTAACCATTCCCACTGGGTCTCACCTTCTACCCCAAGGAGTTACTAAAGGTAACAGAACATTTCCCACACCGAGAGGAATGTTTGTGCCAGCTGTTAGGTTTTCATATATAATTTCTCCCCTCTACCATTAGAACAGAGGTGTGTACATAACCCACGAGGTGGCTCCCTGCCTGGGCCACATTTAGAGGCAGGTACGGAAGTTATAGAGGGCTTCACTAAGCATATATTATTTGAGCTATTTGCCCTTAACCTTGAAGGATGAGATAGCCAGGTAGTTAGGCCCAGGTCACCACTCTTCCCAGGACTATTTCAGGCCACAGTGAGGTAGGCCCAATTAGGTGAGCTCCCAGCATACTCAGAAGGAACATTCACCACCAGCAAGGGCCATTAGAGTTAATAGAAGTTGCAAAATCAGTGAAAGGTTCACAGAGGGTGAGGATGGGACCTGTTCCTGGACATTTGCTCTGGGTTGGAAAACAGTATTGTGTGCTCATTAAAACAACATCAAAACCAAAGACCCTCCAGGAAGTCCTGGTAACCAAGGTCATCAGTATTAAGAAAGCAGAGCCCTGGCCCCTGGGTAGACATTCTGTCCTGCAAAAGCCTCATTTAGAAATATTGATGAATTGATATATACCATTTTTTTTAATGCTTAAAATACTGGTGGTTGTGCTTCTGTAATTGGAAAGAGGAGGCAGAAAATGGAGGGGAAGCTCTATTATTCATTCAGAAAAGTGCTTTTGGACAAGTTAAGCAATGGCAAAACCATAGCAGAGATGGTCCAAGAGTTTTGCTCCTAGAAGCACCAGACTGGGTGGGGACGGGGAGCAGGTTTTATATTTGGAAGTAAAGCTCAAGCCCTGGCCAATGATGCTCAGTGGTTAGAATGTCAACCTGTACACCAGAGGGTCTCAGATTCAATTCCCAGTCAGGGTACACACCTGGTTATGGGCAGTGTGGGGCGTGCAGGAATCGACCAATCAATAGTTTTCTCTCCTCATTCATGTTCCTATCTCACTCTCACTCTCCTTTCCTCTCTGAAATCAATAAAAATATATTTCTAAAAAATATCTTCAGGTGGGGATTAACAGTAACAAAAAGGTAAAGGTCAAGAAAGACAGCTGCTGAGGATTGACATATTCCTGTAAGTCTGACATTGTATCCATGTCATCCAAAGCAATAGACTTTGTGGCTATCTCAGGTCCAGATTCCCTCTTAACCATCCAGTCATCCGCATTATAACTGCTGGATCATCTGTGACTCCCTTTATCTCTCTTCACTCTCATTCAGTTAATCTCTTAGTTCTGTAAATTACCTCTCCCTATTCTGTTGAATTCACTCTCTCCCCATTGTTACTACCCTGGTACAAGCCCCGTTTATATTTTTGCGTTATTGTCCTGGCTCATTCCTTAAACTCTGTCTTGCATTCATATCCCAGAGGATCTTGTTAGATTTCAGATTCTGATTCAGTAGGTCTTGGATGAGGCCCAGGATTCTGCATTTCTAAAGACTCCCAAGTGATGTGAATATTGCTGGTTGAAGAACCACGCTTAGAATAGTGTGGTTCCAGAGGCAAATCCAGATCTTGAACCCTCCAAGCCTATGTCTCTATACTTCTCCAGGAGGCCTTCTAAAGGGTTTGCAGAGTAGATTTTCTCTGTGGGGCCCCAGAAGATGAAACAAGGACCACTAGATGAAAGTAGAGCAAAATCTCAAAATCTGGAACATGATTCTGACATCAAGAGCTGATGAATAACAGTTGCTGTCTTATGAGAAGAATACCCCATTATTTTACATATTCAAGCAGAGACCAAGCAGTATCTTTCGAACATTACTATAAACATCCTATATAAATAAAAGAGAAACATGCAAAGTAACCATCCCTCTGCTACGCTCAAGTCACGCTCACAAGCCAATCAGGAGTGAGATTGCAAATTAACCCAACTAAGATGGCGGCGGCCACGGAGCTGGAGCGAGCAGGAGGCTTGGGTTGCCCCCGGTGATGGAGGAGGCCAAGCTTCCTACCTGCGCTGGTGGGCCCTTGGCTCCACTCAAGGCTAAAAGTTTCAATTATAGAAGGTAAATAAATCCCAGAAAAGAAAAAAAGGAGAGGCTGGGAGCTTGGGTCGCCAGGGGGCGTGGCCAGCCTGAAAATGGCCATCAACCCCTCACCTTGGCTAGCCAGGCACCCCAGTGGGAACCCCCACCCTGAAGGGGGTGTGGCCAGCCTGAAAGCCTTCAGCCCCTCACTCACGCTGGCGACACCCCCATGGGGTGAGGGTCCCCACTGGGGGGCTTGACCAGTTTGCAAACAGCCATTAGCCCCTCACCCAGGCTGGCTAGGCACCCAAGCGGGATCCCCACCCTGATCCAGGACACCCTTCAGGGCAAACCAGACAGCCCCCACCCGTGCACCAGGCGTCTATCCTATATAATAAAAGGGTAATATGCAAATTGACCCTAACAGCAGAACAATCAGGAATGACTAATCACTATGACACACACTGACCACCAGGGGGCAGACGCTCAATGCAGGAGCTGCCCCCTGGTGGTCAGTGTGCTCCCACAGGGGGAGCTCTCCTCAGCCACAAGCCAGGCTGACGGCTGCCAGTACAGTGGTGGTGGCGGGAGCCTCTCCTGCCTCCGCAGCAGTGCTAAGGATGTCCGACTGCAGCTTAGGTCTGCTCCCTGCTGGCTAGTGGACATCCCCTGAGGGCTCCCAGGCTGCCAGAGGGATGTCTGACTGCCAGCTTAGGCCCGGTCCCCCGAGGAGCGGGCTAAGCCAGCAGGTGGACATCCCCCGAGGAGTCCCAGACTCTGAGAGGGCACAGGCCAGGCTGAGGGACCCCCTGAGTGCACAAATTTTTGTGCACCAGGCCTCTAGTTTCAGATATAAAGGACATTGTAAAATCTGTACACATAATATGCATGTCCCTAAGTTCTAGATTCTATAATTAGCATATTAGTATACTTGATTTATCCATATCCATCTATTCTTCCTTCTCTTTATGTGACAATACAGAGTTTTTTATGCATTTCAAAGTGAGGTGCAGACATTGGTATACTTTCCTCTAAATATTTTACCGTATGCTGCTTATAATGAACTAGAGTTAAGTATTGGTTTCTTTTTTGTGGGATGAAGTTTAGATACGATGCATACACAAATTCTGAGTGTTCTGTGGCTAAATTTAACAAATGCATGGCCCCAAATTCCTAAGACATACAACTTTACCAATGTACCAGAAAGTTTTCTCTTGTCACTCCACAGTCAGTCCCTACCCCTACTCTAAAAGCAACCACTCTTTTTAATTGTTTCCACCATATTTTAATTTGGCCTCTTCTAAACTTTTATTTCAATAGAATTATAAAGAACCTATTCTTTTATTTCATGCTGCATAAATTTGTAAGATTCATCTGTGTTTCATGTATCCATAATTTGCTTCTTTATCTTTTTTGCTGCTTTTCAAAAATTGAGATATAATTTTCATAATTATATACCATAAATCTACCCTTTTAAAGTTACAAATCACCGGTTGGTTTTTCTGTATATTCACAAGGTTATGCAACCATCACTCCTATGTAAATTCAGAACATTTTCATCACCACCAAAAGAAACTACGCATTAGCAGTCCACTTCTATTTCCTGCCCCAGTTCCATCTCCCACCCTCACCCCCGGCCTCTGGAAACTACTATTCTACTTTATGCCTTTATGCACTTTATCATTTTGGACATTTTACATACTATTCTATAGTATGTGCTTATCAAAGTTTATTTTTTCATTCTCATGTTGATGGCAACCTGGGATATTTTTAGTTGTAAGCTATTTTGCATAAATATTTTATGAACATTCATGCAGAAAGTGTTTTTGTGGACATATGTTTTCATTTTTATTGGGTCAAAGCCTAAGAGTATGATTACTAGTTCACAGTACAGGTGTATGTTTAATTATATAAGAAATGCCACAAATATTTTCAAAGCTGTCATACCATTTTATATTCCCAAGAACAATGCATGAGAGTTCTGGTTGCTCTGCATTCTCACCAACATGTGGTGCTGTTAATTTGGGGATAGGGAGGAGGGCGCTATTCTGGTGAGTCCATCAACATTGTACAGGAATATGGTAGCAAGTGTTCCTGTGGAATGAGGAGCTTGGACAGGAATGTCTCCACAGAGCTCCAAGCTCCTGGGGTTTCAATTCAAGTTACACTTGCCCCTATATTAGTTTTATGTTGCTGCCATAACAAACTACTGCCAACACAGTGCATTGAAACAGTGCACATTTACGTAATATGGTGTTATTAACTAACATCACCATGCTATACATTACATCCTGATGACTTACTTACTTATTTTATAACTCTAAGTTTGTACTTATTTGACCTTCACTCATTATTAACTACAGTCAATTTTACTCTGCTGCATATTTGAAAGTCACTAAGAAAGTACATCTTGAAAGTCCTCATCACAATAAAAAATTGTAATTATGTATAATGAAGGATGTTAAACTAAACTTACTGTAGTGATCATTTTACAACATATACAAATAAATTATACGTTGATTACCTATATATATAAAAGCCTACACAACTGGCTGCTAGCTATGATGTGCACTGACCACAGGGGGAAGATGCTCAACACAGAAGCTTCCCAGTGACAGCAACTTTGCAGAGTGCCCTCTTGCACTCCAGGACCCCTTGGGGGATGTCAGACTACCGGTTTTGGCCTGATCCCCACAGGCCAAGCCAAGGGACCCCACCTGCCAGAGGGACCCTGCTCACTCGGCAGACAGCTTTCGGGCACTGGTGTTGCCCCAGGTGCTGCCGGCCAGGGAGGAGCTGCAGGAGGTTGGCTCTAGGGCATGTCTGGCCCATCTTGCCCAGTCCTGCCCTGCTGGCCACCTTCTAATTAATTTACTTTCAATGTGCATGAATCTGTGCACTGGACCTCTAGTATCTTAATAAAAGCACACACACACACACATACACACACACAATACACATACATGTTTCAAACTCATTCAGATTGTTGGCAGATACAAGTTCCTTGAGGTTATAGAACTAAAGCACCTGTTTTTTTCCTGGCTGTCAGCTGGAGGACGCCTTTGGTTCCTAAGGGCCTCTCTCTAGCTCTTGCACTTGGCCCCTCCATCATAGACCCTGTGGTTGTTTTGGATTATCTCTACCTTACCCTTCTGCTGCAGCTCTTCTGCTTTTAGCCCGAGAAAGTGGTCTGTTTTAAGGGCTTATGCCATTACGATCTGCTAGGATAATTGTCTATCTTCAACTCTGTAACCTTAATCACATCTGCAAAGTCTCTATGGCATGTAGTACAACATACTCACATGAGCCAGGGACTAGGACATAGACATCTTCGGGGAGCCATCCCTCTGCCTGCCACAGCTCTGTGGTGACTAATGCCGACTTCTCGGGGAGGAAGAGTTTGCAATTTCAGGTTTCACACTCCACACTGTGCTCTAGCGTTTCCCCCTCTGTCAACATTTTGTCAACTCTGGTGATATGTTCCTGGCATTTTATATAACTGAATCAAGTACAACTTAATATGGAATATTTCAGTTTCACTTGGGGGTTAAAAGAGTACTACCTCATAGCACTATAAGAATTTAATAAGTTAATTAATATAAGTACAAGCATGCGGGTCTGTGCTTGCCACAAAGTAACTGTTCTGTGAAAGCAGTAGTTGTCACTCAGCCTTGCTAATGAGCCTTCATGTGGGCAAGTCACCCTTCTTCCTCCAGCCTCAGTTTACTCTGTTAAGATGCCTATGTTGACTACTCTTCCTTTGTGCCACCATCTTTTTCCCTTTTCCCCTCTGCCCTCTGACCTAATAGGCTAACCTCTATGGGCTGTATCAGGGAGGCCCCTTGTGTACTGATGTTCAGTTGGGTTTGACCAATAGGAGGCACTGACAAGGCTGAAGGGAGGGAGAACAGTGAGAGTGGGATTTTTACTCTTCTGCTCCCCATCAGGCCACATGGCTACAGCCCTTGTCAAAGGTCACCTCTTTCAATTGTATCTTGCTCTCTCTAGCCTCTGGTAACAGTGCTCCTTCCATGAACCCCATCAGACCTGAGGATGGTAATAGCTCTCTACGGTTGCTAGCCTTGTGGTGCTGCCCCATCTCTTGATGTATCTTTTGACCCTGACCGTGCCTTCATAAATCATCTCTTCATCAGTCTCCCCTGAATTAACGCTTTTAGTAAGTGTGCCATACTTATCTTGCTTGAAAAATATGAGATGTGTAGGACCATTTCTGAGGATCCATAGCTATCTAAAATGTTGTACTTCTATGGCGCTCAAAATCTATCACCTCTCCACTATTCAAAAATTTATTGAACAGCTTAATTTTTTTTATTTTGTGGAAGTATTGAGGAACACAAAGAAGTAAAGATACTATACAAGCCTTTGGGACTCTCATTCTTTCATCATTCATTCGAAGATAATTCATTGTACCCTCGCCAGTGGAGCCAGGTACATGGAAGCCATCAAGATAGTTTGGATAAATGAATGATGGATTAAAGCGGTGCATGAATAAGCAAACACATTTTTTGCAGGTGAATTTCACTTCCATAAACAGTCAGAGGCAGACACAGGTAGATACAAAAGGTGGCCAGAGCTAGGGCTGTTGGCTAGAATTCCTAGGCGGGAGTGTTTCCAGGAAGAAGAGGTACTTGGGGCAAGCAGGGTTTGACAAGCCTCTACTACCACCCTCTAAGCCCTGTCCTCCTGCCCGGCACGGAATGTTCCCGTGCAGGCAGATTCCCATGTTGCAGCATTCTTCAGGATTACATCTGTTGTCAAGTGGATTGGCAGGGATTATGCATGTTGTTATATGGCTATGGAGAGAACGCCAGAGCAAGGCACACTTCTCACCTAAACTGATAGCATGGCAGAACAAAATCTGCCTTTACCCAGGAACTCAAGGAGCTTCCCAAAGAGAATATTTCTCCCTGCCTTCGTAGTGGCCATATCATTCGAATGTATTATGTTTTTCATAGACTATTATATTTAAGCTTCATAACTGCTATACGAGGCAGGTATTAGTAACCCCACTTAGGGATTGAAAACCTGAGGCTCAAAGTCCACATGATTCAGGGTCACAGAAGGGACAAGTAGCTGAGGGGTCCTGAGGTGTAGGCATCTTCACCATCTGAGTCCTACAGACATCACTGGTAATTTACATCCATCTAGTGTTTAAGATAAACATGTTTGGCCAATTACTATTGCAATTTTATATGAACATAATTCCTTTCCTGGGTAATTAACACTTTCACAACTGGTTTTCCTAAAATATTGTAAATTCTCACTGTCTCTTTTCTCATTATTTTAGTTGAAATTTATATTTTCTTTCAAAGTACAATGAAGATGTAAT
>NW_006297145.1:915986-922440 GCF_000327345.1 Myotis davidii | reverse complement strand
GGCTTGGCCTGGTGACTGAGCACACAAGGCCAAATAAATCATACCCCAGCCCTGAGGAAGCCTGCAACGGAGCATAAGAAGTAGACAGATCCATGATGGAATCAAGAGAGAAGTGTGTTCGCTAAAACCTGTGCAAGACAACTGCAGAGAAAAAATGGGACCCTCAGTTTCCGCTTCTAAGACAGTATTCTTTCTACCCTTTTACAAGCTTCCTCTGGGAAAAATAGGCCAGGGCTCCTAAGGGCAGAATCTGGCTTAAAGGAGGAGGCCAGTGAGTGTTTATTTTCATGCTATCTTCTTTTCATGTTCCCCCAAGTACCCTTACCCCATAGATAAGGACAGAGAGTCCAGGAACATGAAGCACTTTGGGTAGTCATAGAACTAGAAAATGGTAGTGCTCTGTTTTTACTCCAGGCCAGTTGGACTTCTTTAAGCCCAAGAGAGAGTGAAGTGAAAGCAACAGGCTAGATTTTATAAGCTATGAGGTGTTGTCCTTCGTAGCCACAGAGGGCCTTCATAGAGGGCCTGAAAAGCCCCATGTCTGCTCCTATAAACAGCCATGGATTACTGTTAATATGGGCATTTCAGTCAGCGTTTCCCTACTCCTGAGCTATTTCATTTGGTGCCTGTCAGGGGATGCAATTTCATGGACCTGTGGATGTCCTCTGAAACTGGCTAAAGCCTTTCCTTCAAGTTCAACAGAAACCGTGTCCAGCTCCCAGTCGGATCAGCCTATGGAAAATTCCTGACACCGTATGTTCTCGTGATTTTTGGAACTCTGTAAATATTTGAGTCAGTAGATCTTAATCCATAAACACAGCTGTACTTAAAAAACCCTGATGGCGAGTTATTATAATTTAAACAATTGGGTAACAAAACAAATCAATGTTAATCATTTTCGTTTTCTAAGGACAATGGATCCAGACTTCTCATAAAACTGGCATAATGAGCCTCACAATTGCATCCACAAATAAACTTACAAATGCTAAGATAAACCATTCTCAACTTTTTAAGAACATTGTAAAGAGAAACTGAGGAGGGGGAGGGCCGGGAAAAAAGAAGAAAAACAACAAATTGAGCAAGACCAAGACACTCAGGCCTTAATGCACATGAGCCCTCTAAAGATAAACATTCAGGGAGAAAACCCTGCCTGGGTCTGCCATTTCCCTGTCTAAATTACATTATGAATCACCATGATTCAGGGATTATTCTTATTTCTATCAGAGCTACCTTTAGCCCTCTTGACGGGCTTTCTCTTTGCTGCAGTTTACAGAAAGGCTCAGAATAACTGATTCATTCCCATAATGACCATTGGGCTCTTGTGTGTCAAACACCATGCTAGACACCAGGGATAATGTAAAAAATCAGAGAGCTCTGCCCTGAAGGGAATCCCAGTATAAAATCAGAGACAAGGAATTTGCCTACAAGTGATTTTTTAAAACGAAATGGTTTGCATGAGAAAGAAAGAATGGAGTCCTAAGACTTTGGGGGGCCTTTCCAGCTAGAAAGTTGAAGATGACGTTTGGGGGTGAGGTTGGACAATCACTGCGGTATTCATGGAAGAGAAGACATTTGATCCAAGGATATAAACAATCAGAGATTGGGATGGGGACAGAGAGGATTCTAGGCAGAGGGAGCTGTTTCATCCAAAGAGGACTAGCAGGAAACTGAGTAATAGTTTGACTTAAGCTTAAGAAAAGTAAAGGAGATCAGTCCCTGCTAAGGTTGGCAGGGCAAAGCATGAACAGTTGTGAAGGGCCTAGGATTTTAGGCCTGGTGATTTTTAACGTCTTGTTGATTGGGAAGCATAGCCTAATTTTGGTAAAGACTTGAGCAGAGTTAGGATATGAAAACTTTATCTGAATAGAAACAGACTGAGATAGAAAAAAAAACAGGAGGTGGAATAACCTAGGGTAGTGGTCGGCAAACTGCAGCTCGGCAAACTGCGGCGTGCGAGCCACACTTTGGCCCCTAGAGTGTGGCTCTTCCACAAAATACCACGCATGTACAGTGCGATTGAAACTTCGTGGCCCATGCGCAGAACTCGGTATTTTGTGGAAGAGCCACACTCAAGAGGCCAAAGAGCCACATGTGGCTCGTGAGCCTCAGTTTACCAACCACTGGTCTAGTGTCATCTCTCTCTTGCTTTGTTCCCTGTGACCACCTTAGCCAATCAGAGAAGAATTCATGGATAAGGTTTTCCTGTCTTCACTTTATAGAAGACACAACAGAGGTGTACAAGAGACCCAAATGACTAGTGTTGAGTCACAGATTTAGAAGCTGAATGGGAATTGAACATTGGTGTGAGTGGAAGGAATGAAAGGAGATTGGAGATGAGGAGTTGGAGATGAGAGGGATGAGAGGGGGAGGCCTAGACAATTAAGGAAATTTGGGGTCTTGTCCAGTATTATTGCTAAACAGCTAAGTGACAGTTGAATCACTTCAACTTTCTGAGCCTCAGCTTTCTAGCATCAAAGTGCTTTGTAAATGATAGAATATACATAATTATTAGTAATAATGTATTTGATGTTGACATTCTTCCTGGGAATGTTCTGGTGTATATACCTTACCCTAAAAATTAGGATAAATTTTACTTTATATGGCAGGATCAGTGATTATCTAAATTTGAAAGCACGGGAGAGAGGCAAAGATTAGGAAGTTTTACTCAAGATCTACTAAAAACTCAGTGCTTTTATGTACTGACTAATGTGATTATCAAAATTCCCCACTTACCAGATGAGTAAACTGAGTTTCAGGTATATGACGTTTCTACTCCCCATAACACCTCTATTACAGTAGAGACATCTGTGTGAGGAATGAACAAAGAGCAACACTTAAGGGGATGCATCCAGGTCTACTGCTGTATCACACAGCACATTTAACTTTGTGTTTATTAAGAAGCTACTATATGCAAGGCTCTACTAAGGACTAGACCCATAGATACAACTATGCCAGTAGAGTCAAGTCTCACATCCTTTACCTAACTTACCTATTTGCATGATCTGGACTTTGCCTAGTTGTTTTGCCTCAACTCTCACCACTTCCCCACCCCTGCCCTGATACTCCCTACATAATATTCCATAATATTGCTTTTCTGCTTTTGCTAGAACAAATTTTTCTCTTTTCATCTGGCTGAAATCTACTCATTCTTCATCTCTCAGCAAAAATGTGACTACACAGAAAAAGCCACCCTAACTCTCCTAACCAGGTTAGGTAGCCAAATAAAAATTTCTCTGTGCTTTTACAGTGCTTGGGATACTTAGAATTTTTATAATTGGTCATTAATATTTGACTTCCTCTTTTGATGATGATCTAATCATTAGAGGAAGTAAACTATGACTCACTCCCTTTCTTCCCTCATCCCTCCCTTCCTCCCTCCTCTTCCCCTTCCCTTTTTCCTTCCTTCCTTCCTTCCTTCCTTCCTTCCTTCCTTCCTTCCTTTCTTCCTTCCTTCCTTCCTCCCCTTTCTTCCTTCCTTTCTTTCCCTTTTTGGATTCTTTCTCTCTTTCTCTTTCTTCCTCAATAATCTGTTTTCGTTCTCTCTCTCTCTCTCTCTCTCTCTCTCTCTCTCTCTCTCAGCATAGTACAGTCACAAAAATATGTGTTGGTTATCTGAATGACAAACTTAATGTGCAATACAAAAATTGACTAACTTAAAAAAAACAAAAACAAAACAAGGCAGAATTAGGTAGTGGCAAGTTGAGAATTCCCAGAAACCCCAGAAGCCAATACATTTTCCTGGGGAAAAAAAAAGTTGGCCCTATCTGGTTTGTCTCAGTGGATAAAACATCGGCCTGTGGACTGAAGGGTCCCAGGTTCGATTCCGGTCAAGGGCACATACCTTGGTTGCAGGCACACCCCCCAGTAGAAGGTGTGCAGGAGGCAGCTGATCGATGTTTCTCTCTCATCAGGGTTTCTAGCTCTCTGTCCCTCTCCCTTCCTCTCTATAAAAAAATCAATAAAATATATATTTTTTAAAAAGTAGATGTTGGATTAAAAACATGGGCCAGAATGCAGTAAGCCCATCATATCGGGCTATTAATAATTTCAGCATTTAATGAGGCTTAAAATTAATATGAGGCCTTGTGTGTAGACTCATGTTTTCTTTATCCCACGTGTGTTCCAGACCCAAGTCCTAGCCTTTTGTCAAATTTGGTGCTTTTTCTACTATGTCCTCCACCATTACTATTCAAATAGAATATAGAAGTGAGAGATCACTACAAGGTAGATCAGATGTCCAGAGTAAATCTGGAGTAGTCAATTAAGTCTTGATCTTAACCTCAATTGGGACTGCATTGTCCAGAGGAATGGGCACATTGGAAAGGCTGAGTCTAGAGGGGGTCCAGAATTAACAAAAGGAAGAGGGGTAGGATATTGTCAGAACTTCATAACTGGTCCAGTAGAATGTCTCCGTAACCTAGCCAGAGGCTCTGTGGCCAACTCACACTCCCTGTCCAATTCCCAGAAGCCCCAGTTATCAACTCCTTTCAGTTTGTGGCAGCTTTATTCCCTTCTTTCACAGACCTGGCTGTGGCCCACCTGAGGAAGCAAACAATTCAGAAGCAACAAACCATTTCATCCCTCAAATATGCAACTAATCCATGTCACTCAAGCCCAAACCTCTTCCCACCACTGAGATTAAGGAGGACTTTCCAAACCCACCTCTGCCCTCTGGCGTTGCTGTTTCTCATTTCTCTGCTTCATTGCCTCTCCATCTGTATAAATCACATTGGAAGACTTTACCTTTTCTCCCTAGTCATGGACTCAGAATTATTCTTTTTTGGCTGCTGGGCTGTGGTCTGGGAAATTACGTGATGCCTCCCGGTTCATTCTGAGACAGCACATTAAATTCATCAAGTTAATGGGACAAATTCAGGTGAATAAAAATAAAATATTTATGTATTGTCAAGTTAATTTTGGGGGGTTTAGAGAAGAAGGAAAATCATTTTTATAATGTTTTAAGTCTTTTTTTCTGGGGTTCTGTGTTCATTTTCTTTTGGTACATTGCATGTATGTATGACATGTCAAAAAATTGTACACTGAGAAAAATATAAAGATAATATCACAGTACAAAGGGAATGCGGTAGCACAGGGACCATAGTCTTGGTTTAAGAATCAGAGCAAGATTTTTGGCCAATCCCTACCTCCCTTGTCTTCAGTTTTTTTCTCCTTGTATAATATTAGAGTGAATTAGCAGACATCTAAATTAACTCAGTACTTATATTCAATGTGTCTATCTTTCTCAGCATTTACCAATCGAGTAATTTTGAACATATTGTTAAATTTCATCACGTCTAGGTATGTATAGTAAAGAATGAGAGATGAGTTGCTGTATGTGGGATGTACACTTGCTGGCAGTCAATAAAAGCTAGTTCTTGGTGGTTTATGGGTGTGGTGTGTAATGAGGCTGATGGTGATGGTAGTGGTGAGATGATAATTGTTTGGTGTTATTGTTGGGTTGATGGTGTTGGTGGTAGTTAGTCATGTTAGTGCAAATTTTATTGGTGATGATGATTGTGGTATTTTTGAGCTTTTGGTGTTGGTAAGTGGTAGCAAGGCAGTGGTGGTGATGATGAGGTGATAATGAGAGTGGTAATGGTGTTAGTCCACAAAAAGAGCGGGAATCAATGAACAAAAGATAGATTTAACCTTCATCACAGTTCACAATTCTGTTTGCTCCACTCAAGATTACAACTCAAATAGAACATTTAAGGATATTCTACAAAACCTACTCTTTCCTCCAGAAATGTAAATTATATGTTCAGAAGTTGTGAAAATACTTGAGGATCCATTGAATAAATGGACATCTATCAAGTGAGGAACTCCTTCATTGATTCCATAGATTGCAACCAGCTCTGAGGTGGAGTATTGCCATATATGCAAGATTAATAAAGCACAGACTAGCTCTAGCGGTTTGGCTCAGTGGATATAGTGTCAGCTTGTGGACTGAAGGGTCCTGGTTGCAGGCTCAATCCCCAGTAGGGGGCGTGCAGGAGGTAGCCAATCAATAATTCTCTCACATCAATGTTTCTATCTCTCCCTCTCCCTTCCTCTCTGAAATGAAAGAAATATATATATATATCTTTTAAAAGCACAGAATGAAATACACTAATTTAGTAAGGAACCTTCTTTACTATTTACTCTTTAAGATTGAGGGTATTCTAGACCAGTATGTGCAATAACACAAAAAGATGAAATGAGCCTTGGCGAGTGTGGCTCAGTTGGTTGAGTATCACTTCCTGTGCACTGAAAGGTTACTGGTTCGATTTCCTATCAGGGCACATACCCAGGTTACAGGTTTGATCCAGGGACAGGATATATATGGGAAGCAACCAATCAATGTGTTTCTCTCTCTCCCTCTCCCTCTCCCTCCCCCTCTCCCTCTCCCACTCCCTCCCCCTTTCTCTCTCTCTCTCTCTCTCTCTCTCTCATCAATAGAACCTTTAAAAAAAAT
>NW_006297145.1:905250-915944 GCF_000327345.1 Myotis davidii | reverse complement strand
CCCTCTCCCTCTCCCTCTCCCTCTCCCCTCTCTCCCTCTTTCCACTTCTCATTTCCTCTCTAAAATCAAAGAAAACATATTTTTTAAAAAGATGACGTGATATGGCATATTGTGGGAACCATGAGGAACTCAGGAGGCCAGAGCTGAAGATAAGACTGAAGAAGTTACCTGTGGCCAAAACATCGCCTCTTTCTTTGAGAGCAAGCAGGAGCATGTTTGTGTGCCTTTCAGGGCAGTCTGCTCTTCACATTTTCAAAACGTTATTTAATCTGCACTGCGGAAGAAGGGTTGATTGGTGGCAGGAGGGACTGAAAAGCACAAAACCAAAATGTCAGAGTGGTTTAAATGATAAGTGATGCATCCCAAGCTGGGAAGAGACCATGAGAGGAGATCTCAGAGACGTTTTGGAGCTGAAACCAACAGACTTTGGAAACAGGGGACAAAGTTGGAAGAGGGTGTAGGAAATAAAAGAAGGAGAGGAACCAAAGAAATTGCTTCTATTTCTATTTTAGGCATGTGTTGCGATTAATAATAAGAAAGTTGAGGAGCACTGTGATGCAAGATGTCTGGCAGCACACCAGTAGGAGCTCCTAGTGGCCAAAGCTGAACAAGTTGAGTAATGAAATAGGAAATGATAGTACTAGATTATAATCCATAGAATACTATGAATATATATGAGTTCATGAGGATATAAAAATATTTTATTAAGTAGATAGATGGGAGTGGATAAATATTCCTTTTTATAATAATAGCATTCACATTAATACATTAAATACAAAGGACAATTGAAATAGTAGTGAGCCATGTTGTATACAAGTTTTACTAATGGATACTAAAATTAGTGAGTGACTCTTTGAATAGAGAAATAGTCTCAGAGTAACTCCCCTAAGATATTTGCTACCTATAGGGGTAAAGGTATTGCAACTGTATTAATGGGTCAATCCAGCAGAGACTACATTCTCCAAGTGATCAAGAGTAACATAACCAATAGTAAGACATGTAGATATCATAAACCCAGTGATCTGATGCCCTAAGAAGGAACAACATCCCTTCTGTGATATTCTTTCCCCAAGTGCACAGCCTCAGTCCAGAAATGTGGAAACACAAGACTGAAGAGCCATCTACAAAATGATTGACCAATTTTCTTCAAAGGTGTTCATGTCCTGAAGGACAACGACTAAAGAATTATTATAGACGTAGGAAGCTAAGAAGAAATAACTAAAAATATAATATGGGGTCCTGATAGGATTCCGGAACAGAAAAAGAACATAAGTGGAAAACTTGGTAAAATTTCAGTAAGGCCTTTTGTTTAGTTAATGGTGTAACACCAGAGTTAATTTTCTCATTATAATCATTGCACGGTAGTTATATGAGATGTTAACATTGGAGGAGGTTGGGTAAAAATATATGGAAATTTTGTGTCCTATTTTTGCAACTTTTTCATAATTTTAACATATTTCAAAATATCAAAAATGTTTAAGATACTGATATCTGACAGCAAACTGGCTGTTTATTCTGAATCTTTTCTTTTTTTAGAGGTAGTCATCCTGGTTCTAGTACTTGCTCTTTTGCTTACGTCTTCTTTTTTTCAATCCTCACCCAAGGATATGTTTATTGGTTTTAGAGATAAAGGAAGGGAGAGAAAGAAAGACACATCAATGTAAAAGTAAAACGTTAATTGGTTGCCTTCCCATACTCACCCCGACTGGGAATCAAACCCACATTCTAGGTATGTGCCCTTATCAGGAATTGACCCCACAACTTTTGGTGTATGCAACAACACAACAACCAACCAAGGCACCGGGTGGGGGCCTGCTTACTTCTTGAATGACTTAGGACACACTGCTAATATTTGACCTCCATGGGAGTAACAGGCTGGCTCAGGTGGTCAATGAGGATTCATCCCCTACACTCAGGGGTCTATGCTGTACTATTCATTTGAGATAATACTGGATTCAAGTCTAGACTCTTTTACTGGCTAGCTGTGAGGTACTGAGTGAGTTAGTCACTTAAAAATTAATTTTCCCCCAATATTTAGAAGGACACTAATAATAGAACTTATTTCATAGGGCTGCAGTGAGGATTAAATGAGATAACACATAGGGAATGTTTAGCCCAGTGCCTTGTACATGAAGAATACTTAAAATAGCAATTATTAATATTTTCCAAATTGTATGCCCCTAAAAGGGGTTAAGGAAAGGAGTACTAAATCACTCTTATTCACAGAGACTCTGAAATGGTAATTTTGCTAAATTCTGTTTAAAGAACGCAGCTTGCCTGTAATCGGTCATTGTTGACCAAGTGAGGTTTCAGGGCAGAGGGCTGTCTTCATAGTTTATGTGCTAATCAGATTGGTTGTAGGGGCTGCTTGTATTTTCTTCAGCTAGGCCCTTGGCTGTCATCACCCGCATCGCTCCCTGGCACGCCCTGACATTATATATTTTGGGTAGAAAACAGCCTCAGACAAGGTACTGTGCCCAAACGTGGTTAAGGAATTAAATTTAGAACAGACAGACAGCCTGACTTCATTTGGCTGCTGAGCTACTAGTCACACATCCAAACCACAGTGGTTCTCTATGCATTCCCAAAATCAAGGGGTGGAGGTGGATGAACCTTTGAGAAACTCCCACCTGGCATGCCTGTTCTCCTTCTGCCGGTGGTGGTCCCCCAGGGCCATGGAGCTGAGCTCATCATCCTTCATGTTGGGCTGGGCCTTGGGTCCACAGAGTGGCCCTGGGGTGGACAAATGTCACTGCAGTCAGGTTTCTAAACCAAAGGATGGAGACCAGGCTGGAGGCAAGGCTAGAGAAAGGTTGACCTTCCAACCTCAAAGCGGGCTGGGACCTGTCCTTCCACATGCCCAGGTCACTGCCTGAGCCCAGCGCACAACATCTCTCAATTGCTGACCAAGAAACCTCTATGCAGGTCTCCCAGGGCCCAGTTTCTCTCTTCCCTTTAAATCCCGCCAGTGATGGTGCCAAGAAGTGGTTTTGGGAGAGCCCCCAAGACACCTCATCACTCATTTAAGCCCAACCTCCCTAATCATTCCCAAATCAACACACATTCTAAAGAAAGCCAGTTCATTAGCTGAGCATGTGCTCTGTAGATGCATGTACATCTTCACTTTATAATGCAAACCTGATCTCAACACTCCTCGGGTCCCCACCACTTTCAGGATACAGCCTTACTTCTATAACCTCCCATGTAGGGTTCCCCATGATTCTCCCCTGCCTGTTTTCCCAGTCTTTTGTCTTGCTCGGCCCCCACCCCACTTCATACACACATGCCCTGTGCTCCAACATAGGAGATTATTTTTACTTCACAACATAACTCGTTCTCTTGCTCACATCATGTGTAGTTGCGGAGCTCTTCTCCAAGAATGTCCTTCCCCAATTTGTGACTAGACTCATGGCTCAGGATTCAGAATCCACTCTTAAATGATATCTGGGGCAGTTCTTAAACACTAATCGGTCTACACATATCAGTCACAAGTACTTTTGTCAAGAGAATACCAGTAAAAGTTAATTAGTACGTCACCAGGCATCATGCTAATCATTTCACGTGCATTAGGCCGCTGACTACAAAACTTCTGCAGGAAATTAAGTCTTATTATAGCTGGAATAACTGAGTTCGAATGAGGTGAAGTAACTTGCAAAAGAAATACATCTAGAAAGGAGGGGGTAGGATTGACTAGAGCCACTGTGTGTTCTTATCCAAGTCACTGTAAAGCCTCAGATCAAATGCCATATCTCCCCCCTAATTTACAGTTGGGTCAACTGAATCCAAGAGAAAAAAATAATGCTTCCCTCAAGGACAGCCAGTGAGTTTATCTCTCCACTTCCAAACCTCTGGACTTCCCCCTTGATAGTTTCTAGAAGGTAAGGTAATCAACAAATGGTTCACTGGACATTGCCTTTACAGTACAATTATTTATGTAGCTGGGTGCTCCATGTAGTAGAAAATTTGAAAAGAAGAAAGGCAGTCAGCTGATATCTGTGTAGAGTTCATGACTATGAAGATTCTATCAAGGCATTCCTACAAGAAACCTCAGGAGTCACAACAAAGGAAAATGATCAGAACTTCATTTCTCTGAGCTTCTAGCCTTCATCATAAAATGGAACAATGCCCTCTTTAGGGGTTCCTGTGAGGATTAAATGAGATATTTCATATAAAGCCTTTAGCATGAACCCTGACAACAGATCCTGAATAAATAGTAGCTACCAACCCCTGGGGCACCTTCCTTCCAAGGCATTGACCAAAGTAGTCATGAAAAAAAACACAACATAGAAGATTTCAAAACTGACAAAACCATGAAGATTTTTTATTCTGAACTCTTCCTTTCACATGAGAAAAACTGAGGCTATTAAGAGAAAAACAAATTATAGGTCCACATCCACAGTGAGTTGTGCAAGAGCTCAAAGGACTGGAAACCTGGTCTCTTACTCAGTATGCCTTGTAGCACCCCACTCTGCTTCTCAGCGCCCACGGACTGCACGGTCTTACTAGTGGGCAGGGAGAAAGCCAATGACAGGTCCAGTCCTGGTCTCTTCTCTAAACCATGAACTCAAATGTCAAAGTTAAGAAAAATGTCCAGTGGATACCACTATCTCTAATGTATATTTGTATGAAGAGTTTTAAATGTGTGTTTGTGCACATCTGTGCATGCATATATGTGAGAGAAAACAGCAGTGTGAACCCTGGAGGTGGAGGAAGGAGAAGACACCTACTAAGGAGGGGTCCTATGGCTAACTGGACTCAAATAAAAAAGGCAGAGCCTAGCAGCCGTTTCTGCACAGGGCTCTCTCATGCAAACTGCACTTCTTGGAGAAGCCTCTGCACTCATCTGCCTGCTTCTACACTAAACTGGCTGCCTTGGTCTTGAACTGCCGACCTGTGCACTGAACTGACACTGTTTTTGTCTTCTGAGCCAGCCCTCATATAGGTTTCTTGGAATCCTATTTCAACCAATAGGATTGAGGCTTTCCCTATCCAATCAGAGCTGCACAGCTCTAACTAATCAGAATGACTCTTTTCTGAGCAATCAGTGCTTTTGGGGCCAATCAAACTGAGGATTTGGAGTCCTCATTTGTATGAGGAAGGACCAACCAGGCACCAAGGGTGGACCAATCAGATCAAGGGGTGGAGAATTCTGTGTCTATAAGCCAGCTCCCTTCTGCCACTGTGGCTCAGAGAGCACACTTTCCAGGGATCACTGAAGTTTGTGTTTTCCTGGCTAGTACTGTATGCCACGCCAGCATGACCAAGGGTGAACCTGAGGAGGGGCAGTGAAGGATTGAAGAAAAGACAGACAAGCGAATACAGCTGGGGCTAAGTGCCTGGATAAGGACACAAAAGACCCAGCCTGCAAGCCGATGCTTTATTTTATAGTCTGATTAAGACAAGGGTAGATTAACATGTATACAAATGTTCTTGTTTTGGCAACACTTGCTGCACCTCCCACAGCCCATTAGCTACTTAGGAAGGAATTAGGGAGGGCTACAAGGTCAGGCTTAATTATGCTAGGAGAGCTCCGCCCTCCAGGCTGGGACTTGTTTGTACCCCTGCCACAGGTCAGCCCGAGGCTTGACCCTAGAGTAGCTCCCTACAGAGCTGAAACACCAAGGACCTCTCACCTGAGCAGATCAGAGGCAATGACCATGGAGCAGAGTGGAGCAGAGCTGGCTACTTTCCTTCTTCACTGCACCTCCACATTGGGGATTCCTGTTGCATTGAATTGGCATACTGCCTGTTGACAGCAGGAAGCTGGTGGGCATCTTTGTAAAATCGTAATGAGTTCATGGTAAGGCCTGAAAATAGAAGTCTTTGCCACATAGTTCATTGAGCTTGTTACAAACATCTCTATTGTTAATTCAGAAAGTTCTGACCCTTTGTCTTGTTCCTTTCAGATTCCAAGACGCATTTGCATTATAACTCCTTGTGCTCACTTTTCATAAGATGGATTTTAGGAGTACAAATCTTATTTCTTCTCTTCCCTTATCTTTCTCGCTCTTCCTCCTCCACATATTCTCTCCTGCTCCTCTATCTTCCCATCCCCTCCACACCTCTCTCCTCTTTATTTTATACAAAGGATTCAAAGTCTGGCCCTATCTTTCAATACCCAAGGACATGCCTTGCAGGCAACAAATGAAGTGGTGATTCCTTGATGCCTTCATATATATTTTTTTAAGATTTTGAAATAGTAGCCAGAAATCACCAACCAGCATTTATTGGTCTCTGCTACACACCAGACACAGCACATGTTGTTTGGGATATAAGAATGAATAAGACTCAGTCTTACCATTAACATTTAAAACCTACACTATATTCATGGCTTTATTAAGTTTTACGTTTTCCCACAACTTAGACTTTAATTATTTTCCATCCAAAGGTGCGTCAAGGGATGGGCACTATAAATTGATGATTGATGTATATTCTGAAGGACTTCACAGTATAGGCAAAAGGGATCAGATCATTTCCACCAGTGGGCTCAGTTTATTAAAATCCCATAGTGGGGAAAAAAATCACAAGAATACTGCCCCACCACCGATGGGGAAGTCATCTGTGGTACCCTAAAAATGTCCTATTTTATTTCAGTTGCAAAAGAAGTAAGATTCCTGAGAAAACATAATACTGGCTAGGCTGTGAAAAGGGTTTTGGACTATTCAAGCCAGCATTAGATGCTTTCTTTTATTCATTCTTGTATAAATTAGAGATAATAAAGCAAACATGTTCCATTTAACTCCTGAGACTATAGTAAGGACCTATAAATAGACCCACCTGGGTTCCTGGGAGGGATGCAAGTTTGGAGTCAGAGAGCCTGGAGTATAAATTATTGCTCTCTTTAGGTGATCTTGACTTACTTCCCTGTGTCATAGTCAGAGTTCTCTTAATTACAACAACATTCACCCCATTGACAAAGCTATGCCTGGGACACAGTATATGCACTGTCCTTTCTTAATCCACATGGCAAACTCCTAAGATAGTCACGTAATATCTCCATTTAGTAGATGAAGATCTTTGATGAAATTGAATAAATTACTAGCCTCAGACTATCCAACAAGTAAGTGGTGGAACTAAGATTCAGTATGCAAATATATAGGTTGATCTACATGAACTCTTAAATGAGTTTTTATAGTTTTCAAAATCTCATGCTTATTAATCCATGTAGCATAAGATACATTGAATAAAAATGCCAACACAAATCAAAACCAACTTACATATTCTTTTATGAAAAAGACATGAACACATTTCTTAGTTTTTTTCAAATTTTTAAAATTAAAACTCATTGAAGTATCATAAGAGTAATATCGTATATACTCAAAGCTGTACAAAGAAAACTCTTCTCTCACCCCTTCATTCCCCCTTCCTTCCTCATCACACCTGATATAATTGGCATTAACAGTCTTGTGTTTGTCTGTATTTTTAACATTTAGCATTCCTTATTCACATAAGTCACCATTTAAGGACTCCAAAAAGTCACAACCTTTCAGGGATGATTCAAGTTACAGTCTGTGAATGACTTAGGCATCCACCAGGAAAGTAGGAGGCAAATCATTCATGAAAAACAAGAGATGACCTACAAAACCAGGACCTAATTTGTCTGCACTGGAGCCTGCTAAGAATCCTTTGTAATCTTTCCAGCGGGAGGTGCGATGTGGCCATTGCTGGAGGGCAGTCTACAGGATTGTGTCCAGGAAAGTCTTGTGTCTAGGGCTGTTCAGGAACATTCACACTTACTTGAATTAAACCGCACAGAGCCCGAGTGCTGGGAACCATACTAAGAGAACAGAATCTTTATTGCCTCCCTAGACCCCAATTCTTGCTACAGGTGTAGCATGACTTATTTAAATAACTATTTTCTATTTCACCTCCCTGCCCTGGCAGCTTCATGTCTTTTCCTAAGGTGTTTGTGTGTTTTTTAAATACCGACCTATATGTTGCTGTTCTGACACCATGATTTCCAGGTACATCTCATGAGCTACCGTACTTCCTGGGAATAAGTTATAAGCATGTTAACATCAGCAAGCCTGAGAAAGTGTCTCTGGTTGCAGTTTCCCACCAGGGTGGTAGACAGCTCTCAAAGAGTTAATGGGCCCAATTAGGAATGGGGCCATCAGGGGCTTGTTTGATCCCAGTTCTAATCACTTCCTAAGTTTCCAACCCATCACAGAGACAGAGGAATGTGTTGGGGCCTGAAGTTTGCTGGGAGGGCAAGTGAGTCATAGACAAACTTCCTCTCTGAAAGGTTCATTGAGAGAGCCAATTAGGCAGGGAGGAGGTACTTTTTTGCATGCTCTAATTACCAGGGGATGCCAGGGGTCAGATCACATGCCTGACCCCCACAAGTAACCACACAAAATGCCTCAATAGAGTTTTCGAGGTGGCAAAACTTAAAAGCCGGCCTTGTGTCTGCCTTAGCAGCCCTTTCTCAAGAATCCAACAAAGGTTGGAGCCACAGACAATGGCCTGGGTCTTCCCATGGACCACCGCAGGGACAAAGGAGGGATGGAATTGCTAAGATCCAAGGGGCCGCAGCCCCTGCCTATTCTGAGAGAGGGTGGGGAAAGTGTGGCAGATTCTAAAACCTGATTTTCCTCTTGGTCCTAAAGAGGAGCTTTTGATCTCCCAAGACAGGGGTGGGGTGAGGAACACCATCAAGGAAAAGGCAAAGATTTCCAAATGGAATGCAACATGAATTCATTCACTTGCTTTATTTGTTTTAATTCATTCAAGGAGGCATTTGATCCTGTGACTTCAAAACTTAAAAAAAAAGAGGAATTATTACAATTCTTCACAATTCTGCAAGTATTAGATTAAAGCTTTCTAAAATGAACTCCTACTACCTGCTTATACTATAACTCCTTTTGGTGGCCAACTCGGTTTGTACATTTGATAACCCACAGAGGTAGGTTGGAAAAGAGCTCTCATAAATATAGCAACCAACTCAGATGCACTCTAGACTTGTAGGGTAGCATAAAAATTAGTGTTATCCAGCCAAACAGTTGCATTCTTAAGGGCTCACAGTCCTAGACAGGAAATGCAGATCTGCTTGTCCAGTGTTCAAAAGCAAGTCAGTTGCTGATTGGAAGTATATTGTGGAGTACACATGCACACACATGTCTGAAGCTAGTTTTATAAGTCTGGAACATATTTGTTTTAGAATGACTCCCCTCAGTTGAGTCCTTATTGGGGAATGCTTCAGGGCTGAAATTTAAGATTGGAAAAAGAGAGTAACTGGTGTCTGGGGAAAGCCAGACAGTTTTGAAGTGGATAAAGAAAGTAAGATGGATGAGTATTTTTTGGAGCTCCTAAGTCAAGAACCTGAGGGTAAGGAGAACAGAGACAAAAGTGACAATTCAAAATCCCTGAGGTCACTATGATGTATCTCCAAGCAGAAGATGAATAGGGGCTGAAGTGCCAGAGTATATAAAAAAGAAATGATAGCCATGACACCCTTTGCCTCCCTCCCTGGTGGTAGAAGTCCCTTGCCTTGTGCCTCAGTTTCCTCATCTGTAAAATGGGCCAATTATACTAGGTGATCTTTAAGGCCTTCCTACTCAATCTGGTTTAGCTTTTAGGAATTCCATTCAATGCTGACAGTTCAGGAAGCTAAATTTGGATAATTCTGGATATCTCTGTACAACCTACCCACTCCATTATATTCTCTCTAACTGGGGCTCTGCACATGAATTTGACCAGTTACATCCAAACTCCTGGCCTCTGTTTTCCTGCCTATTCACCCACCTTTCTCAAGATGAGGATGCATTCACAGGCAAGAGAGGACAAGGAGGGGTTATACAAATAGACAAGGGGTCCACGTAAGAAATGGGAAGGAGGGAGTATAAGTGAGGGAAGACAAAGGAGGAAGGATCTTATTTGTGAATGTTTTCCCCATGCATTCCGACTATGGTTGCAGAAGCACATGGTGAGGTCCTGAAGTGTCAAATTCATGTCCACAGAATCAAACACATGACAGGTTATAATTCAGGGAGAAAATGGTGTGATATTTCTTCTTATTCCTTTCCCCTTCTCCACTGCCTTAGCACTTTCCTTCCTTCTTTCCTTCTATCCTTTCAGTCCCTCCTTCCCTCTTCTTCCATCCTTCCATCCCCCCCCTCTATTTTTTTCTTTCTTTAAGAGGCAGCAAGCAATAAGATGATGATGATAACTTTAATAGGTACCATTTCTATTGTTCTGATTTTTTGCTGAGGACTATCTGCTCTGGGTAAAGGCATCAAACTCATTCTACATCCCATTTTCTAGAGATAAAGAAATGGAGGCTCTGTCAGGGTAAGTAACTCTTCCAAGGTGACTTAGCAAAGAAGTGGCAGAGCCAGGAATGCTGAAAAGAGTTTAGGTTCTAGATCTCACAAGACCTGCTGGAGACAAGGGCTCTCTGCAACTTGCTAGCTGAGTGAATTTGGACATATTATTTAAACTCTTGCAGTCTCACTGAATTTCCTCACTTGGAATGCTGGATTAACAATAATTTTCAGGAGTTAAGCAGGGAGCCATGCATGAAGGTACTAGCATGTGCCTGGCACATAGCTGGTGTCGATAAACATGAGCCTCTTTTCTCTTTGCCCTTCACTCTCTAAAGTCTGATTTTTAAAATAATTGACTCTGTTACATTTTGACCCTGCAATTCTATATTTGGAACACTTTTGTGGTACTTAATCCACACCCAAGAAGCC
>NW_006297145.1:895614-905165 GCF_000327345.1 Myotis davidii | reverse complement strand
CCAGTCGTTGAAAGGGATATGGCTTTGGAGTAATAGGGGGAAAATATATCATGAGTAATATTAACAAGAAACCTCCATAAAAGTTGGCCCATAGCTTCTAAAATTCTTGTGGTTTATCATCTAAATGGAACCTTGGTTTCCCTATGGTAGATGGCAGCATTTGAGGGCCCATCTCCTACAAGTCACTAAGGATTATTGATGGAAACAATTATATGATATCATTTCAGCTGAGGATAGACACTTAAAGAAATTTACCCGAAGAACATCAAGAAACAATATAATGTCAGCAGGATGTCAAAGAACTCATAATTCCTATTTGTGAGTCGGGAATATGGAACCGAGAGAGGTTTCCAAATGTCTGTTAATCTAGTACATTCTGAACTGAGAGGCAAGGCAGCGAGAATTGCCACCATCCATCTTTGGGTCTTTTCTCTCCGCTGGCTTTTGAGAGAAATACATCCTGCCCTGAAAAAGTGAGTAACAGATTAGGATCCTCGGTCAACATCACTGGTTCCTTTCCTAATATTATATCCCTGATTTTTTTTTTCTTTTTCTGCTGCTGCTGTTAGAAAATGAAGATAAGTAATCAGCAGTTTAGTGTCCTGGTTGTGAGATGCTGGGTTCCTGTCTCCTTTGAAGCCAAGGCTTGGTTTGCATTCTGTGAAGTTAATGCCTAGAGTTTCTGATCTGGTAGAAGTGGGTGACCATTTGGTCTGATCCCCGGCCAGCTCCTCTTTTTGAAGACGGTTAGATGAAGACATAAAATTAGCTGTAGAGCCAAAACCAGTTTGGCTCAGTGGATAGAGCGTCGGACTGCGGACTGAAAGGTCCCAGGTTCGATTCCAGTCAACGGCATGTGCCTGGGTTGCGGGCACATCCCCGGTAGGAGATGTGCAGGAGGCAGCTGATCGGTGTTTCTTTCTCATCGATGTTTAAAAATTAGCTGTAGAGGTGGTATTAGATCTCAGGTTGACTGACCCCCTGTCTCCATGTCTTTTCTGTATACTATATTGCTCTCCTAGAGACCAGACAATTTAGCTTAGTATTCGAGAGCCTACAGCCCATTAGTAGGAAAGGCCTTCTCCCCACTCAGAGCTTATGAATTCGGTCCACCAAAGCCAACTAATTTTCTCATGGGCAACTTGTCGTGCCTTATTCTATATGAATGGGAGTAAGAGTAGACTCAGTTGGTCAAGAGGGCCAATTTGTATGGAGGGGTATAATTAATTTCACTCATATATGTTATTTATCAACATGTTCAAGGCCATATCCCTATTGGTGGAAATGGTATGAGAAAGGAAAGATGATCCTGAGTACAGCCGGCTCCTTCTATAACACTGTTCCTTTAGGGCTGGTGCAGGTTAGTAAATGCCTGGACTCACTCGTTCTGGCATACTGTGCCTCTGTCCCCTGTTGTGTGTCCAGTCATTCATTCATTCATGTTCTGGGTCCAAGAGATTTGTTCATATCCAAATTCTCCCCTTTTCTTCTCTAGGGGCCCTTGAGTAGTAGAGTATAGGTAAGGGGCAATAGTCTTATCATAAAGAAAGTGCTGCTTTAGTAATGGTTCAACAAGTGACCCCCTGAAGCTCCATGGGTACAGAACTTGACTCAGCCCATGAGAGAACCTGTCACCTTATAGCCATTTAAAATTGGAAAGGAGGGTCACCTTGAGAAGTGGAGGACCCTAAGCATATGGAAGCATTTGAGAAGAGACTGGATAACCACCACGCCAGTGGGGCTGGAGATGTGATTGGTTGTTAGTGATTAAGAATCTACTCTTTGAAGAACAGCAGGAGAGGCTTTCAATCTGCCACACCCTTACCTTGAGACTGTGTATTATTTACCTAGGCTGTGCTAGCATCACCTGGGAGTTGCTTTGTTGTTAGAGATACAGAAATTTGGGCTTCATAAACCCAGACTTATTGAATCAGAATCTGGATCTTAACAGGTCCAGGCCATTCATTTGCACCTTAGCATTTGAGAAGCACCGATGTAGGCTTTCTAAATCTTGGGTTGGTTATTTATCCATTTTAAAAGTGCTAATAGTATGTACCTCTAAGGTGTGCTTACAGTAAATCAGGTAACTTGAGGGTTTTAGCAGAGTACCTAGCAGTTGGCACTCAAAGTAGGTACCATTATGAGCCTCTTTATAGATGAATCCAGATTGAGTTGGACTAGATTACTTCAACAGTCTATTATTTTAAGACTATATTATTCTATACATCACATATTTTGACATTTTGGGGTCAAATCATTACTCCAACTCCCACACAAAGAATATAAATATATTTGGAAAAAATCATGCTATATTATGATAGGTCTGTTAGGCAGATGTTCTTCCTGTCCCCCCACACTCATGTAATAAAGAGGCTGCATTTAACATGCTTGACAGCAGACATTTCACTTCAATCATCCATAAATATGGGTCTGGTGGGGAGTGAGAGCATGTTGGAGCTGCGTTTCATCAATTTTACTTAGTCTGGGAACCAGAGATCCTCCTTTCTTGCCGCTACTGAGAGATCCTATACTGTCTACAGTCTATCATTCTCCAGTTGAAATGTACATTTGTCGTATCTAATGCAAAGCACTGTGTCCAGCATCATTCAAGAAAGAGAAATTTGAGGACACAATTGACTTCAAAGAGTCCACAGGAACATAAACCTCATGACATCACTCCTGTGCGTGAAGTCTATTAGTGATTCATTGTAGTTCTTAAAGTTCCAACATCTCAGTAGACCCTACAAATCCCTACATGATTTGATCTCTGCCTACTTCCCCAGTCTTAGCGCCTTTCCTCTTGTATCAGTCTCCGATTGCTGTCTAACAGATTACCACAATATTGTATGCCTTAGAACAATACATGTTTATTATTGCCCACAGTTTCTGTAAATTAGCAATTGTAGAGCAGATCAGCTAGGGGGATCAGGGTTAGGATTCTCATGAGGTTGCAGTCAAGATGTCATCTGGGGTTGCAATTTCTAAAGGCTCGACTGGAACTGGAGGGTCTACCTCCAAAGAAACGGAATCACACACCTGGCGAATGAATGCTAATTGCTGGCAGGATGTCTCCGTTTTTCTCTATGTGGGTTCGCTCCATAAGACTATTTGAGTGTCCTCATGACATGGCAGGTGGCATTGCCCCAGAATGAGTGATCCAGGAAAGGGTATAGTACAAGCTGTAATGTCTTTTTTTTTACTTTAGAAGTCACACACTATCATTTCAAAAACATCTTAGTGATTACACCTACTCACCCTATTGAAAGCAGAAGGAAACTACACCAGATTATAAATAAATTGACTAGATCAGAACCACCTGGGATCATCAAGACTGACCACCACACCCCTCATGCAATATTTCTGTGGGTCAGTTCATACTGAGGGATCAGAAGCACCATGTTCTCTCTTGCCTCCCAGCCATTGAACATAGTTTCCTCTGCAGGGATCTAGGTTAATCTCTTTCCATCCTTCATTCCATATGTTAGATGCCATTTTTCCTGGGAAGTATTTCCTAAATCTTGTCACAGGAGGATGTAATTTTCTGTTTTTGACAGCTCTTCTTGCTAGACTTGCTAGCACTAGGTTGCCATTCTATTCCTAGAAACTTGCCCTGTACCTAGAATTCAGTAGATGCTCAATAACTATGCAACATCTCAGAAATGGAAGCGTGAGTGAAAAAAAGAGGTGATGAAATTAGGTGTTTCTTGGAAATGGATAGGACTTGGGTTAGAAAGGAGAAAAGAATGGAATTCAAGTATGGGGAGTTGGTAAAGACTATTTGGAGCAAAAGTATAGCATCACTCTTTGCTAGAGACTGTCACTGTGAAGTTCCAAAACTCGGCTAAACTTGGTTTTCAAGACACGCTAACCTATCCTCCGTCTTCCTTTTGAAACTCTTTTCTTAGTTATGGCAGTGGGATGGGGGATGTATCAATTCATCTTTAATAACTAAGGTTGAGAAGTTTTATCTAAGGCGATAGGGATACCGAGGAGAGAAAATGGAGAGGTGGAGAATGAGAGAAAGACAGCTGAACAGAAGGGCTGAAGAGTGGATACACTATTGATATATTTTGGCAAAGCATGGGATTCAAATAGAAAAATAGTTTCTGAAGGCCTCTCTAAATTCTGACCTTCTCTATCTGGGCTATGCAGAAGCTTCTGGCTGCACTAGGTTGCCATCTCACACATCTCAGATCTGCTTGAGACAGTGATCTGACCTGGTATTTCTTGGATCTTTCTGTCACCTCATCTCCTGACACTTGACTGTCTGCACCTTCCCTAGGGAGGAAGGACCAGGATGTTGCCTGGCCTCTGTGGAACCCACTACGATGCCGGCTCCTGCAGCTTTAGCATCCCTTCTGCTCAGATCCCACCATTCCTCAGGTGCTCTGACTGCTGCAGTGATCTCTGGACGTGTCAGATGATGCTGGAGCATTAGCTTCTTTGTGGAACATTATGACCAATGAGAGGGTAAAGACTAAACAGATAAATCCTTGCCATCTGTCTTTGCTCAACCCTGAATAACTGTTCTGATGCATAGTGATTCTACCCTGCTGTTCCAGAGATACCCTCCCCAAGCCAGCCATCAGCTGTATGTTCTTGGGCAGTCTTGGATAGCTCAGTAATTTATCTGATTGTGTTTGCTTTTTCTCCCCCCAATACAACACTGCCTCAGGCTCTTGTGTTCGAAGGAAAGAGACATTTCAGTGACCCCATGGAGGGCAGCTCTGTGAAGCCAGTCCCAGGAAAGCGGGGGGAGTTGGAGTCTTTGTGAAGAAAGGAGAGGGCCAAGGGGCAGACCTTGGAAGAGTGGCAGAGGGGGCCCTGGGAACTATTTGAGCTCAACTATTCATAAAAATGATAGTAGAGCTCAAAATACTTTATAGATTGTTAGACTTTGGCATAGACAACAATGAAAGAGAAAGGACTGAGCCCTGTTTTGTCTGCAGGGATTCTGCCATCAACTCAGTGACACTAGGTGCTTTAAAGGCTTCCTTGTTCTTAGTACAGCTTAGCTGAGAAACAGGGATATCCCTCCTTGTTTTGTTGGTAATTCACCACTGTAACCCTGACACATGTCACTTCCCTACTCTGCTCTTTGATTTTCTCTCTCTCTCTCTCTCTCTCTCTCTCTCTCTCTCTCTCTCTCTCTCTCTTTTTTTTTAAAAAGGAATTGGGGTAAATTGGCAATAGGTTTCCTTACAGCCTAAATTTCCTTTCCTGATATGTTTTAAAGCCTCCAAACGCCCAAGATTAACATCTGCATGGCCAGGTTTTAGATGTGTTTCAACTAATAACCCGGCAGCAATGAGTAATTTCTCCTTCAGAGCATAAGGGCCTCTCAGTAGGGTCCCATGCACAGCACTGCTTTCCGTCCTGGTGAGCCATTCAGGAACACCCAAGGAAATAAAACTATGAAAGGTCCTATGTGGAGACCTAATTTCATTCCCATTTAAAATTCAACAGAAACACGCTTCAGAGGCAAAGCACTGGAAATCTGAGCCAGCAACTGACAAATTTAAACCAGCCCATCCACTCCGCCAAAGCCAAAGCCAAACACATGCATGGAGTCAGTCATTTAGCTGCTGTTCTTTTCCTTTCTCTTTATCTCTTTCTCCTTCCTTCCTTCCTCCCTTCCTCCTTCCCTTCCTTCCTTCCTTCCTTCCTTCCTCCCTCCCTCCCTCCCTCCCTCTCTCCCTCCCTCACTTATCCTTTTCTTCTCTCTCCTCTCTTTTTCTCTCTCTTCTCCCTTTCTCTCTCTCTCTCTTTTTTTCTCCTGCTGCGCTAAAATTATGAATGTATTGGAATATAGTGGATATTGAGTGTTGGCTCTGAAAAAATTGGTCAACTGAAGGCATATTACTGGCTTCCGCGATGAATGGAACGTCCCATCCCTCAAAATGCAGTCAGTTTTCCACACTCCTCAAACTCTTACTGTGATGCTAACTACCTCTGGATCCACAGAAAATGGGATTCATTTTTCTGGAATTTCAATGTTGAATAGCCTCAGAGTTGTTAGAACAGCTGAAAGGCAAAGACTAGAGAATCCTCAGACCTGGATTCCAGGTCTGCAGCTTTTTCACTGAGCGGCCTTAGGCACATTCTTTCACTCTCTGGCCTCAGTTTTCTTCGGACAGAAATGGGAAACTTCTTCATAACAATCTTTAAATTTAATACCAGACTTGCTGGCAGTGATACTCTTTGTGGGACTCTCCAGTCCTCCCCGGGGCAATAACAGCTGTTTTAGTTATGTTAAAATTTCTAGCTAAATAAACACTGGTGGAAGCATATGATGAGGGAGAAAAATACTCTTAAAAGTCTTTGGTTTTACAGGCAACTAACCTCTAGTTTATTTGTATCACCCTTTATGGGGTAGGGGACTTCATGATGGGTAGGTGAGAGCAACAACAGACAAACAAAACCAGAAAAAGCAAACACCAAAAATCTTCTTCGGAACTTTTCTCTCATCTTGCAAGAATCAAAGGCAATGTGGGGTGCAGACAGAGTGGTTCCTCAAAGGAACAGCTAGAGAAAATATGGAGAGAGAACAGAGACAGGTGAAGGCTAGAGAAGCTTTCATTGTAGAAGACAACTACAGTTCATTATAGTCTACATTAGGGCTGCATCACATCTATCAATTGAGAGCAGAAAGAATTCGGATCATCCCTGCAATGTGGCCTCTTGAATGTTTTTCTCCTTCATGCAGTACTTGACTTGGAGAAACATGGCTTGAATTAGAGTAATAGGTTGTTCACTCTGCGTGGAGGGCCTCCGACAGGTTACTGCACCTCTCAGTATTCATCAAGGACCTACGATGTGTGAGACACTGTTAGAGGGATAACTGCTACCAGTATTCAGGTCACAAATCATAATAGTCACATTAACAATAATCAAATGTATGAATTTATCCTACAGGCCCATTAATCACTGAAAGTTTCAACATAGTGAAGGTGGAAAGTGCTAGGATTAGACTTTCATGTTACCAAGAACACTCAGTCTGTTGTGTCAAGAATGGACTGGGTGGGACCAAAGTCAATACTCAGAGGTTGGTTAGAAGGCTGGTGATGACCATGGCTTGGAGTGAGATGGAAGCCACGTGGGTGGATTTTTGAGATTATGGAAGGGAGACCCTACAAGATATGTTTACTTGGTATCTGATTGGCCATGTGGCTATAGAGGGAAGGAAAGGTCTGTTTTGGATGAATGAATGAATAGCAGATTTCCACTTAACCAGATTACCCAGGAAAATCTGGAGAAGGAAAGGTGATGAGACCCATTTTAGATATGCTGAGTTGGAAGGGTCTTGTGGAGGTATTATGGTAAAAATGTAAAGCATGTAAATATCTCTCTCAAACTAGAATTCAAAGAAAAACAAAGTAAGAAAGAACCAGAAGAAAATATGTAGGGAATCATCAGCTCATCACTGTTCTTGAATCTCAGCTTTAGTACAATAGGATAATACTGTTTGCCTATTTACTTCACAAAGTTGAAGAACAGGCTGAATGAGGTAGTGAACCTGAAGATACTTGATAAAACAAATAATGCAGTACAACAGCAAAGGGTTTATTACTGACTGAGAGCCCAGGGCCATAACTAATAATTTGATTAAACTGTCTGTACCAAAGGCGCTATTCTCACATTTGACCCTTGTCTAAAAGAAGCTCTTTGGAATTTAGTCTAGGTTTGCAAACAGAATCAGAGGGATGGAACTGGGTAGGAAGGGGAGAATAAAAAGAATATTCTTATATAGGAAGGCATCTATATAAAGATATGGAGCACTTATTACCTGCAAGCATTTGCTGGGTACCTACATAAGTTTTTGTCTAACTGTCAAAGAGATCCTGGTGAGTAGAAGGAACACTGCTGTCTTATTTGCTGCCCAAATAGATCCCCCTGCCCCACCCTCACCTAAAGAAAGCCCAAGTCACCTAGGTCAGCTGCATTTGGACTGTTGTTTTCCTGCTCCATTGCTCAGTTCAGGACCCCTGTGGAGTTTGCTTGGGGAGAACAGCCATGACCCCACCACCACTACCACCCTCAAATGAAGTGAGGCTGCTCAATAAACGCCTTTCTTCTGCATGCTCATAACATTTTGATGAGAAGGAGGGGGTGACTCAGCCATAAACTAAGAAATGAATAAGTATCGCCAGCCCCACTCAATTATGGGGCCAGAGGGAAAGGCAGTGTCTGCAAAAGTCAAAACAGATTTTCGAAACAGTTTTCCTTCCAGCCTCTGAAAAACCTGCTCATTCAGTTCCCTTTCTGTTGATGACTTTGGCTTCGGAGACAGGGCCTCTCTCTGGCAGCCCAAAGCTCTGACAATCCCCCAAATGTCAGGGGCTTGGAGAGCTCCTTGGGGTAAGGTGTCCAAAAAGACAAGGCTCCCAAGCCTCAGAATCTTTGCTGAGCTCCAGAGTTTCCAAAGCTTCGGTCTCCTACTGAGACACTGAGTTGCAAATGTTAATTGTTGGAACTCTTCAACCACAGCCTCCTGGGTGTTCTAATAGCCTGGGCTCCTTCCTTACTGCCGTGTAGTGATGAATTACAACCAGCTAGCCAGGTGTCATGGGACCCCACTTCCATAGCAGCCCCCCTTGACTTAACTTGGCCATGTGGAACAAAAGGCCCAGTCCAGACTGAGCACCCTTCACTAGCCCACCACAAAGAGATTTATTATAGAAAAAGGCATTCCCATCCCCTTCTCTCTTCAATTTAGGATAGATGAGGAGAGACATGTTGCGATCCAGTCAGGTAACCTCTGTTGTCTGAGTTCTAGTAACCCTCAAAGGGTTTTGGGGAAGGATTCATCTCCTATTTTGTGTTAGCTGAAAGGCAGCATGCTTGACAAAGCATCATGGACTTTCTCTTCTCCAAAGCTATATAAAACATTACATAAAGTAGGCAACTGTTTATCACAGGACCTTTGGACTGGCATGACATTGTAAGAGTTGTAGTTCCCCACACATGTATGTATCATTCATCTTGATGTTTTGTTTGTTTATATTTGTTTGTTTTCATTGTGTGTGTTTTTGTTTTTGTTTTTGCTCAAGTTCTTTCCTCTGCCTGGAATGGTCTTCCTTCCAAACACAACTGCAGCATCAACTCTTTTCACCTAAAGCCTCAGTGTGATTAGAAAGTGTCCCTTTTCTGGGTTCCAAAAACATACTTCACTTACCCCAATTATGTCCATCATCACTTACCACATCAGTTCACGATTATCTCTTAATCTATTTCTTTCTCTGGCATACAGGAAATAGTTAATGCTTGCTTATTTGAGTAAACTTGGCTAATTTCAAGAATAGACAACTCTGCTCTAGCTGGTTTGGCTCAGTGGATAGAGAATCAGCCTGCAGACTGAAGGGTCCTGGATTCAGTTCTGGTCAAGAGCACATGCCTTGGTTGTGGGCTCAGACCCCAGTGAGGGGTGTGCAGAAGGCAACAAGTCAATGATTATCTCTCATCATTGATGTTTCTGTCTCTCTCCCTCTCCCTTTCTCTCTGAAATCAATAAAAATATATTTAAAAAAAAAAAAGAATTGAAGGTCAGATAA
>NW_006297145.1:864404-893679 GCF_000327345.1 Myotis davidii | reverse complement strand
TCTCATCATTGATGTTTCTATCTCTCTCCCTTTCTCTCCCCCCCACCCGCCGCTCGCGTGCGCGCTCTCTCTCTCTCTCTCTCTCTCTCTCTCTCTCTATATATATATATATATATACACACACACACACACACACACACACACACACACATATATATATATATGGAAAAGACCACTTTACAGTAATAAAATAAATTCCTTAAGTAACTCTATAGTGTTTATAAAGCACGTTGACCTATATGTCCTCATGTGTATCTAATGGCACCTCTATAAAACAGGCTGTGTTAGCCCCATTTAATAAATGCAGATACTTAGCTTATTAATTAAACTTATATGGCAAATACATGACAGAATGGGAGTACAAACACAAGTGCATCTGCTTCTAGTGGCAAAGACCTTCCTTCAAAGGCCACTAAGAAGCACTCCTAAAGGAGAAATAATTGTAGTCAAGGTTTATTGAATGTCTGCTATGCACTGGGCACTTGCTAAGTGTCTGGGAACAAAGATGAGTATAACTTTGGTCTCTGTCCACAAGAAACTCACACCTGAGTTGATAAAATTAATTCAAATAGAACTCATTCATCTATTCAACTCACCTTTCCTGAGGGCCTACAATGTTCCAGGCATCAAGCTACCTGACCCTTATCAGGGAGTTTACATGTTGTGAGAGAATGAAAATTAAATCCTGTTGCAACTCAAAGTAGATCATATGGATTCTACATCTAGATAAGCATGAATTTTATAAAGTGAACATATATTCACTTGTAATCAGGGAAAACAAGTTAGAGGTTTGGAAAAGGACAAGATAGGATACATTGCTCACCTTTTAATCTGTTAATACATCTGTCATGTGACATTAGTTTATAGTCTAATCTATAAGCTGAAGAGGAATAAAGATAAATTGGTATGGAATTTCAGAAGAGCAATGAAATCCTCATTTTACTTGGGATTTATGATGACAACACTTTGAATAGTCCTCGACAAAAGGATTCCTAAGGTGATCCCTGCAAAGCCACAATTCCAAAGGATTTGAACAGATAGTTCCAGAGAAACTATTTAAAGTTTAAATACCAGAGAAAGCGTATTGGTGATACAGAAGTATTTTTTGTGTGTATGGTGGGCTTAGTTTTTGTTTGTTTTCCTGCAGGATACCTCAGAATTTCAGTAAGCACATGTTTTTTGAAATAATGAGTGGAGTTAAGGAGGGGGAGACTATTGAGGATTTTTCAAAAAGTATTCCCTGATAGCAAGCACTGAGACTAGTGTTCTCCATAAAACATTTTGGCAAGTGTTGCTTTTCTGGGCTCTTAATATCTCTTCAGCTTTGTTTATGAAATGTTTTGTTTTTGTTTGTTTGTTTGTTTTTAAGTATACTTTATTGATTTTTTACGGAGAGGAAGGGAGAGGGATAGAGAGTTAGAAACATCGATCAGCTGCCTCCTGCACACCCCCTACTGGGGATGTGCCCGCAACCAAGGTACATGCCCTTGACCAGAATAGAACCTGAGACCCTTCAGTCCGCAGGCCAACTCTCTATCCACTGAGCCAAACCGGTTAGGGCTATGAAATGCTTTGTTAAAGCAGGGAAAGAATGAGAAAAAGTGACTTTGGCGATACAGCAGTTAACCAAATGCCGGTCAACTCCACCTTAACATTGCCTCTTCTGTGGATAGTAGTGACAACCCTGCTGTCTTGTTTGAAACCGGGAAGCATTCCTCCGAAGGTCAATTTATGAATTCGGATTTGAGAACCATCTCCTCCACTCCCATAGGCTTTAACAAGGGAGGTAACTGTGACAGTGTCTTCCTGGACTCAAGGTCACTTTGAGGAACTACAAATCTCCCACCATGTCGAACCATGGGGAGCCACCTTCTATACTGGAAATAGCATGGTGTTTGGAGTCAGCTTCCCCATCTAGCAAATGGGGATGATAATGTGTCTTGTAGGGTAGGTGGGAGGATTATGTGGGCTAATTCATGAACAGAATCTAATAATGTTAGACACCTGGTAGGTACTCAGTAACAGGGGCCATTGTTAGCTGCTACTTCCACGGGAGGTTGAGACTCCTTTACCGTTTCGAAAGATGAAGCACCATCTTCTGACCCGGCAGAGCAATACAATTTAAAAGCCCCTGCTGAGAACGGAGGTCCAGCATTCATCTTCAGTAATTAATACGTGCCCTGGGGGATGCTTGGGATTGGAGATGGGAGGGAGGGGGGCTGTTTTTCCTTCTTGATTGAGTATCTTTTTTATCCAAAGCTATTCTGAATGTCATGGAGAGTTAATGAAGACATGTTGTACACCCACTGCAAATGCAATAAAAGAGAAATAAAAGAGAAAGTGCAACCAATTCTACCACTGTCTGAGTAGATTAAATCCTCAGCTATGCTGCAAGTGCAGGGGAAGACTTGAGAGCCGTGTTAGGAGATGGATAGGGATGATGCTGGTTACAAAGGCAGAAAGGACAGAGGAGGGTCCTCTTCCATCTTTCTATTTCCCTTGCTACTTTTTTTTCCATCTTCAACTACCATCTCTCCCACTGGGTAGGGACGGGGGCTGGACACGGTGTCTGCACCAGATCATGAAATCATAATTCAGTCTTAATAGGGTGAACAGAATGATGAGCTCTGTGTTTTTCTTATCCCCACCTAGCAAGCTTGCCACAGATAATCTAAAAAATAAAAGCAATACCTGTCCCATCAGTATTTATTGATGCTCAAAGGCTGGACTGACACATAACAGATGTGACATTCTTCAGTTTAGTGAACATTCACAACACTTGAGATATCCAACTGAGAACCATCTCCCAGGGTTTCGACAAACCATATGACCTAAGTGCCTGAAGATCCCCCACCCCTCTCTTCTCTTAGCATATGGTACATCTAAGGAATGGTGGAATGTTCTCTCCCCACAAGGCTGAGTAGGGCACTCCTATTGGGAGACAGTAATTTGGAGGGACCCTAAGGGGGTGGCCGAGGGGGTTAAGAAGTTCTGCAACATTGTTTGGAATCCCCTATAGAAGAGTTTACTGCATTAGTGTTAGCAATTATGACTCTCTTCCTCTTAACAAAAAAATGAAGAAGGAAAAGAAATAAACCCTTGAGTTATTTCAGTAGTGGTGGCTATAAAGTGAGCTTTTTTCAGAGGAACAGAGTGATCTCCATTTTTAGGGAATTTTGAGTTCCCCTCTGCTCCTCTAGAAAGAATCTGGAATACATCAGACCCAAGAAGACTGAATCATTAAAAGTGATGGCCGTGCTTCATACCCAAAGCAGTCCCCAAACAGAGCAGTCACAGACAAGGAAATCCCCTTCAGGAGAAGAAGGGCTCTGTGGTCATAGTGCAGTGTGTTCCTGCGAGGGTGAGGAGGCCAACAGGACTGAGTTAAAATCCTGCCTCCTTCCTCATGCCACTGACTTTGCCTCTCTGGGCCTCAGTTCCCTCCTTTGTCCAGTGGTGAGGATAAAAATAACAGCCCTCCCCTTGTGTGTGATATTATTTTAAAGGGGACTATAACCATTAATTTGCTGCATCCATGTTGACATACAGTATTCAGTGTTTTTGTTTTATATATATATATATATATTGATTTCAGAGAAAAAGGGAGAGAGATAGAAACATCAGTGATGAGAGAGAACCACTGATTGGCTGCCTCCTGCATCCTCCCCACTGGGGAGCGAGCCCGCAACCTGGGCATGTGCCCTTGACTGGAATCAAACCTGGGACCCTTTAGTCGGCAGGTTGAGGCTCTATCCACTGAGCCAAACCAGCTCGGATAGTATTCAGTTTTTTAACAGTCCAGTTTCACATGGTAACAAAAGCATAGGGTGCCCTCTCCGTGTCAGTTATTCTATGTGCACCGTTCCATTGCACTCTCTCTCTGGTCTTGGAGATGCATTTAATCACCCAATAAGGAGCAGATTCTATGGAAATCCTCTCGCACACGTGAGATCCCAGAGTCAGTCAGCTGCAGAGGAAGAAATAAATCCAGTTCCATCTAATCTAATTTCTTTACCATTTCCATCTCACAGTGCTGCCCTAAGCTGGAAGTGTACACATTCACCCCTCCCTCCCTCCCTGCTTCCCCCCTCCTACCCTCCTTCCTGCCTCCTCCCTCCTACCCCCCTTCCTCCCTCCCTCCCTCCCTCCCTTTCTTCCTTTCTTTTCTTTCTTTCCTTCTTTCTTGCATTCAATCATTCTACCAGTATTTATCGAACAAAATTTGGGGGCCAGATTCAATATGTGAAAGCGTTTAAAAAACTAAAGTCCTGTGTTTAATGCAAGTAGTTATTATCAGGTTCTGAAAGCCTGTCTGCTTTCCCTGGTATTGTGAGTGGGAAATACAAACAGATCCGACATCCCCGATTTCCTCATCCTATGGGAAATAAAATAAAACAAAACAAGAAAACAAAAACCTGCATTACCACCTACTGCTACATGACCCATCTTAAAATCCTTAGCTCTTCAACAGATTCAAAGTGCAACCTCTCAGGTTAATTGTATCACAGCAAACAAGGCAATGGAGACAACTGTTAGGAAAACCAAACAAACCTCCTCTTCACATGCCCCCAAGTTCCCCTGAGTCACTACACTGGCATAGCCCCCTGTGGCTAAGACCATATCTCTAGGCATCTAGGACAGTCTGATAGAGAAGCAGTGCTCAGAGTCCAGAGGGAACTCAGAGAGGGTAGACACTGTAGTTTTTAAAAGTACTCTTGAACCTGAGTCAGGTAATCAGTGTTAACCCAGCAGCACGAATCATATTGATCATGTAAACCCTTCCTATGATGTGATGGGGATGGCACATGAGCTCCCCCACACTGGTAACTCCTATCTACTCATGAGAAAACCACTAAATAGTACTTTAGGCAAGTCTACAAAATACTTGACTGGTACTTCTCAAACAGAAAGATTATTATGAACTAGGGAAGTCTGAGAAACTGCCACAGCAAAGAGAAGCCTAAGGAGACATGATCATTAAGTGTAATGTGGTATCCTGGGTGTGATCCCATAGCAGAAAAAGAGCCATTGGGTAACACCTAAGAAACATGAAACAAGTATGGACTTCAGTGAATAATACCACATTAATAACGGCTCATTATTTTCGACAGATCTACCATTCTAATTGTTAAATAGTTAACAATAGAGGAAACTGATTCTGGGGTACATGGGAACTCTTTGTACTATTTTGCAATTTTTCTGTAATTCTAAAATGGTTTTAAAAGCTAAAGTGTGGTGTGTGTTTTTTAAAGTGCTGTTGAGATGCAATGGAAAATGGAAGCCAGAAGAGATTTGATTTAAAGATAGATAACCAACTCTTTCATTATCCTTTTAGGTACTGTTGTGCCTTCTTGGCTCTGGATACTGATATAATTTACTTCCTTTTGAGTTGTCTGGGTCCAGAAAATGTTTCAAGTGACTTATAATCTATAATAATAAAAGTATAATATGCAAATCGACCGAACAGCCGAACAGCAGAATGACCGTCCAGACGTCCTTCCAGATGACCTTCTGGACAAAGCCATGGCTGCGAGGGAGGGATCGAGGCAGCCACCTTGGCTGCGAAGGCCTACTCTAGCACGTATTTCGTGCATTGGGCCTCTAGTAATAGATAAAAATTAAAACTCAAGAATCTTTTATCAGGTGGGGAGCAGTTTGCCTTGGAGTAGATAGACAAGCTTTGGGGTCAGGTGCACTGTGATTATGCTCTGCTCCTTGGTGAAGTTACTTAATATTTTGTAGCTCTATTTCCCATTGGTGAGGTGTGTTGAATACAGTCAAGATGCCATATTTATGCAAAGTTATTAATGCTGTAAGCATCTTAACAGGTAAATGCTTAACTTGTATTTGGGGCATAGTGGCTTTTCAGTGGCTGAACATCTCAGGGATATTCCAGGACTCAACCAAGGGATCCAAATTATAGTGAATTTAGCAAACAAACAAAACAAAAAACAGTTTCTGGAGCATTTGGAGATGTCTTTATAATGAAACAAAGTTTTCTGCATGCAAAACCTTTTCATCAATTTTATTGTAAATTCCTTCATTTTATAGCTCATGAGACTGAGGCCTATAGAGAGAGGTGATTTTCCCAAGATCACTCAGGGAATTATAGGCAGAAGGGGGACTTGAATACAAGTGTCCCAACTGCTAGTTTGTTATTTTTTTTCCCCCACATAAGTTGCATTTTTTTCCTTCCCAATATACGTCCTGCGTAGTCTTTAAAACAAAGGAGGGATGAGAGGTGCAGTTTAATGGAGGCTAAAACACTGCTCAGCTTAAACATGGGTTATAAGCTGTGCCTGCAGGCAGAGGTGAGATTGTGCTATTCAACTAGCCAACAGTAAAGGAATGGACCCTGTATTACTTTATATTGCTTCAAAGCACAATGCCACCAACTTAACAGCTAAAACAATGCAGTCTTATTATCTCCTAGATTCTGCAGGTCAGAAATCTAGGCATGGCACAACTAGATTCTCTGCTTAGGGTTTCACTAGGCCGAAATCATAGTCAGCCAGGGCTGTGGGCTCCCCTGAGCCCCAGAGTTCTCTTTCAAGGTCACATGGTTGGAAGAATTCAGGTCCTTTGGGCTGTGTGACCAAAGCTCCTATTCTCTCTTAGCTATTGGCCAGAGATCACCCCCAGCTCCTAGAGGCCGCCCTCTTGTCCTTGCCACATGGTCCTATCCTCTCACAGTGTGACAGTTTTCTATTTATTCAGAGTCAACAGGAGCCTCTATCTGACACTTCACTTCTCTTGAAGGGCTTCTCTGATTAGATCAGGATAATCTTTTTGAGTTGACTGATTGGTAATTTAATGATGAGGGTGATATGTCATTATATTCCATCTGTTCTGCTGCAAAAGGAATGTATACAGGAGCAGGAAGCTTAGGGACTATCTTTAAATTCTAACACCAAGGGAAAATGGGAGTCTGGTTAACAAGAGAACATTAAGTGTTGGGCAGCCAGGAAAACAAAATCCCCATTTCCCTTCAGAAAAACAAAAGCCCTGGGATTGGATCAGACTATCTCTAATATCCCTTCCAAGTCAAATCATGCCTAATTTTTTGAAATCAAATATGAAATTTAAATATTTCCAATGCATTTGGGGGAATCAACAGTAACTAGAAATAGGGAGTAAATTCTTTAGAAATGTCATTCTCCTGAGTGTTTTCTCAGTGATTTCTGCAATCCTTCCCCTTTGGGGGCATCTCTTGCCCACCTCATTAATATTTTCTGACTTGTTGTTGACAGCCCATTTTTTACAAGACTGGAAGGACACAGTCTAATCTAGGGCTCAGGGGAGTTGAAGGAGCCTTCCTAAAAGATGGCCTTGATCCAGCAAACGAGTCACCTTCCCCGAATTCTTGGAGCTTGAGCTATGGTTTATCTCCAGCCTCTTGTTTTTGGCAATGGAAAAGGAGGATGTGGTCAGGATCTCAAAGGCATTACTCAGAGCCAGTTTGGTTTAGAGGAGAGAAATAAGGCTGAGATCTATTCCTGCATGGCTCCATTTCTGTCTGCAAAAGATTCCCAGAGGACTGCCTTTAGGACCTTGGCCTTTGTTAGACACTAACTGACCAGCAGAATTTGAACACAGGTCTCCCAGTCTGGCCTTTCCCCATGGGTGAGTGCAAGAGAAGACACCAGATAACAAGCAACCTCCTCCTTGGGAGCCTAGCTCACTCCCGTGTCTCAGGTTCACTGGAATAAAACTTTATAAATGATTGAGCACCTACAATAGGTCAAAGTATTCATCTATGTTCTCTGTACCCTGACTATGTATAGTTGGGGATCAGAGATAGCCTCTGACATAGAAGAACCAATAGTCTACTGGCTGAGATTCAGAAATGTGTTTGCAAAATTCCAGCAAAATGTGAAATGTTATGGTAGAGGGAAATGCAAGGAATAGAAACAAGGCAGTGGGATTCACAGAAGCCTCCTGAATAAAGTAATGCCTGAGTTGAGCGAGCTTAAGGAATAGGTGAATATCTGATAGGTGAAGGATGAAGGTAAGAAATGTGTTCTCAGATAGACAAACAGCATAAGAAATGGGTCTGATGTGTAAAACATCCAGTTGCATGCAGAGGAAAATGTAAGAAGATAGTTTTGGGATATGAATTTGGGTGTGGTGTGGAATGGAGAGGAGAGCTATAAAAACAGGTGAGTATGGGGAGATTGGCAGGAACAAGGTCATAAAGAGCTTGTTCTTTGTCTTGTGGGCAGTAGGGAATCCCTGAAAGGTTTTGAGCTAAGGTGGTATTTGTTTGTTGTGGATTCCTCTATCTGTGGTATATGGAACAGATCCAAGCTAGCTTTTAGCTCTCAGGTATTGCAGTGCTTCAGGTGGGGGATGGTAAGAATGAACACTAGCAGTGAGATTGGAGAGAAAAAAGACAGGCTTAAGAAATATTTGGAGGGTGGGAGGAAGTAGGAGAGGTAAAGGGGAGATCAGTGATGATGGAAGGAGATTTGACTTAGAGTGGTGAACACACAATACAATATACAGATGAGGTACAATTATAGGATTGTACCCCTGAAACCTATACAAAGGTATAAAAAATAAAATGGATATACACACTACTAATAAAAAAGTAAATATTTGAGGCACGATATCTGCAATATTGGTGATAGATTGGCTGAGAATAGCATTAAGAAAAATGCCCACACCGAAGCGCTCAAATTTTTTCCTTTTTTTGTGTGACTCAGATTGGAGTTCAACCTACATTTATTGAGCACGTATTATGTTCCAGGCCTGTTGTAAACACTTAACATAATCACATTTTACTCCCTCTCCTCCCTCCCAGCGCCCCCCCCCCCAAAAAGACCAGCTAGTAGCAGAGATAGAAGTCCTTTGCATTTGTTTCACTGAGGAGATGGACTTTGCTTGAGTCCTAGACCACTGAAAGAGGATTCGATAAAGTAGAAGGCATATTTGGAGTTATTCCAAAGAGAGACATTGTAGAATAAAGATGAGAGCTTTATATAGACCACTGTCTTTGTGTCACCAATCCTAGTGATTAATTCTGGAACCTTCCTGGTTATTGTTTTTCAACCAAAGCTGCACTTTGGGATTACCTGAATAACATTAGAAAACACTGCTGCCTATGCCCTATTTCAAGACTCTGATTGAATTGTTTTGGGATGCAGCCCGGGCATCAGGGTATTTAAAATCTGCAGGTGATTATAATGTATAGCCAAGACTCAGAATCATGACGCCATGCCCTCAGACAAACAGCCAGTTATCCTCAGCTGAACTCTGTCCCTGACCTTATCTCCCTTCTTCTGCTCTTGATAGTCTGGCTCTCACATGAACATAAGAGCATCTTCCCCAGTGTGGCCTTCTTTCCCTGTTGCAGCCTCCCCACAGCTGGTGGTCTCGTGTTCTTGGCACAGAGGCATCTGCTACCTAATTGCCTGCTTATTTGTCAAGTGGCTGGCCCCAGCAGATGTTCCCATGTAGGAATTTGGAGGCCAGCATCTGTATACAAACAGCCGATTACATCACTGTTCTGCTTTTGATCTAGTCATGATGGGGCACCACCCAGGCCATAAACGATCTTCCAAAACGGACCTGAGGATGAATTTTCTGATCCTCTTTTTTTTACCCCCCAAATTATTTTTAATCATCTGTAGTGATCTTAGAAGTTCTGCATGTGTACCCTTCAATTTCAACCTGTGCTTTCCTTTTATTGTTGTTGTTGCTGTTGCCATTGATCTTTCTCTTCAAATCACAGAACATGACAGGAACCTCAGTACCTTCATGGTTCACACATGCTAACTGGGAGCCACAGAAAAAATGGACTTGGTCCAGATCAGGATATAGCCATTCAAGGACAAAGCTGAGATCTAGTTCTTCTGTTTCTTATCTCCGTTATTGTATACTCATTACCACAGAAATATCCATGGGTTCTATGCCTGGGTATGAAACCTCCTAATGGTGTGACAAGTTGTTTTACTTCCACTTGCAAGAGACTAATCATCCGTTTCTTAATGTCACTGTGAAGTTTGAAGTACTGTGTGTGTGAAGTTCACAGCACCGTGTTAAAAGAGTAGTTTAAAAAGGTGTGCAAACATGATGGGAACTTGATGATGATATTTAGTGTGATGATTAGGTCACAAGCATAGGAGTTATATAGTCTCAAGTTTTTATGAGGATGGCTACTCATTAGCAGAGTTTTCTTGGTCGAGTTACTTCTGTTATTTCAATCTCCAAGTCTTCATATTAAACATGAGAATAGAATATTACTTAACCTCACATGGTTGTAATAATATTCAGTGCTTATTACACAGCCTGGCACATAGCTAGCATATGGGATAGTGATGAATATTAGGCAGGATGATGAGGAAGAAGGAGAAAAAATTAAAGAACAGCATAACAATATGTTTTTTTAACATCTAGAAAGAGTACTGCATGAGGAGTCAGGACACTTAATTTTTAATCTTAGCTCTGAAACTAACTTGCTGTGTGATCTAATAATTTCCTTTCTATCTCTATGCTTCAGGGGTATTACCAGACTAGACGATCTTTGAACCTTCTTCCATTACTGTTACTGATATCTCAGCAAAGTTATCTGCTCATCTCTCAGTTCCTTCCTCACTCAAGGGATAGGATATTCTAGGATCCTTCTGGCTTCATAAAATCATCTGCCTTGGATATCTTCTTCCCTGTCTTCCTAGCCTTTGTGTGGCCTCATTCCCACTGCCTCTTAGCCTGAACACAGGAGGCGGTCTCACCCTCTCCTACCATCTCTGTCTTAGGTGTGGGGAGAAGGGCCTGGGATCCCAGCCCTGCAGATGAACCACTGAATGCTTTCGGAGATAAGCCATGAGCTCCTTCTGAGAAGTCAGGGCTGTCGAATGGAAACAGTGACAGCAGCCTCAGCTCCAGCCCTGTAAATAGTATTACTGCAAAGACATATATTTAGCATCTATGACATCAGCTTGATTTACCTTGATTAACGGAGCAATTTGCTGTACATTTTTCCAAATGCTGTAATCAATTAGAACTCAAAATAGATTAGAAAACCCTCTATGGTGTGGCCACAGTCCAAAAAGGCTAATCCATCATAAAAATATATGTATATATCATTTCCCAACCATGCAGTGGATAAAGATTTGTGTCTTGGAGAAACTCAGAGTGGTTCAGGGTTTGTACAGTTGGGCACCAGGCGCTTTTGCCTTCAAACATTACTTCAAGGCAGATTACAGGAAGGAAGTTCTGTGATTGCCACTCCAGTTTTGTGTAGCTTCTCAACATCTCTCTGCTCATAGGCTCTGCCTACCTGGCCTCACAGTGTGTTCACAAAAGACCCAAGTGGTTGTAGACTTGTAGCAACAGGATAGATCCTAACCCCTTAGAACGGCATTACTCTTTCATCTTCATCTCATCCTATGTCCTTATGCACATACTTTATTCTCCTCAAAGTCCCCCCCCCCGAGATATAGGCTGTATTTCCTTATCATTCTGCATTTTCTTCTGTGTTTCTTTCAGCTTACAATGTCAGAATAAAGAACAGGAGCTTATTGGATATTTATTGTAGATGAGAAACTGTGCTAAATGCTCAACATATATTGCTGGCCTTAATACTCTTAACCACCCATAAAACCTGAGTGTTAAAATGCCTGCCTGAAGGTATACACAAATAAGTGGCAACACTAAGATCAAACCCAAGTCTATCTGACCGCAAAGTCCTTGATCTTTCTTCCTCGTTTTGTTTTTTTCCTTCATCTTTCACTCTTTTATGACTTTTCACTCCTTCCCCATATCTGAAACTCTCCTGGTGATCTTCTGTCTAGAGGAAAGCTATTTCTTAAACTTAGTGATAGATGTTAGGAGCTAAATATGTAGCCCATTCACATACGATGTTAATCCATGTCTAAGCTACTCATTGTACAACAACTAGATGCATTGCTAGTCTAGGTACTGCATTCTCCTAGGCCAGTGGTCGGCAAACTGCGGCTCGTGAGCCAGATGCGGCTCTTTGGCCCATTGAGTGTGGCTCTTCCACAAAATAACGACTTCTGGGCATGGGCCACGAAGTTTCAATCGCACTGTACGTGCGTGCCCGCATGTGGTATTTTGTGGAAGAGCCACACTCAAGGGGCCAAAGAGCCGCATGTGGTTCGTGAGCTGCAGTTTGCCGACCACTGTCCTAGGCTCTATGTATAGCATAGTGAGATGAAGTATTGTCTAAGGAATTGGATATAACAAAATGCTGGTTGACATATGACTTAGGATTAAATTCTAGATAATCTAACCATGTGTTTTATTTGGGGTCTTTCATTGTACTAGTAAATAAATAGGAATAATGTTGTATACATTATGGCCAGTATCAATTGAATTGATGCAAAGATCTGAAAATGTTGTTTATCAAGTGTTTATCCTACCTGGTACCTGACCACAAGGAGCTTATGATCTAGTAGCTCATACTTTAAATTGCATGCAAAACTATACTATAGGCCACAAAGCAGTGTGGCTCCTGTTAATTTTGAGCAAGAGTTCGAGAACTGAGTATAAAGTCATTGAGATCACTGCTTGGTGCATCATAACTTCCCCAGGACTTTGCCAAATGCCTGGGCTATAGCTGGCCCTCCAAACACACTTAGCAAATGAGTAAATACTGTGGCTGCAGGAGCAGCACCAGACTGGGAGGTCGGAGATCTCTATCCTCACAGACGTTAGTAAATAAATCAGACCACTTGTGGCCTCAGTTGCTTTATCTTTAAAAAGAGGACATTAAAACCCTGACTGCATAAGATTGTTATGCGGAGCAAATAAAACTGTCCACATGGAAGTGCCTTGTAAATGCTAAAGAAATGTACATGTATAAGGGGGTAAAGAGAATCAACTTGCATACTTAAAGGAAGACATAGGCACGTAAGTACTGTGCTTTGAGGCTCTCAGGGGATTCCCATCCAAAATTCTGTAATTCAAAGTCCAGTGGTTTATTCCATTTTTACAAATGACTATTTATCTTCTTGATCTGACACTTAGCAAATGAACCAAAAAATCCTTTAATCCACAGCTTAGCATGTTTTTGGTAGAAAGAACACAAGAGACCAATGAATCCACCTCCCACCCCACCCAACACGTCATTATACTGATGAGCAGCCTGACCCACAGAGGCAGGGACTGTATCTTTCCCCCTTCCCCAGCACCTAGCACAAAGCCTCATATATCATATAATCAACTGTTTGGTGAAATAGTGAATGAATAAACAAATTATTTGTTCAAGATATACTCAGTATCTAGCATGGTACCTGATCCATAGTAAGTGCTTGTTTGTTTATCGAATGAATGAATGAATGAATGGTCACTTGGCAAGTTGATAGCAGCTCTGGGACTCAGATGTCTTACCTTGCAATCCATTTCTCAATCCATCACAAGTTAGTATTCAACCTCACTTGTATTTTACTAACTGATTTAAGTTTATGCATTTTGCTACATCTACAATTCCAAATCCTTAGATTAAGCAAAGAGCCATGTCTTCTGCAACTGTGTCTCTTAGATCCTGTGGCTTGGGATTAATCCCCCAGTAGGTAATCAATAAATACATCTTGATTGCTTGAACCTGGGCACATTAAAGAGACTATTTAGACTGTGACATCTGAGGAAGAAACTGGGTAGGAAGTGCTTTGTGTGGTCTGATAATGTATTTATTTAGGAGACTAAATGTTTATCTAAGCCTCCAGAAGATCTCTGGCTTCATTTGGGTGTCTGTGTGCATGTGTGTTATTTTCCATGGTCACAACAGCCCCATCCTTCTGGAGTCCAGCTGGGCTACGAAGCTATACACAGACATAAAAATTGGCTCACTCCCTGACAAGAAGTGGGAGCAACCCAAAGCCTTTAAGAAATTCTTCTCCCAGTAGTGAATGCACCAGCATCCAGCTAGTTCAAGTAGGGTTCAAGTAAGCACTCTAACTTTGTGAGAGCTATTTATGACCCACACAATGAGACCTCTCTGCCTATTCAGTCACTGAGCATTTGAGATGTAGTTGTTTTCACTCCAGTCTGTTCTTTGATAGCATTCAGCAATATCGGTTACTTGGACAACTTCAATCATTCATTCAGAGCATGAGCAAGTCTCCCTTTTGTTTCCTTAGTAATACCCTGTTGCCATTTAAGTATTAAACAGGAGTTAATACAAATAAATTATCATGTTTATTCTGAATGGTGGGATTAAGGAAGTCCAAAATGACTGTCTAAAACAATGATGGCGAACCTTTTGAGCTCGGTGTGTCAGCATTTTGAAAAACCCTAATTTAACTCTGGTGCCATGTCAGACAGAAATATTTTGATATTTGCAACCATAGTAAAACAAAGACTTATATTTTTGATATTTATTTTATATATTTAAATACCATTTAACAAAGAAAAATCAACCAAAAAAATGAGTTCTCATGTCACCTCTGACACGCGTGTCATAGGTTCGCCATCACTGGTCTAAAACATCTTACTGGACATTTTGAAGAGGCCACATCATGGTCCATGGTTCATCACATCTCATTGCTTACGACACTTCTTTCATATAGTCAAGAATCTCATACAGTTCAGAAAATCACTGTACTGTAACATGTGAGTTGTAACTGGTAGACTGATCTGTTCATTTCAGGAGTACTGAGTAAATCAGCGTGGGCTGAGAGATGGTTTGAGGGAAAAGCTATGACCTATGCCCCCTCAGAGCCTGTGCCCTCACATGAAAAATGAGCCCTGGGTATCCATTCTAAGGCACCCGTGCGGTAGTGCTTACTAACAGAAGAGGACATGCAGTGCTCCGGCAGCTCAGAGGGGCAGATGCCACTACTAGAGGCAGACAGGAGGAAGGAGATGAAACAGGAAAGGCTTCACGCAGCAGGTAATGCTGGAGCTGAGCCAGAAGTAGTTACAAAGTACTGGTCAGTTACAAATGAGGGTGAGAGGTGGAGACACAACCCAGGCAGGAGGAGAGTATGGTCTGCACCCGCCCGCTGCGTCCTCCTGCTTCATTAAGGTCCCATGATGCTAAGTATCTGCCCTCTCAGGGACACTCCTGGAAAAATGGTAGCAGCCAAATTTACCACATGCCAGATATCACTGAGGCACTTTATACTTGCTAGCTCCTTACCACTAAGATACATTTAGTTTCATAAATAAACTTCCTCAAATCTATAACATATTCCCCTGCCTCCTTCCTTCCTTTCATATATATTAGGTATTATTCCTTTTGTGGACATGAAACCTGAAACTGAGATCATATTTGCATTATTTGTCCACCATCATAGAGCAAATCAGTGGAGCAGCTAGCCTCCATCCCAATTATCTTCTACTCTTTAGCCTACCTTCTTAAACACCATGCTAACCACCTCTTTAGTCAGATGGTTTAATCATTCCATGGCAGAAAGGGGGTCAAGGGCAGAGGGGGAGGTGGACGCACCTGGGGAGATGTACCCTTGGAACTCCCCTAGGGCCATGCATATGCTCCATAAATATGCTTACAGGAGACAGAACACCCATGCCCCACTGTTTGAGCCCAGGATCAAAAGAGACTGCAGAAACATTTGTCAAGGGCTCATTCCATCCAGATTGCATGGTTGTGTTTTAATTCACTCTCTCAGGCTGTCCTGACAAGAAGCCTTTGGACAAGTGATTATTTCCTTCCATTTGTGGGTGAAAAATCTGAGTCTTGTGTAGTTACAGGATTTTCTGAATTTCCCACACAACCAAGGCCAGGATTCACAAGTCAAATATTTCCCCAAAGTCCATTTTCTTTTTACTCTTTTCCTCTGTAGACTATTCAGTGTCCTAGAACATATGGCATAATGATCATGATGAAAAGGGAACTTAAGAAAGAGGGGGGAGAAGACAAAAAAGATGATGCAAAGGAAGAGGAGGAGGAGGAGGAGGAGGAGGAAACTGAGGAGAAAGAGCAGAGGTAGTCAGAAGGAGCCTGCACACATTATTTACACACTTTAAGGAGCTCTGGATATGAGGAATACTCCTTATGATAATGCACAGGCACAAACATTCAGGGGACATGTTCTCATCTGGATTTGGAAGGAGAGAAGGAACAGAGCATGAGAGTGAGCAGGGTTTCCATGTGTTGAGATGTCAGCCTGGACACAGGAGGGAGGGTTGCAGGACTAACCTGGAGTAGCAAGGAGCTGGTTACTGCATAGCAATTTGCTAAAATACCCTCAGCTAACTGCATAGTCCTCTTACCCTGCATGCCCACCCCCCTTTGTTTATCAAATTAAACAAAGGATAAAAAGTGCAGTCCTTTTCTATAAGCCTAGGGGATTTATTAATCAAATAACAACTGCCCTCACCTCAAGTTGTGTTTTCATTGTATTTGTTACACGTCCTCTGAGCTCCAGCTCCATTGGAATGAGGTTTGCATCTTTGCAAGACCGTTAAATCCCTCTATTTTTGCTGACAGCGAGCAGCTCAGAAACAAAACAAAAAAAACTTCCTTGAATCTATAACATATTTCCCTGCCTCCTTCCTTCCTTTTCCCCTCCTCTCTAACCCCTCCCCTAGAGAACGCCAGAGAAATAAAAATAAAGCCGTAATTAAGAAAAGGACTAAGAATAAATTCCATGCATTTAACCAAAGTTCCATCTCTGGGACCCAGGAGGATTGGCGCATAGCTGTGGTTGTGGAGAGGAAGCGCTCAGGGAACTCATGCTGTGCTTTCAACACAAACACAGCTCATAAGGAATAGTTTATCACTTAAGCCATCTCTTTAATTCTGCAGAGTAAAGGCAAGACCTCAAAAAGGGCTCAGATACCACCACCGCCGCCACTGGGGTCTTCCACTTCTGGAATCCCTTGGGCTCAAATAGCTCAGAGCAATTCACAAATATTTATTGACGGAACCCCATGACCCATACCCCAAGTGAATACTGTAATATCCCATTCTGCAGAGGGCAAAATGGTAACATGGAGAAGTTCAAGGCTCTTGGCTGCCTGCCATGCGGAGAAAACGCAATAGTGGCTGGATTCTGAAAGGAAAGCATCACCAGGTGCACCGTGGATTATTCCGAAACTGGTGAGGAGAGCACTGGGCTGGAAGTCAGGAGATGGGTTCGAGCTCTGTCACTCACTCACTGGGGGTGGGGCCAAGTCACCTCCTCTCTTTGGTCCTCGGTCTCCCTAACTGTCACATGGAAGATGGAACTAGAGGACCATAAAGCCCCGTGCCCTTCTGAAAATGATGGACCTGTACAGCCACCGAGCCCAAGCCTGAGGCAGGCTTTCTTTCCATTGATATCCCACTGAGCCACAAGACCTGCATCCTGCTGAGGGATCCCTCTGTGCTCTCAAGCCCAGCCCTCCATTCAAGGCCTGGTGCCGCCCACTCTCTACAGGGGATGTTGGTGTCCTCTGATTTGTTGCACTCCATACGAATTTTCCACATGGAAGAAGATACACACACACACACACACACACAAACATACACACATACATACACATATACACACACATACATACACACATACACACACATACACACATACATACACACACACACACACACTATTTTTGTTGACAACTTACAGATGTTCCCATTTCCTACCCCTTTGACCACCTTCCCTTTGCCCCCTCCTTCCCTCTAGCCATCACCACACTGCTGTGTCCATGGGTTATGCATATATGTTCTTTGGCTGATCTCTTCTTCTTTCATCCAGTCCCCCCTCACCCCTTTCCTCTGGCAGCTGTCAGTCTGTTCCATGTATCTGGGCCTCTGATTCTCTTTGTCAGTTTATTTTGTTCATCATATTCCACATATAAGTGAGACCATATAGTATTTGACTTTCACCGACTGGCTTATTTTATTTAAGTTACCAGATTCTACGTAGCTTAATCTTTAATCCATCTGCCTTCATCTGACCAATGAGACTGTAAGGAGCTTGAGGACAGCATAAGGAAAGTACTTGTCGAACCCCAAAGTCTCAGTACATCTTAAACCCTAAATATCTACTAATTGGTGCCCCTTCTATATCCATCTGGATTTAAAACCCTGATGACACGTGACCAGGGAGCTGATCTATAATTTGTAGGTCCAGTTCAATGCAATGTAATTCAATTCAGCAATTAATTATTGATCACCTACTCTTTGCCAAAAACTATACTCAAATCTGAGGATACAAAGATTTCTGAGACTTGGTTCCTGTCCTGGAGGATTCTGCTCCATGGGAGAGGCAGGCAAGGAAAAAGGTGACCTTGATACACTGAGATTATATTAGTTGAAGACACATGGAGGATATGAGACAAGTAAGAAATAAAAAGGCCAATTATAGCTCAGATTGCTGGTGAACTTGCTTTATCACAGACCCTCATGTCAGAAAGTTATGGCCACAACATTTATTTGGTTGTTATATATGTGTGTGTGCGGGCAGGGGGTACAGCAGCATGAGTGGAAAACGTAGACACTATTTTTAGGGTAATGAGTTGGCATAAACCTAGTTTCCAAACAAATGGATTCCAAGGTATAGACCAGCTTTCATGAAAAGTAGGTTATTTGAGATAATCCCATGGCTTCACATATAGGAATACTTCTTTCCTGGAGGGTTTCCTTATACATAAAAAGGTGGTTAGATGAGATAATCCCAGTGATCCCTTCCAGCTCTGGTGTTCTCTGCAGGGAACAGACACTGTCTTCTCTCTGCTGCCTCCCACAACATACATTTACTGCTGGGCAGGGCACTGAACTGGAAGAGGGCTGGGGAGGCAGGGAGAGGGGGAATGAAGGAGAAAGGGAGGGAGAAGGGTAATTTCTCCCCCAGGGACAATGAATTTGGGGGAGAGGTAAAATTTAGAGACGATTAGAAAATAAGAAGAGTAGCAGTAGAGGAACTATCAGTATACTATGAGTAACCTGCTCAGGACGAATCACAGGTGATGATCTCATATGGCTATATGAATATATTTCTCAGAGGTCTTGGCTTCAAGTTTTAGCATTTAGATGCATACCTTCTAGGTTCCTAGGAATTCACTTACTGTCTTGCTCTCAGTTTCTCCTCGGTAAAATGGAGTAAGTAAACCTGATTCTGTTAGTTTTCATGTGTTAAATAAAATAATTGAGAGATATGCTTTGTTAACTATATAAGACCATGCTGTTATTGTTACTATAATAAAAGGGTTGCCATGCCTTAACCAATGGTGATATTATAGACCTATGTGACAGGTGAGAAGGGTAAGAATTTGGCATAAGGGAGTCATCAAATCTCCTGTTCTATTCTTGTCTCAGCTGTGAGCTTAGCCTGCATACCATGTCTCCTTCCACAGAGCAGTAAGCAGAAGCCAGGAAGTGCTGGGGTGGGGGGGGGGGGGGGGGGGGCGGCTCTGGCAGGCCCATCGATCTGATACACTCAGATAAAAAGCTGCTAATAATTTCCAGTTCACCCTGGAGCTGAGGTACACATAGCACTGTGATTGCTCATGGCCGTAGAGGGGCCTCAGCAAGTGAATTTATAGAGGGTTGCTCTGCATTTTGAAGCAAGATAACTAAGGCTCCAGAGTTCACCCTGAATAGTAAAAAAAAATAAAATAAAATAAATCCTAATGAATATGTGAGTTGCATAAGCTGGGATTTATGTAGAGATTTAGGTCTGTTGATGTAAAAGGTAAATTTTTAATTCACACAGATCAAACTAAAGTCAACCAAAGCTAGGATATCAGTGCCATCTAGTGGGTATTCTTAGCCAGTGCAGGGGCTAGAGGAGAAAAGGATGGGCAAAGGAAATGGCTACTCAGTAAGCTTTGGGGAGGGACTGCAGAGGCCAAAACCCCTGCAAAGGGGAACCCTGGTGAGTAGCCCAGGCAGTTAGCATCAGTCAGCACATCTCTGCCATTAGATCAAGGAAATACTTCTGTCAGACATCGGCCACTGTCTATGTTCAAACTCTGCTGCTGAGCAAGTCGCTGAACTCTATAATTCTCAGTTTTTTGGCCGGTAAAATGGGGATGGTAATGCCTGTTTTATACAGTTGAGGGTGATACTACTGTATTATAGATTTAATTTGTGGGCATTTCGAAATTTCCAAAATGCATCCGATATGGAAAATCAATTTGGTAGCTACAGATTTGATGCTGGCTACTTCACATCCCCTCTCATATCCTTTAGGGCTCACCACAAGTAGCCATTAGTATCTTTAGTTTCCACATAAGAAACTGAGGTTCAGTCTGGGTGGCAGACCTGGGACTTGAACCCGATTTCGATATGCTCCAGGGCTCCCATTTATTCCACTGGCCTCAGATAGTAGACACACGAGGTTCTCTCCTTGTTCTCCTTTCTTCTTTGTAAGGTGAACATTTAGGTGCTGTCATGTACTTGGCTTTGTGCATACATAATTTTATTCCACTTTGAAGTACAGGTATTTTTAAAAATATATTTTATTGATTTTTTACAGAGAGGAAGGGAGAGGGATAGAGAGTTAGAAACATCGATGAGAGAGAAACGTCAATCAGCTGCCTCCTGCACACTCCCTACTGGGTATGTGCCTGCAACCAAGGTACATGCCCTTGACCAGAATCGAACCTGGGACCCTTGAGTCCACAGGCCAACGCTCTATCCACTGAGCCAAACCGGTTAGGGCTGAAGTACAGGTATTGTTACTTCCTGTGTACACATGCAAAAGCTAAAGCTCAAAGAGACCAAATGCCTTACCAGATACCAATAATTAGTGAGAAAGCTGGGGTTTGGATGTTGTGATCACAAACCTGCTGCTATAATCTACTCTCTATTGACTCATTCACTCGTCATTTGTCTCTAATGATGAAGTAGGTTTCTGTTTCTATTTTCATTCCAAGGATTACTTGCTTACTTAAATAAAGATATCTGCATTTATTAAGGTCCCTGGTTCATTGAATGGTGAACTGTTTCTCTGCCTAAAGGGGGAGCTGGTAGCTTTAGTGTACAGAAAACCCCCCTGCAGCTTGGAGAAGGGACCAGTGTCCTGAGTACTGGAGGACATGCTGGCTGGATATAGATAAGTTCAACTCTAAGCAGCCATTGCTCTATAGTTAGTTTTAAAAATGAAGACCAAAGGGCCTTACAAAGGCGACACTGGGAATAGATAAGAAATACTAGTACATGCACACAGAGGCCATCACGTTCCCTTTGGGCACTAAACTGAGTGCCCAGAGGGACCCAGAGACACAGAGAGCCTGAAAGTGACTTGTTTAAACTCGGAGAAAGAGCTTGACAAAAATAAGCTTCATTGATGGAGCTAGGTATTTTGCTCAAACCCTTAGAATCTGACCCAGAGAGAGGAACCTGTCCATGGTGAAGGGAAAGGGCTCTGTCTGGCAGTTGCTTCCCTCTAGTGGTCATACTGCCTTCAAGCAAGAGGATGCTTATGATCACTTCTCAGATTTCAAAACCTAGACATAAAAATAAGCTGCTGTTTGAGCAGGGCCTGCCTGGGGAGGTCACCCAGACAGGCTCCGAGGAGTACCATGACCATAGAAACAGCCACACAAAGTACTGAGAGTTTACTTGTATTCTGGTCTTTGCTAAAGTGTGAGGTCTGAAATACATGTTAGAGAGAAAAAACCTGAAATTTAAAATTTTCTAATCTGAAAATAATGCCCAACATTTCTCCCAGCAAAATTTTGTAGATGACAGTATATAACTCTTCTACTTCCCTAGTTAAATTTACTCCCAGATATTTTATCCTTTTTGATGCTATTGTAAATGGAATTGTTTTTATAAATTCGTTTTGGGATTGTTCATTGCTAGTTTAAAGAAATACAACTGATATTTGTTCATTTAACTTGAACCCTCTCCCCAAATCTTGAAGGTGATCATTTACCATCAGGGGTACTTTTGGAAAAAAGGTGGCCTAGAAACAAATGTCTCTAAGTTAAGATGATGATTCTTGAATTCACTAGTAAAATTGAGCAAGGTTTGATTCCCAAGCAAGGGAGAAGGGTAGGGAAAGGAGGGGAGTTGTTCTAAGGGCCTTGCAGGTCTAAATGTTGTGTATTTCTCTGCTATCAGTAGAGATACCCAAGGAAAACCTACAACATGGAAAATTTCATCAGAGCTGGCCTGCAGGGTCAGAGGTCAGTTTGGAAGACTTATTTCAAACAAATGTCTTTCTGTTCCCTCTGTTTCCTAGAAAGGGTCATTCTCCTTGAAATTCATTATCATTGCCAAATAATAGTTGTTAAGCTCTTTAACGTCATTTTTCCTTTTGAAAGTCCATTGAAGAAATAAATTACAGATAAATAGACGTGGAAAAATACACAAGTCTTTATAGAAGACTTTTAATTAATAAATGGAGCAGAAATAGAGAAAAAGAACATCACCAGTAGAACTCCACAGCAATCCTTGCTACAGGCATGATCCACCAAAAGATGCTAAAATGGGTCAGAGGAAGTTAATTGGAAATGGGATATTTGCACCTTGTCAAAGAATCTACCAAAAAGTTACATGGTTATGTAGTGAAACGACCAAGTTTACAGTGGAGAATTCCATCTGTCACTGGAATAGCCAACTGATCAAGGTTAACATAACCAGCGATACATGTTGATGTCATATGCCCTGATATGAAGCAGGAAGAGCCATGTAGAATCTAAATCACATGTATTTCTCTGCTCTCAGTAGAAAGACGGAAGAAAGTCTACAAGATGGAACATTTCATCAGAGCCTGTCTGTGTGGTCAGAGGTCAGACACACTCCAGGCTTGGAAGACTTATTAAAAACAAAAATGTTTCTGTCCCCCTTTTTCCTGGAAAGGGACATTTCCTTGAAATTTTGTTTTCCTTGAAAATTCATAATAGCATCTAAAAGAGTAAAATATCTAGGAATAAATCTAAACAAAGAAGTGAAAGATGTACACTGAACAGGGGCAAATCACCTCTGTGATTTCCTTCCCAGCAATGCAAAACCTAAATCTAATTGAGAGAATATAAGAAAACCCAAACAGAGGGATGAACCATAAAGTAACTGTTACTCTTTAAAAGTATTAAGGTCAAAAGACAAGCTAAGACTGAGAAACTGACATGGTTAGATAATTCTATAGAGACAAGGTAACTAGATGCAATATGAGATCTTGGATTGGATCCTAGAGCGAAACTTCTATCAGGATGGACTTTGGAGTTTGTCAAGTTGTTTGTTCTCCATTTATTTAGATAATATTTTTCTTTTGTAATTTATTAATATGGTTATTACTTGAGTACTTTTTAAAAAGTAGAATTGACCTTGAATTTCTGGTATAAATTCAGTGGACCATGATGTGATATATTATTTTTATTGATTAGCTAAAATTTTGTTAAGAATTTTGCATTTTAAAAAAAAGAATTTTGCATCTATTTCATGCAAGCTATTCTATAGTTTTCCTTTATTGTATTGTATTTATCTGATTTTGAAATTTGTGTAATTCTGGTCTCATAGAATGAGTTGGAAATTAAGCATTCCTTTTCAATTTTTTGTAATATTATGATAAGACTAGAGGCCCGATGCATGAAATTCATGCAAGAGTAGGCCTTCCTTCCCCCGGCAGCCATCACCGGCTCCCCTCTGGCACCTGGGACCTGGGCTTCCCTCGCAGAGAGAGGCCCTGCTGACCCGCTGCAGCTTGCCGGGAAATCATGGGGCAATGGCCTGGCCCCTGACCAATTGCATCGCACCCGCCTCGGCTGGCCTGGTGCCAGTGGGTGTCATAGCGTGGTCATCCGGCAGGTTGCTCAGAAGGTTGTTTGGTCTAATTAGCATATTACGCTTTTATTATTATAGATTCTCATTAAAGATATCTAGGCCTAGACTTTTCTTTGTGGAAAGATTTTTAAGTACTTATTCAATTACTGTGTGTGTGTCTGTGTGTGCGTGCATAACAGACATCATTTAATGAAAAAGAGCATTAAAATTAAGAATAGGAAAAGAATAAAAAAATGTTTCTTTTATTCCCCAGACTTAATTTAATAGCAATGAAAATTATAACATTAACATAGATGTAAGTTTCTATTTTGTGTATTTCTTTCTGTGTCAGAGAAAGGAATTTCAATTACTTTAATATAGGGCTATTCAGATAATCTATTTCTTACTAAGTTTTACATTTTCTGTCGTCCAAGAAATTTATTCAATTCATCCAAGTTGTTGAAATTACTGGCAAAATGTTTCATAACTTCCCTTACTAAATTTTTAATATCAGTGAAACCTATAAAGATGTCATCTCTCTTATTTTTGAATTAAATTTATTGGGGCAACACTGGTTAATAAAATTACATAGGCTTCAAGCATACAGTTCTATAATACATCCTCTGTATATTGCATTGAGTGTTCACCAGCCAAAGTTGATATTGGGAACATGTCCTTACATTTTCCACATCATTCTGACTAGAGGTTTATATATTTTATTAGCTAAAAAAAAGTTTTTGGTTTCTTGGTTGTTGTTTTCTGTTGATTTTTTTATTATATATGTTTTCCTACAATATTTATTATTTTCAAAAGATATTTATTGCTATAAAAATTTCCCTAAGTTCTGTTTAACTGCATCCCACAAATTGTAATATATTTTTATTATTTTCAAAATACTTTATAGCCTCCCTTTTGACTTCTTGCTTGATCTATTTGTTATTTATAAGAATGTTACTTAGTTTTCTAATATTTGGGAATTTCATAGATATCTTCTCGTTTTTCAGTGCTGTTATTATTAATGTGACCACTTAATTTAAATTAAACATAAGGTCCAGAGTATGGTCTGTCTTGGTAAATGCTCCTTGTGCACTTGGAAAGAAATACTTTGCTGATGTTGGGTGGTATGATTATCAATTAGGTCAAGTTGACTGATAGAATTGCTCAAGTTTTATCTATCCTTAATTATTTATCTAACTAGAGGCCTGGTGCACAAAATTTGTGCAGGGCCAGGGGGTCCCTCAGCCCGACCTGCACCCTCTCCAATCCAGGAGCTCTCAGGGGATGTCCTACTGACAGCTTAGGCCTGCTCCCCATGGTTCTCTGCTCTCTGCAGGGCCTGTCTGCTCCACACCACGGGGGTGGGCAAGCAGGCCCTGCTGGGTGCTGCCTGCAGGCCACACTTGCCTACTCCCAGGTTGCCCTGGCAACAGCCAAGCAGGCCCTTCTGGGTGCTGCCTGTATGCTGCGCTTGCCTGCTGGGCTCACTTTGCTAGGGCGACACCGCCAGCATCCCGCCCCAGCCACTATGGGCGCCGCCATCTTTGTTGCAGAGTGATGGTTAATTTGAATATTACTGTTTTATTAGGATGTACTTATCCTGAATGATTTTGTGTCTACATGTTCTGTTAATTAAAGGAGGTGTAATGAAATCTCCAACTATAATTGTGTATCAAGTTTTGCAGCATATAACTGTTATTTGGTGCTAATTTTAAAATAATTTTTATGTTTTATTTATGAATTGACAATTTTTAATAGTATCAAATGAGCTTCTTCATCACTAGTAATATTCTTTGCTCTGAAATATATTCAAGTTAACACTAATTAGCCATTCCATATTTATTTTCATTAGTGTTAGCATAATATATCAATTTTTACTCTTTATCACTTGGTTTTTTGTGTCTTTGTATTTAACGTGGTATTCTTGTAAGAACATATAGTTGGGTCCTGCAGTTTTAACCAATTTGACCAGCACTGCTTTTATTGTGGTCTTTAAACCACTTACATTTAATGTGATTATTAACATTATTGTGTTTAATTCTATCCATCCTTGACATTTGTCTTCGTTTTATTTAATCTATTCTGTTTCTTTGTCCTTAAATTCTGCTCTCAGCTAGATATTTTATATTATTTCATTCCATTTCTTTTCTGTTTATTAGTTATAACTCTTTATTGTATTATTTTAGTAGTTGCTTTAGGGTTTATAGTACATAACTTTATATTATCATAGTCTGCCTTGAAGTGATACTACATGACCTCATTCAGAGCATAAGACTCTTGAAATAACATATTTCTAATTTATTCCCTGACAAACTTAGTTCTGTTGTCATACATTTTAAAAACAGTATATTTCATATGTTATAAATACTACAATATTCTCTTCATACTATAGAGTTGACAAACCTTTTTTTAATATTTACCCGGGTAGTTACTATTTATAGAGATCTTCATTCCTCTGTGTAGATCACATTTTCATTTGATAGCATTTTTCGTTAGCCTGAAGGTCTTCCTCCAGCATTTTGTGTAATATGGATCGGATGGTGACACATTCTTTTGACATTTTTAATGTCTGCAAAGGTCAATTTTATCTTCAATTTTCAAAATTTTTCCCTAGGTAAATAAATGAAATGGTTTCTCTTCAGTATTTTGAAGCTACTGATTCACTGTTTTCTCTCATGCATTGCTTCCAATGAGAAATTAGCAGTCATCTTTATCTTTGTTTCTTTCTATGTATTTTTTTTTATTCTCCGGCTTTTAAGATTTTCTCCTCATCACAGGTTTTAAGGACTTACGTTTGAATGTATTTAATATACTTTATGTACTTTGTATTCAAGGTTACGAGCTTTTTGGATCTCTGCATTGATAATTTTCATCACATTTACAAAAACTTTGGCTTTCATTTTTTTTCAAATATTTTCTCACCATCCCCCACCTACAGAGTCCAGTTACTTGCACATTAAGCCACGTGAAGACTTCCTAAAGCTCACTGATGCTCTGCGTATCTTTTAATTTTTTTCCTGTGTTTTATCTTGGATAGTTTTCATTGCTATATTTTCACATTTACTTGCATTTTCATCTGCATTGTTTAACTTACTGTCAATCCCACTCAGTGTGTTTTCAAGCTCAGGCATTATAGTTTTAATCTCTAGAAGTTGATTTAAAGTCTTTAAAAAGGACTCTCAAGAGAATGAAAAACAAAAACAAAACAAAAAAAGGGCACAAACTAGAAGAAAATATTTGCAAAACAAGAGGATCAAAGGGTCCCAGGATCAATTCCAGTCAAGGGCAAGTACCTTGATTACAGGCTCATCCCCGGCCTGCGCCCTGGTCCCGGCTTGTGCAGGAGGCAACCAGTTGATGTGTTTCTCTCACACTGATGTTTCTCTCTGTCTTTCCCTCTCTCTTTCACTCTCCCTAAAAGTTAATGGAAAAATATCCTTGGGTGAGGATTAACCCCCTAAAAATGTGTGTGTGTGTGTGTGTGTGTGTGTGATTCAATAACAAAATAACGCAAATAAAATGTGGGTAAAATCTAAAAAAAAATCTCAAGATTTAAGTCTGAGCAAACCACAATAGAAATTAAAAGATACATCATGAATAGATTTCTGAAAACTGATAATAATGGGGGAAAATTATAAGAGAAATAAAAATGACATTCTACCTATAGAGAAACACCAATTCTATTGACAGTGGATATCTCAATCTGAAACCATGGAGATCAGAAGGAAGTAGCACATTTTCCAAACTCTCAGTCACTAATTCTATATCTGACAAAGGAAATGATCAAAGAAAGAATCTTACAGCATCAGGAAAGAAGAAAAAAGCAATGGAAAGAGCAGAAATATGTATAGATACCATAGAAATTATTTTTTATCATAAGCTAGTGCAGGGCATGGCAAAGTTTGGCCTGCTTTAAGAATCTGGTTCCCTTAACGCTAATTGTGCCAGGCTGAATGAAGGAGACAATTTCTGATGGTTCCCATAAGAACCACTGAGATAAAAATAAGAAACTCAGCATTTTTTTCTCACAATGTCCTGCAGAGATGATGCTTTTAATCTTTATGTCTCAGAAAACTTCTCAGAAAGGTATCCTTCATATTCCGATATTCCGTTTTCTTTTCAGGTTATGAATCCACAGGAGGTAAGGGCATATCTATAATGCTAAATTATAAACTATCAAAAAATTAAGTGTAAACAGAGCAAGACCATAGGTCTCAGTTTGCCTGAGAATGTACCAGTTTGCTCTATGGGGTAATTATCAAATGTACTCCTTTTGACTATCAAAAGCATCCCAGTTTGGATGTTAAACTATGTGATTGTCTTGTATAGAAACTGTAAAACCCAAACACCAGACAGGTAATAAGTGATATGCGCAGGTGAGTAATGGCAATTGGTAACTGACAGGGCCCCATTGCAACAGGTCAAATCACCTGTCCCTGGAAGTTCAAACCTAGTAATATATAACGATTTTTTAAAATAAGTGAATCACCTGCCATTATAGGAGAAATGCATATTTAAGAAGACAAGTCTAAACAAAACTCATGGTAAAGTAGAAAGCCTGAAACTATAGTGTGCTAAAAAGTAGAGGAATGCCCATAAAATAATGGGATTACATAAAAAAGAAAAGAAGCCATATTTAAGGTACAATTTTTAAGATGATAGGGACAAAAGAATTTGTTATGTGTGCTGTGGTTATATACATGGCTTTCCTTATTCTGGGGAAATACACTGAAGTAATTAAAGGAGCATGATATCTCCAACTTATTTTCAAATGGTTCAGAAATGACATAATCATTGGTGACCTCATATTTGGTAGTCCTTTGCACTATCTTTGCAACTTTTCATGTATATAATTGATTTAAGAGAGGAAGGGAAAGCGAGAGAGAGAAACTCAATGATGAGAGAGAATAACAAATCAGCTATCTCCTTCATACCCCCCACTAGGGAACAAACCTGCAACTCGGACATGTGCCCTGACCTGGAATTGAACCGGTGACCTCCTGGTTCATGGGCCAGTGCTCACTGAGCCACACTGGTTGGGCACCACTTTTCTATAAGATTGGCATTTTATCCAAAAAAAAGTTATCACAAAATGAAAAAAAGAAAAGAAACAAAATTAATCAAAAACCTTAAAACATATAAAAATCTACATATAAAAATTTTATATGTACTCAGAATAGTCTCTTTATATAGTTCCATATTCTTATCTTTTAAAGAGAAAACTTGAAACCTTAAGTACGTAAGAGGCCAAAATGCATGAAGGACTTGAACAAAATGGCTCAGCCAGTTGCTACTTTCCCTTCCCCACATGCTGTTGTTACATGGCCAACCCCCTTTTTATTCTCTTTGTTATTCTCCATTCTACATCATTTCAAAAATTCAGTTCTGGAACAAATACTATACTAGCATTTTTTTTAAGCATGTGAAGAGTTTATCTGCCAATAAAAATTAATTTTCTAAATTCTTTCATCCTGATACACATTCAGAACCCAACAAGATCCATTAACTTTAACTGGGATGAGTATTTGACTCCTGGATAAGATACTAATTGGTGTTGGATTTCTGAGACCATTTCTGACCAAGATAACAGCCTCCCCCAGGAACTGAGAGCCTGAGACATTGGAGCCAAGTTCAGGAGACGGCATTGAACGC
>NW_006297145.1:861949-864385 GCF_000327345.1 Myotis davidii | reverse complement strand
GCTTCAGTTGGGGAGAGCATGCTTCAGATGACTATGGCATGACATCGAATATTGTTTCCTTTCTTCTTCATAAATTACTGTGTGTGGATGAGAAATTATCTGCTGAAAGCACTTGGAACATTTTACCTACCTTGGAACCGATGTAGAGGCTCCAGAAGGGAGACTGGGCTAGTCAGGATGGTTTTGTTTGCTTTTAGCTAATCCCTGAAATATGAAGAAACAAAACAAAGATTTGGAACTATTGGAGCTCCTCAAATTAAAAACTCTTGTTTGTGGATGTTGAAAATGAATGACTTCCATAATATTTTGCAAAAGAAAGCAAGTATTAATCATTTCCACTCTGAAACCTTCTATATCTGAAATCTGATCTCATAATTTCTGTAAGGTATTAAACGAGACATTATTTTTCTAAGAAATGATTCAGGACCTGGACAGAGAGTAAGCACCCTCTCCAAACTGACAGCAGTGCTCAGATGGGCATTTTTTGGAAAGGCTCTGTGAACCCATTGTAAATCTACATAACAATTAGCATCTGCCCCACACTGTACCTTTCCATGCCTGTTTAAACTTAAATAAGTATTTTTCAGTTGTGCCCTAGCTGGCTCAGTGGATAGAGCATCGGCCCGTGGACTGGAGAGTCCTGGGTTTGATTCGGGTCAAGGGCACATACCTTGGTTGCAGATTTTCTGGCCCTGGTTGGAGTGAGTGCAGGATGCAACCAATCGATGTCTCTCTCTCACATTGATGCTTCTCTCTGTCTCTCCCTCTCCCTCTTTATTCTTCTCTCTAAAAATCAATGGGAAAATACCCTCAGTGAGAATTAGCTATATATGTATATATAGTTATACTAGAGGCCCAATGCACGAAATTTGTGCAAGGGCCTTGGCCCCGGCCCCCGCCTGCTGCTGCCTCTGCCTTGGCCTGCTTGCTGCAGCTTTGTCTGAAAGGGAGTCTAATTAGCATATTATGCTTTTATTATTATATATATATTTATATATCTACCTATCTCTCTGTATACCTATGTCTCTCTATATATACATATATATACACATATATCTATAAATATCTACATATACCTTTATATATAGATATATAGATATTTATATATGTTTGAGTCCAGCTATGGACAAGGCATTGCGCTAGGTGTCCCCTACTATCTCAGCCCTCTCTATTTTATCATCCTTTGTATCTCCTTCAGAGTATTAACTAAGCTGTAAAGACTTATGTATTTACTAGAGGCCTGGTGCACGAATTCGTGCATGGGTGGAGTCCCTTGACCTGGCTGGTGATTGAGGACCATCTTGTTCAGTGGTGATTGGGGCCGATCAGGGCCAGTCGGGGCCAGTTGGCCAGGGGGAAGGATTCAGGAGGTTGGCTGTGGAAGCTCATTGACCACCAGGGGGCAGAACCTGCATTGAGCGTCTGCCCCCTGGTGGGCAGTGTGTGTCACAGTGACCTGTCAACCGATCCTTCGGTCGACCGGTTGTAACGGTTGCTTAGACTTTTATATGTAAACCTATCTATCTTATTTAATAAAAGAGAAACATGAAAATTGACCATACCTCTGCTACACTCACAAGCCATGCCCACAAGCCAATCAGAGTGACTATATGCAAATTAACCCAACCAAGATGGTGGCCGGCAGCCACGGAGCTGGAGCAAGCAGGAGGCTTGGTTGCCCTGGCAAAGGAGGAAGCCAAGCTTCCCGCCTACCCTGGCCGGCTATGGCCTCCACTCAAAGGCAACAAAGTTTCAATTATAGAAGATAAATAAATCCCAGATACCTGCTTCCAGCCAGCCTCCACTGGGAACTTGGGTGGCTGGGGGCTGTGGCCAGCCTGCAAACAGCCATCAGCCCCTCAACCAGGCTAGCCACACCTTCATGGGGTGAGGGTCCCCGCTGAGGGGCTTGGCCAGCCTGCAAACAGCCATCAGCTCCTCACCCAGGCTGGCCAGGCACTCCAGCAATGACACCCACCCTAGAGGGGGTGTGGCCAGTCTGAAAACGGCCCTCAACCCCTCACCCAGGCTGGCCAGGCAGCCAAGTGGGACCCCCACCCGATCCGGAACACCCTTTGGGGCAAACCAGCTGGCCTCCACCCATATACCAGGCCTCTATCCTATATAATAAAAGGGAGATATGCAAATTGACCCTAACAGAACCACTGGGAATGACTGGTCACTATGACACACACTGACCACCAGGGGGCAGATGCTCAATGCAGAAGCTGCCCCCTGGTGATCAGTGTGCCTCCCACAGGGGGAGCTCTGCTCAGCCACAAGCCAGGCTGATGGCTGCTAGTACAGCGGTGTTGGTGGGAGCCTCTCCTCCCTCCTCAGCAGCGCTAAGGATGTCTGACTGCAGTTTAGGTCTGTTCCCCGCTGGCAAGTGGACATCCCCCTAGGGCTGCCAGGCTGCCAGAGGGAGATCTGATT
>NW_006297145.1:852137-861723 GCF_000327345.1 Myotis davidii | reverse complement strand
ATATATATATATATATGTTTATTTGATGATGTCTGTATTCTACATTAGACAGTAGCATCTATGAGATCAGCCCTCCATTCTATCATCACTGCTCTGTGCATGGCATCTATAACCAGGCATATCCTAGGGACCTAGTGAGACCTTGTTTAACAAAAACTGTGCCCAGCATCTATGATGAGCCAGAGGCTGCCTGTCTGTGAAGCTGCACAGTGCAATGTGTAGAAATATTGGCTTGAAGTTCAACTGCTTGGAGCCAGATTCTGACTATCACTTACTAGTTTCAAAACTTAGGTGAGGTTTTTGCTGAAAACTTTTCTGTGCCTTAACTTATTCATCTCCATAAATTGATAATAATGATAGTACATTCTTGTTATCCCTCAGTTTTTGAGAGATGACTGGCATATGACATTGCATAAGTTTAAGGTGTATAATGTGTTGATTTGATACACTTGTATGTTGCTTTAGCTAACACCTCCACATTACGTAATCTTTTTTGTGATGAGAAAATTTTAGAATTAATCACTTGGCAACTTTCAAGTATATATACGTGAAGAAAAGAGAAGCCTCGTGTACTGTTGATGGGAATGTAAATTTGTACAGCCACAATGGAAAACAGTATGGAGCTTCCTCAGAAAATTCAAGCTAGAACTATCTTATGACCCAGCAATCCCACTTCTGGGTAGCTATCCAAAGGAAATTAAATATAGGATCTTAAAGAGGTGCCCATTCTCTCATGTTCACTGCAGCATTGTTCATTGTTCATAAGAGCCAAGATTTGGAAACAACCTAGGCGTTCATCAATAGATGAATGGATAAAGTTGTGGAATAAATGCAATGGAATATTACTCAGCCAGGAGAAAGAAGGAAATCTTGCCATTTGCAACAACTTGGATGAAATTTGAGGGCATTATGCTAAGTGAAATAAGACTGGGAAAGACAAATACTATATATCACTTTTATGTGGAATATAAATAGTCAAACTCATAAAAACAGAGTAGAGTGGTGGTTACCAGGAGTTGGGGTGGGGAAAATGGGGAGATTTCAGGCAAAGGGTTCAGACTTCCAGTTATAATATTATGTTATAGATTTCACAATACCTTTTTCATGGAGCGATGTGAGGTATTACCTGAAACAGAGGGATGGGTCAATAAATGTGAGCTATTATCATGAGAAAGATATTATAGCTCATGCTCACAAAGGAAGGGAACTCAAAGAGACAAGGTGACTTTTTAAAGAACACTTCACTGGTGAGAGGCAGAACCAGTATTTGAGCTCATGTTGGTCCGATTTTAAGCCTAGGCTGCTTCTGCTGACCATGCTGTCTGCCCGCTCACTAATACTTTGGACACTGACCTCCAGTAGCACATAGTCTAGGGATTTGTCATGCACACCCATAAGTGACCTTGCCCAAGGTCAAATTGACCACGCTACTGCAAAGGAGAAGGGCTCCTGCTGTGTAAGGTAGAGAGAGGATAACCCATTGCCAATGCTCTGGGAGCTTCCCAGAAAGGGAAGGATTTAAACTGGGCCAGGGGAGGACCCTGGCAAATGTCTAAAATCAAGATTCCCTGCTTCCAAAGCCATCTCCAACCCACTAGTCTAGTAACCCTATCAAAAAAGGAAATGAAACTGTCTAGATAATGGTTCCCACATGTTCTCTTTTTATACAGTTGTAGGTTCCAAACCACCACGTGCATAAACAAAGAAGCAGAATGAGCTCATCATTTTCTCTTGCTCTTTTTTATCTTTTATTTTTATCTGTGTTCACTTGTCTACCATGGCCTTGGGTGAATAGATAACAATGTCCATTTTTATTAAGCCCCTACTATGTGCCAAGCATGGTTATAAGCCCTTTATATGCCATAACTCATTTACCCCTCAAAACTATTAAATCAAGGGATATCCTCATATCAAAAATGAGGAAACTGAGTCATAGGGATTGTAAGTAGGTTGCTGAAATCAAACAGCTGGACAGTGAGAAATCAGGGCGTTCAGCTGGCTGCCAGAACCTGCATGCTTAGCTCCAAAATCTTTAAAAGAATTAACCCATATTCCTGGAGGCAGGGCAAACTGAAGGAAAGTTAAGTCTCCTTGAAAGTTTCTCGTTGACAACACAATACCTCCCATTTCTTTTGATCCTCCTGCCCTGACCCTAGTGTTCTATTCCTTTTTTGAGTGTGCCAACTGCTCCCAACTGCAAGCCAGCTGAAGAGCTGAGGGTGAGTGGGAGAGAGTAAACTGGGTAAGACGGGTGGGTTGGTCCTTACAGGATTCCTGTGCAATGTAAGGGAGATAATGGGGACAAATTCTAGTGCTTTCTAAGACAATAGTCTGTGTAATACCTAAAGTCTTTCTGTTTCTCAGGCACTCACTGACTGGCTTATTTCACTTAGTGTAATGCTCTCAGCTGTTTATAAGCAATGTTATAATGAATATCATGTACATCTTTGCATACTGGACTTTTCTGTTAGATGTCTAGTTGTGGGACTGTCAACTCAAAGGCTTTAAAAGTTTTAAAAGTTCAAAAGTTTTAAAAGTTTTGTAGATGCTACCAAATAACTTACCCCAAAAGACTGTAGCAATTTCACCAATACTGCATGTACACCTTCATTGGTAGTATATATTTCTAATGTCTTTAAAGGGTGTTTTCTTTTGCATTTCCTAGATGACTAATGAGATTGAGCATGATTTCTCAAGTGTATAATGAGATTAATTCTGTGCATTTCCTTCTCCTATTGGGGATATTTAGTAGCTTTAATGCCCATCTTTATTTCACTTGGCTTTCTTCTTTGTTTATATAGTCTTGCCATATATAAGTTATGGATATTTTAGGTTTTTTAGTGCCAGATTTCCAAAACATAAATCTGACCTTCACCTTAAAATGCTTCCATGACCGCCCCTTGCCTTCAAGGTAAAGTCTAAATTCCTTGCTGACTTAAAGGGCTCTTTCACAAAGTGGTTCCCAGACAGCTGCTCAGTGTCATCTCCTTTCCACCAGCTCTCCATCCTCCATCTATATCCTAGGTACTGGTAAAAACCTGCCATGCTCATGATTTCATCATCCGCGCACTCCCATACGTGTCTTCTCCCTGAAATGACTATCTTCACTTCCATTTGCCCATCAATCCTGTTGTCTCTCAAAGATTAATTTTAACATTGTCTCCTTTGCATGGTCATATGTGTTCCAGCCTGAGTAACAAATGCCTGTCACTCAAGGTGAACAGAATTAAAGGCAAACCACAGACAATATGCTGAGGGTGGGAACTACCAAAATGAATAAGACCCCAAAACCTGTGGCCCAGAGTCACTCAATCCAGCAGCAGAGTTACCTTGCCCACATCGACAAGCACAAGCATCAGTAAAATATGAACAATTCTCACTTGGAGTTTTTCCTGCAGGCTGTCTTCCAAGAAAAAATCAAGGGGTTGATTGTTCCTAGAAATGCCAAATAATCATTTGTCAAAGTCCCTTCACGGTGACTTCAGGAAGCCAGCTGCAACGTTTTAAGGTTACGACACCAGAGACTCATACAACTGAAACAAAATGTCCTCCGTGTTTTATACAAAATATTACATGTTGATGCTCTGTGGCCCGAGAGATCTCCTGTGTCATAATGAGTGAGGATTCCCTACATAAAGAAGCACTGTGACAATGCATCACTTTCTCAGCATTCCCCTTCCCCAGGGCACCATATGTAACTGTGCACTGGACATGGTAGCCCTATTTTTCATCCCTATTGAGACAACCTTCAATAATCCAATACAAACACTTCCTGCCACCTCCACTTTAAACAGACCTAAGCGTGACTTACAGAGCAGTGTGATAGTCTTTCTAACATGATTCAACTGAAAATTGGTTAAAAAAATATTCCAAATAGCTAGTTCTCTATTATGCTACAATCTGAGAGGCACTGTTTCAGAGCACACAGTTGGGAGAGCACAGCCCCCAGGAAGACCAGGATAGGCAAGGGATTCAGCCACTGCCGTGAGCAGGGGAGCAGCCCTGCAAGGAGTCGCTCACATAGGTTTGTGTTTTTCTACAATGCCAGGTTTAATCAGGGAGACCTCCCCCAATAAGCCAATAATGTCACATGCAGATTACACATAGAGAGGGGGCTTATGTCAGCAGAGTGAGTATCTGGCGAGAAGTCCTGGTTCCTGGAGGTGTCATCGGGTAGCAAAGTGGTCTTAGTGGTGGTACACATCCAGTGGAGTGGAAGTATAGCAGGACTCCAAGTGTGACCAGTGGTAAAACCAGGCTCCAGTGTTGGGTGGTCAGAGCTCTGAGTTCTTATAACCTACCAGGGACAGAGGTCCCACTCATATCGGTGTCCAGATTAAATCCTATCCAACTTTCCAGACTTGGGGTTTTGAGTGTTCTGAACCCTTCCTGAAGGGTGTTTCCATTACACCCCATTACCTTAGTCTTAACATAACACTTGATAACTTGCATGGTCGACAGTGACTCCATATTGGATTGTCACAGGTGCCCAGAAAGTCTGCCCTGCTTATGCCCTCTACAGCCACTCTTAGCTTCAGTTTCTCATCTGTAAAATGGTGTCCTGAGACATCAAAATTCTTTTGAGGTTTGTTCCTTACTATAATTCTTTGGACAAATAGAGCCATCTTCATAAATAACAATTACAAAATTTTTGATGTGGTTATGTCAAAAAAAGCCTACTGAGCCCAAGGGTCAATTACTGTATGCACCGCAGGCCTTTAATTGCTCCATGGTCTTTGTTGTTGTTGTTGTTGTTTTTAATGCAGAGATGTTCTGTACATTGAAACTTTCACACTTTTTATCATTAGCCTCTTGAGTGGCAAAATTCCCATCGTTTTCAGGACACTAATCTTTTCTGAAAATAAAAAGGATAAGGCAGGATAGAAAAGCACTTCCTCAGGTCTTACAGGACTGACTATTTGTCTAATAGAATGTGATGTCAACAGTTGTGCATCAACAGTGTGATGGCAAGAGTGGCCATAAACAAAAGAACAAAAGGGATTGTAGATGGGTCTCAATGCTTGGAAAGCAAAGAGCAAAAAGACAGTGTTCCCGAGTTTATTCTTGGCTAGAACAAGCTACCCCATCTGCACTTAACCGCAGTCACCCTCTCTTTCCATGTTAAGAGAAAGAATGGGAGGTGATAGGTAAAATCACAGCATGTCCGAGGTGAAGGAACCTTGGGCAAGGTGATTGAATAGAGAGCTGCCTCCAAACCTGTGTTAAACGTCTCCACTTAAGCACATATTAACTGGAAGAGTTTAGAGCACTTTTTAAAGCAATCTCGTCCTCTGTAGTTTACCTTCAATAGGAGAGTAGCGATGCATGCTCTGAAAAGATGTTGTGAATATCAGAAATAATGTGAATAAATGATCCAGTTCATGGTAGACTTTTATAGAGAGCAGATAATTACTATTCTATTGACCTATATATGCCCTGTGCTAGGACTCATCCTCTAAACATAAGTGCTGAATCACTAAGACTATGTGCTCAACGAACAAGGATCATTTTATTTATTTATTTTAACCTAATAAAGCCCTTGCATTTGTCCTGTGTCACATGGGCTAAAGAGCCATATCCCACACTGCTGAAGTGTTCCTGACGTTTGTTCTCCATTATGGGACAGACACTTGGACTTTCTCAAGTTTATAACAAAATGTAAGTACTGAGATAATATTCTATGATGTCAGTGAACTTTTTAAATTAAATTTATTTGGGTGACATTGGTTAATAGGATCATTTGATTTGTTAATATTGTACTTTGGGAAATTAAACCTTTTGGGGAGGGGCTATCATGATAAAGGTGTAAATATCTGAAGAACGTTACTCTAAGCAAAGTTCACCTAAATAGCATTGGTGTCAACAGCTTGTATTCTTCTAACACTTTTACGCTTCACTAATTATCTTCTAAATACATCTTAAGAAAAGATAAATTAATTAAGGAAACCCATTGGATTTGCTCAAACAAACCACAGAGATTCATTATCTACAAGAGTGGTATTTTCCTATACATTTGAAAAATCTTGACATGAAATTTATTCTGTTTGAGTCTTAAATAGAAATAAATACAGTTTGACGTCAACCATGATGTTGGATTTAAATGGTATATTTTCCACTTAGGGGTTATTATAGCTTGGGCAAGTGACTTAACTTCTGAGCCTCAGTTTTCTCATATGTAAAATGAAAACAGTGTTCTCTATCCCGTAATTGTTAAGCAGTTACCATACCACAGCATCTAAGACAGGCTTCCTGAAGTACTGCTCTTCCCTCCCAGATTCTTCTTTCCCTGCTCTCAGCAGCTCCTTCTTGCTAGAGACCAAAGGTTCAAGTCTTTACTTGAATGTCAAGATGCTCCACATTCTGAGCTTGACCTGCCTTTTTTCAAAATTCTTTGTAATCCAAACTGAACTGCTCACTGCCTCACACACCCGGGAAGGTTCTAACTCATGTCTTTGCTTTTGTTGTTTTCTCTGACAATCAGGTTCTATCCAGCATATCAAATTTTTGTACAGCCTTCAAGATTTAAATTCAGATGTTTCTACTTTCTTGACATTTTGACATTTAACCTGACATCCTCAGTCTGGAAATGCCTCCTTTTCCCCTCTCTATCCTCACAGAACTCGAGTCAACATTCATTTCGTGCGCCAACTGTGTGTTAAGGTGTGTGCTGAATGCTGGATCCCTAATCATGAATAAGATAGGACTTCATATAGAAGAACTTAACAGAAAATTCTGACAACAATAACATATCAGATTCTCCCTTTTCTTAATTTATTGTAAAGAACCACAATTTACTGCCTGGCCAGAGATAGACATATTATAAGAGTTAAGCCCTACATTATTAGTATTATTTCCATCTTGTCAATGACAACAATAAAAATCTAAATTTTAGAGAGGTTAAAAAATGTGTTAACCTTTAGATTTTATAACTGAAATCTATCTGACTTCATGACACAAGTACACTATTCATATAGAAGTTGTCATATTAAAAATGAAGAAGGCATTCCTTCTGAACTTAGGAAAGACTCAGTTTTGTTAGAAGACTGTGGAATTGTGAGATGCAGTAGTCCAAGGGCCACATATAATTACTATGTATCTACCTCCATAGCACTCAGCACGTATTTGATACTGGGTTACCTAGCAGAAGTAAATTTGGGATATAACTACTGTATCGGTTAGTGTGAATTAAGCTATATAGCTATAACAACAACAACAAAAAACAACTCCTACATTTTAGCAGCTTAAATGACACAGATTTAACTTTGCTCACACTGTGTACCCATTTTGGCCTTCTTATAATCAGTATCTTGGCTGACCAAGGAGCCACACCAGCTGCACACTGTATTTTAGGTAAAGGAAGAAAAGAACTCTGAACTGCTCTGGGCTGAAAACCATTGGTCCCTCAAGACTTGTTGCTGTTGTTGTTAAATAAGAATACTTGGTCATTCACTATGTACCAAGTAACATGGTAATCACTGGTAATGAAACCAAGACAAAAACAAACAAGGTACCTTCTACATTCCAGCAGATGAGTTTAATGTTAGGCAGGTAATTACCCCCAAATTATTTAGTTATAATTGTGATAAATCTTATGGAGAAACTTACATGGTTATATATAAAAGTATATAACAAGGATACCTCATAGTCTGAGAATTCAAAAAGATTTCTCTAAAATATGATACTTAATCTGACACCTTTCGGAAATAAATTGAAATAAGCCAAGTGAAGAAAAAGGTGATGGGAGGGAAAGGTAAGGAGAGTGGAAAAGAATTCTGAAATCTTGCCGAATATACTTCCACAGAATTAAGTGCTACCTATAATTATACTGCAAACCCACTATTCCAATATATTGTTAGTATGCTTGTCTGCCCCCCTATTCTAGAGTGCACTTCTTAGGTAGAATTTTGTTTTCATTTCTGTACTTTCAAGTTTTGGACTCAATACATTTTCAGAAATCTTTGTTGAAATGATAGAATATTACAGCCTGCTAGGCATGTAAATCAAGCAGGTGCTGAATACAATTCCAATTTTTAAAAACATATAATATATAATTTTTTAATGTAAATCAACACCAAAAATTCCACCAGAATTACATTTACTTCTTCTCATCTTTTTCTATTCTCCAATATATGCAATATTCTATATAAGCAAGATAATAGTGTTCTCATTTGTATATGTATCCAATTGAGGGCACCTACAGGTGATTCCAGGTGCATTTTCCTACTAAGTAATGTTAAAGTACAAGGAAGGTTAAGTTTCGAAAATCGATTAAAGGGAAAATATAAACTAAACTAAATATCTCTTTAAGAAAAGATTTATTGTCAGAAATGGGTAACCCCACCAATGAAAGACTACACATATGAAAACTGTTAATACTGTTGGAAAGCCTGGGTGTTGAGTTATCAGGAAATTAATGTTCCACTCATTCATTTTCATAAATGGTTGGTAGGACTTATTCTCCTTATTGCAAGAGGAAAGTAATTCTTACACATTTCTGGCAAGAAAGTGGCTTCCCAAGTTACAGATAAATATTGATATTGGCTTTAAGACAGCAAAAACCACACACAGTTAAATACAGTAAACGGGGAAGGCTTTGCGGAGCCTTACAATGCTGCATTTAGTATCTTGCCTTACAGGGAGACTTTAATCAACATTTTTGCTATTGAACATCAACCAAACCAGGAGCTTGGCTGACAACTCAGAGAAGCATACAGACATTTTTTATTGCAGATTTTTAGAAGATAAAATTAAATTCTTGGGGATACAGAATTCAATTCCAATGGATTTGACAAATGCATCTACCCATGCAACCCACATACCTATATACAGAATGTAACTGTCAACCTAGAATTTTCCCTCCAGCCACTTGTAAATTGAAGTATCACAGGCATGACTGCTCTGAGTTTTTTGGTTTGTTTTTTATTTTCAACACAGACTAGCTTTGCTTATACTAGGAATTCATATAGATGAGTCACATGGTGCATTCTCTTTTGTAACGTTGCTGAGTGTACAAGAAAGTCATTGTTTTTATTACTTACAATTATTCCATTATGTGAATATACCACAATTTGCTCATCCATTCTAGTTTTAGGCTACTATAGATAAGGTGTCCTTGAACACTTTTTACAAGTCATTTTGTAAACTTAGATTTCTATTACCCTTGGCCCAATACTTAGAATTGCCAGATCACACAGCACAAGTCTGTTTAATTTTATAAGAAAATATCAATTATTTTCCCCTAAGGAAGTTGTGTGATGCCTGGGTCCAACCCCAGCAGGTCCAGGGGTCCCCAAAGGTGTGGACGGAGTCAGCGAAGAAGGAATGACACGGAGACAGCATTCAGTTGATCAGCAGCCTAGCCAGGATCTCCAGCCAGGTTCTGGTCTGGATCTCCAGAGAAGTTCTGCCGTTTATTGTCTTGTTACATCCGTATTTATACCAGTTGATTTTATCCTGTCAATTTTCTATTACAAAGGATAGGGCGTTTCTTATCTCCATTCCAGGGAGGAAAGATTATGTAGTTTAAGCATGATTGTTCATAGTTAAAGTGATTAATTACCCGCCTGGCACTTAGTGAAGGGGTTAT
>NW_006297145.1:844604-851137 GCF_000327345.1 Myotis davidii | reverse complement strand
TGACAGATCCAGAGACAGATCCATGGTCCCAGCCACCATGAGGCTTCAACTTCAGCATGAACAGAGAGCTCAGGCAACAGCTATGGGCAATTGGATTGTAAGAAGAGGGTCCCTCTTGACACAAGGGTAAGAGGGGCCAATACAGGACAAAGGAGAGTCCCGGAACAGGGCTTTCTCAGCCCAGGATGTCAGGCTCTTGGCACAAGACAACTCCATGTATGGGGCATATACCAAACACCCCTAGTCACGGCATAAAAGGGAGGTGCCCTTCCTGGAACAGTAGGGTAGGGAGATTCTAGAAAAGGCTGTGTTCAGGAAAGAAGGAGAAAGGCCAAAGAACCAGCAAACAAGTAGTTAGATTTTTTTAAAAAAGGAAAGGAGCTGTGGGGCAAAGCTGGGACATGTGGAAAGACAAAAAGGAGGCACATGTGATCCTCCCAATGGATAGATTGTTCCAGCTCAGGGCTGTACATCTGCTGCAGACGGGCACTGGTCAGGTGTGCTATGGTGAAGCAGAGATGGAGGGCGGTGAGACATATGGTCGGACTGGACGGTCTGGAATCCACACAGGTGAGTTTGCGTCCTGTGGAAATATACAAGCATATCCTCCCCCCCAGGTTAAAAGTACATCAGGTCCCTTCCAGGCTCCTGTAAGCAAGTCTCTCCATTTGACGAGGGCTTTAGGTTTAGTTAGATCAGGGTTCCAATGCCTGTACATCGGGGAATTTCCCTCAGAATCTACATTTAGTATATTAATTACAAATAGAGTATGTTGTAGAACATGATGAGAAGGGGAATATTTAAACTCATTTTCTTGTAATTTTTTAATTTGTGTTTTTAAAGTTTGGTGAGCCCTTTCTACTATTGCTTGGCCTTGAGGATTGTAGGGTATGCCTGTAGTATGTGCGATGCTGAATGTAGAGCATAAGTTTTTAAAAGCTCTAGAGGTATAGGCAGGCCCATTGTCTGTTTTAAGTGCCCTTGGTATTCCTAGGTAGGAAAAGCATTGAAATAGATGATGACTTACATCTTTAAAGGCTTCTCCTGTACGTGCAGAAGCAAAGATGACATGAGAAAAGGTATCAATACAAACATGCACATAGCAAAGTTTGCCAAAAGATGGGACATGAGTAATATCCATCTGCCATAAGTCACAGGGTGACAGTGTGATTTTACACTTCCACCAGAATTATATTAGAGCTGGTCACTCCCCAATCTCAGCAGGATTTGGTATTTTTATTCTCTCAGTGGCACCTCATTAATTTTGGAGAAATGTTATGTGCTTATTGGCTATTCATGGTTCATTGAAGATGCCTTTAGATTTGATAAAATTTCCTTTCTGTTTCTAGTTTGTTAAAAGTTTGTATCATGAATAGATAGTGAGCATTTTCAAATTATTATTTTTGAATTTATTAAGAGATGTTAATTAGTTTCATTGATTTTTAAAATATGAAAATGAAGTTACATCCTGGGACAACTATCAATCCTTTTTTATATTATTGGATTCAATTTATTAATATTTTTTCAGGATTGTTCTCCTAAGTTTATGAGAGATAATGGTCTGTCTTTTGTATTTTTTTACTTAGAATATTTTTTCAGGTTTTTGTCTCAGGGTAATGGCCTCATAAAAGTAGTGGTGTAGTGTTCTCCCCAATTTTCTGAAAGATTGTGTCTCCTTTACTACCTAATAGCATTCACCATTAATAGCTGCTAGGACTGGAGTTTTCTATGGAAATATTTTTGACAGTAAATTCAATTTCTTTAAGAGAGTCATTATCAAAGATTGGCATGCATCAGAACTGCCCAGAGGGCTTTCAAGCACAAATTGTTGAACATCATTTTCAAAGTTTCTGCTTCAGTACTTTTGAGGTGAGGTAATTTTTAGTTTATTTGTTCAACTTCCTAGAGGAAATTTAGGTAATTGATTTCAAAGCATTTTTCTTTTCTAATATAGGCATTTAAACACCCTCCTCAAAAGAACCCCCCGCAAAAACAGAGTAAAATGGTGGTTACTAGGGGATGGGGAAGTTAAAGTGATGGTGTTTAAGAGTATACAAGCTTGTAGTGAGTAAGTAGTAAGTAAGCCATAGAGATCTAATGCACAGTGTAATATAGACAGCAGTATTGTACTATAATTATGTAATGTGATAAATATCACTACACCAGCAATCATTACAATGTATAAGTGTATCAAAGTAACACACTGTACCACTGAAACTTACACAATGTTACATGTCACATTTATTCCATAAAAACATACTAGTAAACTATTTTTTCTCTACACACAGCTTTAGATGTAACCAACAATTTTGTCATGTGTTTTTTCAATATCATTCAGTTGACAATAATTTCTAGATTTCCTAATTATATTTTCATTGACTTGAAAGTTATGTAGAAGTGATCTGTTAAAAAAAAGAAGTATATGGTTTAATTTCCATATATAAGACATATTGCAAGATACTTTATTTTTTATCATGTTGAAATTTAGTTGTGTTGAGATTACTGAATAAAATCATGAGGAAACAATGTTTTTCTAGATCACTGAGGCTTCCTACGACCCATCCTATTCTCTAACTTGGTGAACATTCCACATGAAGTTGCAGAGGAACTGTATTATGCAGTTGTTGGATGTAGTTTCTATGTCAGTTAGATCAGTGGTGATTGACAATGTTTAAATATCTTATAGTGCCATTGATATTTTTGTCTAGTTCTTTTTCTTAATGCAGAGAGAAGATAATTAACAGTAAAGGGAGTAATACAAAACCTACTTTAACTTGTATACACATATATGAGTTCATGTATTTGTTATGAATCAACCATTTACTGTTACAAAATACCCCTCTGTTCCTCTGATAATACTCTTTGCCTTGAACTCTATTTTTTCTAATATTGATGATAGGACCCCTCCAGCTTTCTTGTTTTAGTGTTAAATTACTTTTTATTGTTTTTCCTTTTATGACATTATTAGGCAGGGGTTTAACCTTAGTTTATATCTTTAGGTATATGCACATGAGTAAAACCAAATGGATATTTTTACATCTATAGGCATGGATGTTGTTATCTATAGAGTAGAATATGCAAGCCAAAATAATTTGAAAAGCATTACAATGATTTCCTTAGAATATATTACCATGCATCATTAATTCAACTATATAAACACTTACAGATCATTAGAATGTGTTTAGCACTGCTCTTAGCACTTAAAATCTGTTGAATAGTTACAATGTTAGGTGCTATTTGAATAATTTTATGTGTAATAAATTAATTTAACCCCTATGTCAACCCTATGAAGTAAGACCTCTAATTTCCCCTAGTTTCCAGATGAGGAAACTGAGGCATGGAGAGACTTAAGAAGTTTACCCAAGGTCAAACAGTTTGGGAATGGCACAGCAGGCTTTAAACCCAGACATTGTGCCTCCAGAACCTTCAATCAGGGGTTTCGGGAGGAGGGCATATTGCATAATTTTTTTAGGAATAAGAAAGGTTAGAGATATCTGGGACCAAAAAGAAGGGCAGGGGAGGATGGAAGGAAACCAGTACAGCAGAGAATGTGAGGAATGAAAGAGCTATAAAGAGCAGCAAATTCAATGGAGACACTAATGAAGTAGTAACAGAACATAAGGATTGCGTTTGGCAGATAATAGGTGACTTTCATTAGAAGGTCTTGGCCAAGTACAGGAGGCAGGTATGCACAGCAGAAGAGTGAAAAATAAAGTGGAGGTGAAGTGCAGAGTGCAAAGTTCTGAGACATTTGTATGGAATTGCCCTTGGTCGGGGGGCGGGGGTGGAAGTGAGAAAGGGCATTGTGCATCGTGATCTTGTTGTTTGGGGGCAGTTTATCTGTTTCATGTTTTAGGATGAGAGAAATGTGAGCATCTTAGTGCACAGACAAAAGGAGCCTCAGAGAGTTAAAGATTTGTGTATAGGCCTGATTACAAAAAAAAACATGAGGACCATCAGAGCTGCCTAACATAAGTAGAAAACTAAACAGGGGTGTGTGTCTTGGAATGGAAGGTGTGAAAACACTTCACCCGTATTCTGTATGCTTCTCACAAAGCCATGTTCCCTGGCATTTCAGACTGAGCCTGATTCCATAGTAAACCGCTAGGGGCACCTGGGAGCCTGTTTCTCTGACAGAGCTCCCTGCTAATGAGTTAAGTGTGAATGAATCAGATACAGATGTACTGAGTTTCACTGAAAATAAACCTGAATTTTTAAAATGGAGGAGGAGAAATGCCCAAGGAAAAAATCACCATGTGCCAACTGAAAATTGTTTGAAACTTTAATTTTCCAGCCTGGCTCAATATTTCCATCCATCCTTTTGCCCTCCTTTAACCTGTGCCCAATTTGTTTGCATAGATGGCATTTATCAGGCCTTTTGGGGCCGTCAGGACAGGTCTGGGGAAGCCCAGGGGCAGGAATTGCTGGGAAACAGTGATTCAGGATTTGTGTCGGCACTTATTAGTCAGTATGAAGTCCGGGGGGATGCTGGTGAGAAATGATTCTGGCATGGCTCAAGGATATTCTTCCTCGTTGGTTACACAGACTCAGACTCGACAGCATATCTGAATGAAAAATCCATAGGTGTTAGAGTCAGACTGACCTGAGTTTGAATCCTGCAAACACCATACATTAGCCATGTGCCCTTAATCAATTGACTCTACCTCATAAGCCTCAGTTGCATTACCTGGAAAATGGGAATATAAAATGCTATCGATCTCACACAAATATTAGGCTTCAGTGAGGCTGTGCATTCAAAAAGCAATCAGAAGGGGCCTAACAAAGCCTGTGCGTCCAGAAAACACAAGCCAGTTTCCATGCAAAGGGGATCACAGACCTGCAAAGTCGTATACAAAGGAGAGCAGTGTGTTCCCATCTAAGTCTCCCAAAGCAGAGACTCCTTGGGTGGGATTCAGAAGTAATGTCTTTTCAGAAGGGTCTCAACTGGTTCTGATGATTGGTTACTAAATTTAAGAACTATGGGAACACCAGGTAAGGTAGGGAGAAAGAACAAAACCCGCACATACCCAGTGTGAGGCGAGCTTTCTGAAGCCGCTCACGAACTCTAGGTTATGCTCTGCCTCTCTCTATTCTCAGCTCCGTGGGGCCACGTGACTCAGGGGCATTATTAAAATGCTAGTCCCAAATGATGATGTGGTCTTTCAGTAAAGACCTTCTCAGAGAGAGGAAAAAGGGAGTATTTGAAAGAGCACTGGAATAGGCAGCCTTTATCTCAGTTCCAGACCCAACTCATCCATCACACGTAGCTCTAGAAAGTAGAAAACGTATCTGACACCTACAATTCAAAATGTCTTCTTAAAAGGGGCTGTTCTAAGGGGTAAATGAAATCATATAGAGAGGACATTCAGTAAATAACTACTTATGGGTGACTACTAATAACCCAATTAAAACACCAATGGGGAGTGGCCATGTGACTAGGTTCTTGCTAATCAGACATAAGCAGAGCTGTTGGCAGGATTTCAGAGAATGGCCTTTAAAAGGGTCCATTTGGTCATATATCTTTATTCCATGCCCTCCCCCTACTTCTTGTCTTGACTATGACTGTAATACTGGAAGTGGTTCAACCACTTTGGTTGCAAACATGCTGAAGAAGAACTGAGCAAAAGGGACAGGAAGAGCCTGGGGTCTTGTTGGAATCCTGAAATGGGTAGAGAAGCCCTAGATTGCTTACCTGTAGACTCTTATTATCTAGGACTAACAAAGCTCTGATTTATTTGTCACACTTGTTTGGGGACTTTTGCTGCTAGAAGACAAAGCAGTTCTTGATACATGAACTATAAAACATCATAGAAAACTTTGAGTTCAGAACATGTAAAATAAATACTGGATGATTTCACTTATATGTGAAACTTAAAAAGGCTGAATTTATAGAAACAGAAAATAGGATAGTGGTTTCCAGAAGCTGGGGATGGAGTGGTGAAAATCAGGATATATTAGTCAAAGAGTACAAACTTCCAGTTGTAAGATAAACTTCTGGTGATCTAATGTACTGCATGGTGATTATCCTATCTAATAAAAGACAAAAAGGGTAATTGACCATACCTTCGCTATGCTTCCCATTGGCTAATCAGGGTGATATGCAAATTAACCACCAACAAAGATGGCGGTCGGCAGCCACACAGCTGAAGTGAGCAGGAGGCTTGCTTGCTCCAGTGATGGAGGAAGCAAAGGTTCCCCACCTGCCATGGCTGGCTCTGAGCTCCAAAAGCAACAAAGTTTCAATTGTAGAAGCTAAACAAACCCCAGATACCTGCTTTCAGCCAGCAGTGGCCACAGAGCTGGAGCGAGCAGGAGCCCACTCTCCCGCCCATCCTGGCCAGCTCTGAGCTCCTCTCAAGACTACAAAGTTTCAATTAAATAAAAGTTTTAAATAAATCCCAGAATAAAAATAAAAAATAAAAAAAGGAGAGGCTGGGAGCTTCCATCGCCAGGGGGCTTGGCCAGCCTGAAAACGGCCCTCAGCCCCTCACCCAGACTGGCCAGGCACCCCAGTGGGGACCCCCCGACTCTAA
>NW_006297145.1:834135-844587 GCF_000327345.1 Myotis davidii | reverse complement strand
TGCCCCCCACAGGGGGAGCTCTGCTCAGCCACAAGCCAGGCTGATGGCTGCCAGTACAGCGGTGGTGGTGGGAGCCTCTTCCGCCTCCTCAGTAGCGCTAAGGATATTTGACTGCAGCTAGGCTTGCTCCCCGCTGGCAAGTGGACATCCCCTGAGGGCTGCTGGGCTGCCAGAGGGATGTCTGATTGCCAACTTAGGCCCAATCTCCCGGGGAACAGGCCTAAGCCAGCAGGTGGTCATCCTCTGAGGGGTCCCAGACTGCAAGAGGGCACAGGCCGGGTTGAGGTACCCCCCCTCCCCAGTGCACAAATTTTTGTGCACCGGGCCTCTAGTAGTTAATAATACTGCATTATGTACTTGAAAGTTGCAAAGAGAGTTGATCTTAAATGTCCCCACCCCCCTCTGATGTGATGGAGTTGTTATCTAACACTCTGCTGTCATCATTCTGCAGCATATAAGTGTATCAAATCAACCAGTTTTACAACTTAAAGTTTCACAATATTATGTTTCAGTTATATCTCAATAAAGCTAGAAAGAATATGAAGAAAAAAGATTTAAAAGAAAACACCATAGGATAATTTTTGCTTTACAGGTGGGAGTCACCTGCTAGGACCCTGAAGTGGGTGGTTTCTGATGTCTAGATAAGGGAAAACAAAGGGTCAATGATGCTGTTTGACCAAAGATGACTTAGAAATGAGATGATGAGGAACCCGGGACACTGACTGAGGTACTGGAGGCTGGGGTTAGAACTGATGACGAGATGAAGGCTATCCACTGGGGCTTGAGGGAGATGCAGGTGAGCTGAACATGCATAAGTAAGACAGGTGGACAATGGAGTGTGTAGAGGGATTATGGTCTCAGAAGAGGTATTGGGCCCTAGCTGGTTTGGCTCAGTGGATCGAGTGTCGGCCTGCAGACTGAAAGGTCCTGGGTTCAATTCTGGTCAAGGGAACATGCCTGGGTTATGGGCTTGATCCCCAGTAGGGGGCATGCAGGAGGCAGCCGATCAAAGATTCTCTCTGATGTTCCTATTTCTCTCTCCCTCTCTCTCTGAAATCAATTAAATATATATTTGTATTTATATGTATATGTATATGTATATGTATATGTATATGTATATGTATATGTATATTTAAAGAAGAGGTATCAGGGCAATCACCCTTGGCTTTAAAGGCCCATCACTGAAGAGATATGCAACCAGAAAAGCTTTTTGGAGGAAAAAAACCCCAGAAGTGACTAGTTCCTCAGGCCTCATTTATTCATCTATAAAACAGAATATTGTATACCTATCTCAACAGAGAGAGGTTATGAGTACCAACTGGCATACATGACATGTAAGTTCTCCACCAAACGCATGTAAGCTATCTGTATCTACCTTTCTCAGGGATCCTGCTTTATATTAGGGGCATCTTGAAAATGGAAAAGGCCGGAAGATGATGATGATGATGATGATGATGATGATGATAACAACAACAACAACAATAACAATAAAAGCAAAAGAAGAATTGTTTTTTGCTGATAATCTGCTATGTACCCAGCCTTTGATACATCTCTGAGAGACGTTTTCTTTGGGCATCTGTAGAAGCCTCTTTGAACCACTAGGGTGCAGTAAATAGCCACTATTCAGGATTTTGAAAATTCTAAATATCCTCTATCAGATCACTGCATTGCTCTGGGGATACAACATGCCGGCAACTAATTACTGAGCCTCCCCTGGCCAAGTGGTCACATGAGGGTGAGTGATGAAGGGAGGAACGTGTGAGCCAGAACAACATGTCACCTCTCATTTTAGGCAGCAGCCTATCTGAGCGTCAAGAAACTGCATAAACAGACACAATTTTCCGAGTGAGCATGGAGATAATATTCTCATGCCACCACTTTTTAGAGAAGGGGAGACTGAAGCCCAAAGAGGGGGGCAGAGATGTATCCAAGGTCACTCAGTGAGCTGGGGGCAGAATCGGAGCCAGAACCTATGGACAGTGTGTTCACGCAGCCCCTTGCTGATAATTAGGCACTTACGTGTGAGGTTTTGCTGTCACTCTTACTTAGGATTGTTAAATAGGAGACGGCAACTTTTCTTTGTGATGGGTCTTTCCGTCCTGGGACTCAATAGGGTCTTTGCTCATAGCATTTCCATTCATATTGTTATTAGACAAATCTAATCATATTGCTTCTGAATGGAAGATAGCCAGAAAGCCAGATAAATGTAAGTAAACTTATCAAAGGAAAACCTCAAAGTCTTTTTCAGGAATATAATTCTGCTGGCCACAGATAAAGGGCCTTTTTCATTTTGAACATGGCACTAAGAGAGGACTCTAGCAGGTCATTGCAGTCATTCATTCTTCTTTCTTTCCTTAAACAAGTAAATCATGACAATTCAATGCGGAATCGGGCTTTATCTTAGAAATGGTGGACATGAGTAGAAATAAGATGTACTACCTCATGGCTATAAATGAGATATAATTCCTGCTCTGAATAAATCTGCAGTTTAATGACACAGCCTGGCAAAGAACTGGATCCTTACAATATGGAAGCATAAATTTTAATGGGGCGGGATGCATGCCAGAGATTAAATTCTTGTTTTTCCTCTTCTTCATCAAGGCACATGCCAGGAGCAGTTTCTCTGACGAGGGGCAGGAGCAGAATTAGGTGCCTTGGAAATTGGATGTACCGGTAGACATAGTGCACTAACTTGAGACTCTGTGAGGAAGTAAGTCACTCCTGAGTCACCAGGTTAGAGACTCTCCAAAGGAAGCAGAGAAGCTAAGGGCATGTCGTTTGGAAGGATGGGTGTCTAACTTCATCCTGCAGGGGAAGGACAGTCCAGCCCTATGTGCATGCAAAACCTGCCTTTTTTCTTACGCTGATTCCCAGGAAGGAGAGGGCACAGGGATTCTAAGCAGGTGATACATCAAGTGTCATAATCAATTTGACCAGAATTCTCAGAAGAGGACTGGCTATATACTTGGACAAACTAATCATGTGGACTTTCACAAAATGCCCAGCAGTGAGGATACCTGGCCTGGTCTGATTCAGAGGGTGTGGCATGCTCTCCCTGGAGAACCCTCAACGGGGCCACAGGGACTCAACAGGGAGGTTACGTGGAAAGATGAGCCACGTGGCCTCTCGGAGTGGGGGTTAGTGATTTCCAAAGTAGTAGATTTGGCAGTTAGCAATGGCAGACATGTTTATATCTGACACCATGCCTCGCCTCTTACTTTAGTTTAGAGGGTGGCCAGGTTTTGCTTTGGGGTTTTGTAAGCCTAGTTTGGTTTGTTGCTTGTTATTAGTTTGCTTGTTTACTTCGAACAGTTTTGGGGGAAAGGGCACTCTAAAAACATGATACTGTGCAGTACGGAAGTGATATAATGGAGTAGTGTACAGTAATGAAGCAAATGGGGACCTGAGAGATTAATTCAGGAAATACACGGAGCAGTTCATAGAGGTTAAATGACCTTGGAGCTGAAGTTTGCTGTGGGCACATAGAGGAGGGATCCCAGCTCCAACTGCTCCAGATCAGGAAAGCCTTTCCAAGGAGAGAGGCCTAGAAATGAATGCAGAAGAATTCAGGAAAAGCCTCAAAAAGGTGAGGTCCAGATAGTGGGAGCCACCTGGGCACAGGCATAGATGCTGAAAATCACACCCAGGGCTCAGGTTTTTGCCATTCACCTTGTACTGTTGGGCATAGGGTGGGAATCAAATGTATAGACCAGTGGAGGGAATGTATTTATTTATTTGTTTGTTGGTTTGTTTGTTCGTTTATTTATTTATTTATTTGCTTTCTTTTTCTCGATTTTGGAATTCCACATGGCCAGAGCCCTGGGTTCAAGGCAGAATGAATCAAGGAGGCCAGTGACCTTGCTCAGTGGGTCAAAAAGTCGAGGTGTTTCAATCTCTTGGCTTCTGAAGAATAAAACCTCTGAGTGTTTGGTATCTCCATGCTAAGCTGGGGACCTCCCCAGAGAGAGTGGGTCGGGAAGTGTAGTCATTCCACAGCCACTGTCGGCATTATCTTCATGATTGTCTGCAGGGTAGACAGGGCAGGGTTCTTCTACTTTGGCGGGCAAGGAGAACCTGCTCCTGTGCAGGGAGGCCTGTGAGTGAGGAACAGAAGCCAAACTCATACCAGCACCTGCAGGTGAGAGAATAAAATTGTGTTCCCCTCATGCTTCCCTCATGTCCTCTCTTCTCCTTATGCTTCTTCAGCCCAGCATCATTTCAGATTTACTGAATGGGCCTTGAGCAGTTTACCACAGGCCTCATCTCCTGATATCATCCCATGCTGCCTCACCCTTGTTAGCTCTCCTAAGTAGCACTGAGCAACTTTGAATTCCTTGAAACCACCACAGGCATGCTCAAATCTAGCCTTGCAACCTCAGCACCTTGTCTACTCATTCTCAGAACTGTTCTTTCCATCCCTATTCCTATGAATGAGAGAATTCCCATTTCTTCCTCGGGTCTTGGCTTAGCTGCCACCTCCTATAGAAAGTCTTCCCTGATTCACATGGAATAGAGTTAGTTTCTGTGGTCTCTCTGTGCTTTCATAGCATACTTCCTTCTTCCATAGCTCCCTTCTCAATGCATTGGAATTGCCTGGCTATCCACCTTTATCCCTCCCCAGAAATACAGACTCTAGCCAGTAGTACATAGGGTCTTATTCTCCATCATCTTCAGTGCTGAGTATGGTATTTGACAAAGGATGCATGGTTAAAAATCATATTGATTGGAAGAGTAAATAAATGAATGATTTAAAAACTAGTGCAGATAACTTGTGAGGGAACTTAAAGAGAAAGGTGAGGAAGGTATAATAATGCCCCTAAAACCTGCCCATGTTTCCATAACAGTTTAGGGCACGTCAATTCTGTCTGTCTCAGCCATATTCCCACATCCAGCCCTCGCTCAGGAGGTCAAGCAAGGTCTGCAGAAGCAAGGAGCCCAGTTTCCTCTGGAAAGTATTCACTGCTTCTATTTTGCATTCTTTTGCCTCTGCTGTTGTCAGTGAAGCCAGGAGCTTCTGGGATCTCTATTAGCGCCAGGCTGTGTGAACAGACTCCAGGCCAGCGTTGCAGCTGGGAAGAACGCCTTGGTGTTCTGAATGCATGCGGAGAGGAGAGAGCAGGCAGAATTTGCTCTTGCTGTGGCCAGGCAGGTGGTCATGTGTAAAGAGGATGAATAAGAGTCAGAAATGTGTTGAGTCCCTGAAAGGCAATGGGACACTGTAGGAAAGTGAGCTTAAAATTTGGAGGCACACATCCCATAATTGTAATACAGGTCTGACACTGACTACCTGTAAGACCGTGGACAGGCGTTTCCTTTCTAACTGCAGCTTATCTGTTAAATTAGACTAACAGCAGCAGCTAACTCTTGGGCATGAGAGGAAGGCATTCTCATGGAATTCTTAAGATGAGCTCTCAATATTTTGTAGTTTCTGTCTCTGAATCAGGGTTCTCAAGAAAATATGACCAATATGAAGAAAAAATACAGCGACTGAGAGAGAGGAGAAAGGTTTTGATTTTAAGGAATTGGGTCATGAGATTGTGGGGTCTGGCAAGTCCAAAATCTTAAAAGTGGCTGGCAGGTCATAGACCCAGGGAAGAGTTGATGCTGCAGCTCAAGTCCAAATGCAGCCTGCTGGCAGAGTTTCTTCCTTTTAGGAAAAGTTAGGTTGTGTGATTTTTCCTAAGGCCTTCAACTGATTGGATGAGGCCCATCTTTATTTACTTTATGAAAATAGCCTGTTGTACTCAATGTCTACTGGATTTCATGTTAATCTTGTCTGAAAAATACTTTCACAGAAACATCTAGAATAATGCTTGACCAAATATCTAGGTTATTATGGCCTAGCCAAGTTGACACATAAAATTAACCATTACCCTATCTCTCTATCACATTAAGTGTAGAAATGAATGGGGATTAGCCATTCTTTAGATATTGTATGACCCCACAATTCTTATAATTAGCACGGCATCAGGGACATTCTTTACATGTTAACTTTCCACTCGAAATGCCCAGGAAACAGTGACTTAAGAATCCAAGCCAGTACCAAGAACCCACTGTTCTAGAGGGGTCTACATATTACCACTTATCTGCATCAAAAGACGTGCAACAACATCCATTAAAAGGCAAGCCTAAACTGGTTATCAGAAAATGTGGACACATGGCAGCCTGTGTTGTGCAGTGATGGTGCCAGTTAAGGACTGTTGTTGCCAGAAATGACTACACCAGAGAACTCTGTTCATGCTTCTCACCCCTTCACCCTCCCATTCCAGGCTGTCATCTCCCAGAGACAGCAGGCTCTCGTGGGGCAGGGGAGTCAGACGTGGAGCTCTGCTGCCAGCTGGAAAGCCTGAATGCATGTCCCCAGGAAACAAGCTCAGGCTCCCACTCCTGTTGACGCATCCCAAAACAGGGAAGCTCTTCAGGCACTGAGCCTCGCCCAGCCAGGGCCAGTGCTGGAGGTGCTGCCCAGGGTTGGCTAACCTACCTGGGCTTTGGTCCAACAGCACACAGCTGACCCCCTTCTCTCTATAGATATCATGGAGCCATGCTTGACTTCCTAGCCAATCAAATTGGAGCCATGCCAAGCTTCCTGTAAATCCTGCTAAAAATGTATGTACACCACATAGGAAACATCCCTCAGATCTAGACATTAGCTGTGGGACTGACTGAACATTTCTGCTTCTAACCCACTGTGTTATTGTTGTGCAACACAAGCTAAGACATCATCTGTAGACGAGCTACATTTTGCACCAAGCATGGTATACTGTGGCGTCCATACTTTTATCCTACCCAATCTGATCATACAGCCCCATGTTTCCGGTAACATCATCTCTTTTGATGAAATGGTCTCTCAGTCTTTTTGGTCCTGGTGGGGGAAGGAAGCCTGTTATTCTTTGAGCTTCCAGTTATCCAGCCACAGGGAGATCTAGGCTGAGCCATTTATTATGCTGAATCTCACTGAATAGGTTATGGCCCAAGGGGGGTGTGTGTGTATTATAGATGATTTATGTTTTCTGTTGGTATTTTTTGTTTGTTTATTTTTTTGTTAATCCTCACTGGAGGATATTTTTCCATTGATTTTTTTAGGGAGAGTAGAAGAGAAAGGGAAAGACAGAGAGAAATATTGATGTGAGAGAAACACATCGATTGTTTGCCTCCTGCACGAGCCCAAACCAGGGCCTGGGCCGGGAAAGAATCTGCAACCAAGGTACGTGTCCTTGACCGGAATCAAACCCAGGACCTTTTGGTCCACAGGCCGATGCTCTATCCATTGAGACAAACCAGCTAAGGCTGTTTTCTGTAGTTTTGAATTATTTTCTTCTAAATTAAAAGATATAAATAGAAATAATTAGAAAAAAGATACATATATTCTAACAGAGCAAATTCAATGTAGTTCAAAAATGCTATTTTTAGTATGAAGTTAATAACAATAAATAATAATGATGATAATAGTAAATCAAAATCATAGAGAGGAATCTCATGAACACGCTAAGCTAAGGAAGCCAGGCCCCAGAGAGTGCATACGGCAAGACTCCATCAGTATAGCATTGAGCATCAGACAAAACAGGTCCATCAGAAGCTGTCAGAGTCAGAGTGAGGGCCCCTGTGGAAGGGGCAGGGAGGGCTTCTGGGCAGATGACCATGTTCTGTCCTCCTAAGCCTGCTGGTGACAGCTGTGTTCAATTTGTGAAAATCTATGGAGCTGTGCACTTGTGATCTATACACTTTTGTTTCTAATTCTCATGAGGATATTTTTTAAAGTGAATTTTAAAGAAAGAGGGAAGGGGAGAGAGACAGGGAGGGAGAGAGAGAGAGCGAGAGCGAAAGAGAGAGATTGATCAGTTGCCTTCCTTATGCACCCTGATCAGAGATGGAACCTGCAACCTAGGTATGTGCCCTGACTAGGAATCAAACCTGCAGTCTTTTGGTGCAGATGACGCTCCAACCAACTGAGCCACCTGGCCAGGGCTGTACACTCTGCTGTATGGACCTTATACTTCAATGGAATGTGAAGAATATTGTTAACATTGTCCTGAATCACCTACATCAGTTGTTCAGGAAAGATGGCTAAGTTGCTCTGGTGTGCTCAGAGGGAGTACCCCATAAACCCATTGAGATGTAATTCATATCTTCTTTTTGTTTTTTAAATTCCCAACAAGTCCTTACTGGTTTGACAGTTAATGACTTTTGCACTTGCATTCTCCCATACCTCTTTCTTCCTGCAGTTCTCAGCAGAATCCGCTCTCCTTGCAAATTAATGTGGCGGTGTCGGCATGTTTTTCTGAGCTTTACCCACGATCCACTTTCTGAAAGGGTCAAAAGAAATACGATCACTTTTTCTGAATGAGAACTTCGCATGCCCAGTGGTTGTGGAAGGAGCGAGCAGTAATTACTGGGCTGCACTTTTGTTTACAAACCCAAACTGAACACGTATGCAAAACGTTCCCAGATTTCAGATGTAGTGTGTGTGGATGGAACTAGTACAGCAAAATGTTACTGTTTTAACAACCAATACCAGTTTCCTCTTTGGGAGTACATTATCTTTTATTAGGCAAAAGTTCCCTAATACATGTCTCTGATAGAGATCAACATCCCAATGGCCTTGATGTTTTCTGGTTCTGGGACTTCAGAGAAAAAAGGCAAAGTAGCTCTTCATTAGAATGGGGAGGGGATGGATTTGTGGTTTTTAGAGAAAGGGAAGACAAGAGAATAAAGAATATTCAGGAAGGATGAGTGGAAGCCTTGGTGGTGTGGAAGGTTGTTTTTAAAATGGAAATACCAGTGTATTTTATTTCGTTATTTAATGAATCTGCTATGAATCCTACTTGATGCTCCACTGAGTCCATGGCTGCCTTGTGTGAATGGGGTTTTGTGGAACCTGAGGACAGAGCTGCGTTTCTCATTAAGATTGGCATCATGCATGTGGTCAGAGAAACAGAGACCGGAGGAAATGGCACTCAGGAGGCAGAGGAGGCCTTGCGGAATGAGCTGCTGGCTGAATCTTTGGTTAGGCTTTGAGTTTCACAGCCATAGAATCAGGAAGGGAGGAGGAGGCTCCTGCAGGGAATCCAAAGGACACCTGAGTTGACAGAAAGGTAAAAGTGAGTTAGCTTGAAACCATGCTTCTCACCACATTGCACCTGGAATTTTACTGTATTTCACAATATATACATAACAGCTATATAGTCCTCAACACTTTTGGAGAAGGGAGATTGAGCTTCCTTTCACAAAGCAATAACTCATCAGATTTGAGAAGTTCTGGCACGCACCAAGCCCTGTACGAGGTGCAGGGGATACAGTGTTGAACAAAGAAAGTCCTGTTCCTGGCTTATGTTTAGGCTTTTGGTTTAGCAGTGGCAGAAACAACGAAAGGAATTGTTACCCAGATTATGTCCATGAAGGAAGTCAGGATCCTATGGGAACCTGTGATAGGAAGTACAAATTTATCTGGAAAAAGAAATTGCAGTAGCTCAGGAGAGAAAATAAAGAAGGCAGGCTATGCGCACTTAGTTGCCTTAGTGCATAAAGGTATGAGAAGGTAGAGGCTCTCGGGTGATGTAAAAACCAACCTGGTTCATCCCAACCCATTTCAGGTGGCTATTCAATGACTCTTAATAACCCATCAGATTTCCTCATAGATCTGTTTCATAAAAAATAATAAAATGATGCATAATGAGTTTGTGTTATATTTAATAAGTTGTTTTGAAATGCTCCGGTCGTGGAGAAAAGGTCGTTACTCTGCAAGAATTATTTGTATGAGAACAGTGCAGCCTTTACAAATAGTAGAACATTTTTAAGAGAATCTCCAAATTTCATGATGTAAATTTATGTACTGTGTATTGTGTGTTTCTGTATCAAGATTGTGAGTACCAAATATTTGTGCACTGTCACCTATGTATTCTGAGGGAGCCTACCTGTTTAGAATGAGCTGTGTTCATGACCTCATTTAGCTGTAGAAGGGAAGGGGACAGGTGATGTGATGCTTCCCTTGTTGTCTTCATGGGCCTCTGGTGGTGGCAGTGCAGTCCTGTCAGTGTGGGACCACCCTGTGTGGAGAGCAGACACGCTTTTCTTCTTCTGGATCCTGTGCCTAACGCCTAATAAGTGCGCAGGAAATCCTTGAGGACTAGACCAGTGGCTCGTCAGCATAGACTGCGTATTTCAAAAATATAAGGAAACCTACAAACAACCTCAATTACCACCAGTTGAGAACTGGTATAATAATAGAAAGCATTGTTTATCCTTATATCTAAAGGTGGAATAGCACACAGCTATCAAAAACTGTTTCATAAGAATACTGGCTGGTGTTTCTCAGTAGTTAGAGCGTTGGCCCATGGACCAAAAGGTCTCAGATTGGATTCCAGGTCAAGGACACATGCCTCAGTTGCAGGTTCAATCCATGGCCCAGGTCAGGGTGTGTGAGGGAGGCAACCAATCATCAATGTGTGTCTC